>NC_138907.1:12434544-12833033 GCF_965231255.1 Vanellus vanellus
GGCTGTAAAGATTAAATGGGAATGTTGAGCGCTTGGCTGGGAGCAAGTATAACCACTGCTCTGGCACTAGTTTTGTTCAACTATTTCTGCCGGTCTCCAGATAAGAGAGAACTCCATCCTAGATGATATTAGAGTCTTCCTTGACGAGGGAAAAGTGCCTGTGGAATGGCTTTTCTGGTGCTTTGCCTTCTGGAGCTTCCTGCTGACGACAGTGTGTGCCATTATGTGGATGAGCTGCCCAGATGGACTTGTCTGAGTTCCCACACAGTGCAAAATGAGTTTATTTTGGGGGCAGAGCCTCCACAATGGTACCTTTTAGGTAGAAAGCAACTGGCGCTTCCGCTTTCTGTGCCGGGACACAAACTGCCTGCGCTCAAATGTCTTATTTCAGCTAATAGCAGGAGGATGCATGTTGTGTTTTTTTGTGTGTGGTTTTTTGTTTGTTTGTTTGTTTTTTTCTTAAATCTTCCTCTTGCCAGCAGGGCGTTAATGCTCATGCTAGCTCAGCACATTGTAAATGCTGATTCTGCTTTCTAGTGCATGGGGGAGCGACAGCAGAGCTGCAGTCCCACTGCAGGCAGTCCCACTAGGGTCTGTGAACTGGTGTCTGAGGTGCACTGGTGCTGGTGGAACACACCGTGGTGCTGCAGGGAGCATGCATGAGGAAGGACGGGCATGGTAGATCTCATCTCCTTCTCAAAAAAGCAACTTTTTTCCTATTTTTTTCTATGAGAAATTACAAATGAGGGCTCTAAAGTTACATGCTTGTTTAAAGATTTTTGGTAATATAGGAAGAGTATGTATATTTGCTTTTCAGCAGAAAACTGCCATGATGGTAAAATAATTGTTAGCTGGGAACTGTTTTCCCTCTATTGTGACCCAGGTGAACACAAACTGACATTTGATTCAAAGCAGCTTGTCTTGAAAAGTACTGAACGCTGGCTCTGTCGTGGAATTGGTTCCAGCGATTCCATTTTTGATGACTATCTGTATTTCAAGACACATCCTTTTGTGAATGTGGGTCATATCATTCTTCCCTCTGTCTGTGCATACAAACATTAACAGCCATTCTTGGCTGAAATGTATATAACTCTATTTGTCGCTTGCCTGACAACATAATTGTTTTTCCTCAACAGGCCAGAAAGGATGTTCAACTGAAACCCACGTGGAAGACACAAGTCTAAAACTTCACTTTATGAAGAACACACCAGAAAGGTACGGCCTTTCCATGAATGCTTGCTTTGGGTTTGGCACTGGTGTCTGAGAGCTGTAGTTGTACTGAGTGTTCCCACTTTCGGCAACACCGTGCAGCCTGGTGAAGCAAGAGCTTCACCAGCAAGAGCTGTTCCGTTTTTAACACATTTATAAGCACTGAGTACATTCCTCTGTACTTTACAAACACGCTTTGGGGGATTTCCGTAGAGCTGCTGGATAAAAATGGAATATTTTATGCAAGTCCCGTGCTGCAATCTAGTCTGGAGAGAAAACAAACAAACAAAAAAAAAAGACTTTTGAAACCCAGAATGTGGGTCTGAAGCTCCTGCCTGGCTTACTGCAGCAAGAGGACAAGGCCACTGCTATGGTGGCACTACCCCCAGTTATTGCACTGAAAAAAGACAGATGAGTATATAATGAAAATATAAATAACCAGCAAGAATGTGGGGCAGCAAAGTGTGTGTTGGTTCTCCCACTTGGCCAATATTTCCCTGCACGTGGAACTTGCCCTTGGTTTTGATCAGCGTGGACCCAGCTGATCAGCTAGGAATATGCTTCCCTATTTACCTATGGAATATGCTTGAAACCAATCTAAAAAAATAATTTTGGAAAAGTCCACTTAGCACTTCAGGTCTGGGGTTACCTTCTCATTTTTCCTTCCTCTCTGGTTGTGACATCAGGAAGGTTGTCCCTGGGGTTCCCAGAGCCCTTCAGATCTAGGAATTGCTTTAAGAAGCCCAGCTTTGGGGCCAGGTTTGGGGATTTGCAACAGAATATATGTTGTTTCACTGCAAGGAATAGATGTAAAGTATAAAAACACAGAATTACTATACACATGCTTGCTGTGCAAGAGAAGTTACTCATACATATACAACATTTAACCCTATAAAACAGCCCCTGAGTGCGGAGTCCTGAGAGTAGCTCCATTTTCAGCTCCCTCTGAGGCTGTAGGAAGATCTGCAGCTGCTCACAGGATCCAGATCTTGCGATGTGTTACATCTCCAGCTCCCCTAAACACCAAATCCAAGCTGTTTCTGCAGCCACCCCTGCCAGTGTCCCCCTCTCCCATGCAGGAGCGCTGCCTTAGCTGTGATTTTTGGTGGTGTGTTTTGTGTGTGTTTTTTTTTTTTTTTGAAATTCAGTATTTTGGTCCAGAGCACTCCGTTTCCTTCCCTGTGTCAGAGACGGGGGAAGGATGAAGCCTGAGAATGTGTGCTCGTTAGCTTTTTGTCTGCCAGCAAGCTGGGACCGTGCCTTCCTCCGGCTGTTATAAAAGGCCCTCGTTAAGTAATCGCATTTCTCTTGCATAAGTGCTTGTTTTGGGAGGCGTTAGCCAATCGGAGGCTGCAGCTCACAGGCAGAAAGCGTGTCTAACTACCGTGACTGTATTTTATTTTTTTTAAATAATAAGTGATTATTAATCTGCTGAAAGTTGTATAAAATTGCCTCTCTAGATAAGGTCCAGTGGTGGAGACTCCCCAGCGCTGGTGAAAGCTGAGCTACAGCTGTACGACACTGCCAAAAAAGCTTGTGTGGCTCCTCGTGAGTAATATTTCTGGTTCTTCTAAAGGGTGTTTGTGGACGATAACTGCAGGCGGGGGAATAGTGCAGACATGTATTGCTGGCAATAAATTAGAGGGAGGCAGGAGGTGAGAGACGGTAGTGAAACTATTGACCAGTTTTAAAAGAAGTAAGGCTTTTCTCCTAGTATTCCGTAAGCAAGTGTGGGTTTCTCTGTGTAATCAAGTCTCTTCCAAACATGCTGATTAAAAAGAAATGTGGTGAATTCAATTACAGGACTGTCGGGGGAACACAGGTTTTGCCTGAGAGTGAGATCAAAGGACCGTGTACTAGTGTGGAGAGGTCAAAAGTCAATGTTCAAGGGAAGAATATAAGAATAGGACAAGTATATGGTGGTATTTCCTCTCCTACATTTTTCTGGCTTTCAGAAATGTGTAGGTCAGTTACTTCATGAGTCAGAAATGATGTCTTTAATAATGCAAGTGGATTTCTCTTTTCAGAATTTACTAATTCAGTGTATCTGTTTGAAGGCAATATGTTGTTTTGGGGATTTCACTGACACAAATCCAATTGGGATTTGATATCTTGAGTTAAATGACCTCTTCCACATAGGATTTTCTTTTTCTTTTTTTTTTTTTAAAGTGTGGTTTTCTGTTTAGATTGAACTGAAAAGGGAAAAGCTCGCATGGATTTATAGAAAACAGAATTTCCCCTCCCACTTCCTTGTGATATGTCTGGATGTAGCTCAGCCCACGAACAAAGCCCGGAACTATAAAACCATCCACTGAAGTGGGGACTGGAATTTATTAGTTCAGTGCCGAGTGGCTTGGAACAACTAGGTTATTATTCCTGCCAACCCTGGAAGGCATTTAAGTGCCATTGTATAGAGAAGGCAGCTCAAGTGCCAAGCTGCGAGGGGAAATAAAGCTGTTGCCTATAGTGTAGATGCGTGTATGCTTATTCTTACAGGTGGCACAAAAATTTTCCTTGATAGAAAAATGTTGAAGTAATGGAGATGACTTGAAAGAGCTCAAGTAACTACTTGCAAACCTTAAAAAAAAAAAAAAAAAAAAAAAAAAAAAAAAAATGTAGATTTTACAATCTATAAAGTTCTTGAGACCTGCTACATTATTTAAGTCTTATTTGCAGCTTGTAGATGAGGAGGTAATACCGCCAAGAAAAGAAGTGATTATTTTTGTAGGAGTTATAGGATTAGAGAGTTACATGTGAAAACCTACACTGAACTAAAAGGCGCTTGGCTGCAAAGCCAGAATTTAATGTTTTCATACTTGCTTCCTAAAAAAGGGGCCAAATTGATAGGTCTGCTTCAGTAAAACTGCAATAGTGGTGTAAGTTAAACTGGAATCCCTCTTTTACGCTTTCTTGCTAATTATTTTGACCTTTAAAATCTTTGCGGTACTTCTGTAGGCAAACCTGAGCGATGTCCCTTGCGCTATGCTGGTGAGGGATGGCTTCCCAACTCAACCCTGCAGCCCAGAGAGGCCTCTTTGCTTCCGTGCTTTGGGGTTATCCAGAAAGCAGGCGGTTTTCCCACGTGTTTGTGGTGTTTGCTCTCCATCTAAAACTTGTCCTGGGGGTTCTTTAGCTATTACGGTGCCGGGGGCTGGCAGAGGGAAGTAGATGCCAATCTTAAGGTGGTTTTTTTTTTCCCCACATCATCAGGTGACTTCATGAATCTGGAGAGTTTTTCAGTCTTACAACCCCATGAGGGACTATTAAAGATGCTACCACTATAAATCCTTAAGCTGCTGGAAGGGTATTCTGGGGAAGTATGTGTTGCTTGCCCTGGTTTTGGGTTATTTTCTGGATTGCTGACACTGACTGCTGTCAAAAGGATACTGGTTCAAGGAAAGATGCTCCTAGCTGGTGCAAGGCCTCTTTTAGTTTTTAGGGGGAAAAAAACCCCACAAATTAAAGTTAGCCATGAAAACTAGGGAATTTACCATGTTATTTCTAAAACAGCCTCTGGGATGTGGACCAAACCCAGGCATACATTAGGATGGCCAAACAATATCTCTAAATTTTTTTTGCAGGGTAAAATGGATGCTATACACAAGCTGAAGATTTTTGTGATGTTTCTGTCTCTGGCTACTTTCACGGTTATGGTGATACTGAATGCTGGGAATGCCACTGGGATATTCAAAGGTAATGCGAGCAAACTGACTTTGGAGAGGTGGGTTTCGTGCATTCTGTCGTTAAATGATAGGAGGTGCCTTAGATGAGAGAGCTCTTTGTCACCTTGTTGCTTCTCCGAAGACACCTTGGTCTGTGAAAGATGGGAGTAGCTGATGCATCTTCCAGGTGTTACTGCCACATACCTGAGCCCTCTCCTGTCCCTTGAAATCAAAGTAAATGGTCTTATCCTTGCGAACTGGATCTAGTGATGCGTCTTTGCGTATGCTGGCCTTGTATCCCTTGTGGAAGCTGTTTGGGCTGCTGCTGTGGGTTACAGAGGGCAGCAATGTTTGGTTTGAATGTGTCAGAAATGGACATTGTGCTTCTTTCTGTCCTTCATTTAAAACTGGCTTTTCTGGCTCAGGGATTCCCCATAGGGACAGTGATCCCATAATGGGTATCTAAAGGCAAGCCAACTGCAGCACATGGCTTGTTTTCACCAAGGGCATCCTCTCACCTCCCTTGGATCCACCGAGGTGTGGACTAAGCCTTGAGGAAGATTGCAGGGTGAGGGAGATCGGCGGTCTTTCCCCACCCTTGGTGTGTAGTAACACTTTTGCCTGCAATAACATTCCCCACTACAGGTCTGTTCAAGTCAACCCCTGGAAACATCTCAGCGAAGTACAATACTGACTTCACACCAGCTGGCTGGACTTTCCTCATCTGGAATGTCATCTATGCCTGGCAGCTGGCCTGGCTTCTCTATGCCTTGTCAGGGATCTGTCGAAGGTATTTTTCCCCGCTTATGCTATAAATGAGGGAGAGCGGCTCTTCCCTTCTGTTGCTCAGCCTCTTACCCCCCTTTTCTGGTGTTTCTAGTCAGAGTAAACCCACTGCTGTGCCTCTTGACAAGCTGAAGCTCTGCTGCTGGAGCATCTTTTAGGTTCGGCATCCAAAGCTGGGAAGCAGTTTGGAGGTGTACATGAACTGCTCTAACGTGTGGACAGGTTACAAAGGTTGTAAACTGTTCTGTAGGGCCTGACTTCCACTAATCCACATGATCTGACAGACTTACCCAGCAGCTGCGCTTACCCACTGCTAGATTCTGGGAATCCACAGCGGCACAATTAATGAATTATGGAGCTACTGCTTTGAATTTACTTACTGTTAGGGGTCAGAGAATTGGCATTGGGAAGGCTCTTGGGTGGTTGGACTGGACTTGAAGCTTTTCCTGGGGATATGAGATCAACAACTGCCTCATGCAGTACAACGCAATATCTGTAATATTCTGTGGTGTCTTCTGTGGGATTGACTCTACAGCTCTGTTGTTGAGGGGGCCCATGGACTGCTTAGTTTGGGTCTTGTGTATCTCCTGCCTTCACATGACATGTAAGAAGTAACACAGTTGATACTGGTCAACACTGAAGGTTGAGGGAAGAATAAAGTATGCGTGTGTACAAGAGTGATCAAGTCCATATACATGCATGTATAACATAACACAAATATATATACACACACCCTCACACTACTATCCCATGAGGTTTTTTTCCTAAAAGAACTGGGATAAAATCTCACGACCATGCCATTGCTGCTGCCACCAGCGGCACAAGCTTTGCAGCATCTATGGCACAGTCCTTAGCACCCACTGAATCTGCGATGGTGCAGAGACCAGCAAGAAGCTCTGTACCAAGGGATGACATTTTTATGGGAAAACCCCAGGGACTGTATCTTGTTTTGGAGAAGGATGCAAAAGAGAAATAGTCTGATTTAAGCTGAAATCTTTAACACCAACATAGATTACCTGTTAGTACGAGGAAAATGAGGCCAAGAAAGTTTGGTTGGTCATTGCAGGCATTGTTTTCCTTTCTCCATATCCACTTTTTTTCCCACCAGGAATGAACTTGGATGTGTCTACATAAAGCCAGACTTGCTGCCAATACCTTTTTACGTGATGTGGATTCTGAATAACTGCCTCAATGTTGGGTGGCTGTTTCTGTGGGACCGAGAGTAAGTCACCTTTTGTTACAGATGCTTTCTGACCTTCTTGTTGGGACTGCCCTGATACTTTGTTTTGCCCTTGCCCCTATGTGTGAATGCTTGATCATACCTGTAAAACCCCACAGCAGGCCTTGGCAAAAGGTAGCTTTCACAAAAGTTTGGGGGTTTTGCATGACTTTGTCTTGTCCATGAGATGGATCAATTATTGAAGTCTAAGATTTCCTCAAAGCTGCTGTTCTTCTCAGTTTTGGGTTTTTTTTTTTTTCTTCCTCCAGAGGTAAGACAAGAGCCATGCTTCTCTTCATAAACACAATTAAGCTCCTTGCCTGGGATTGTTTTCATAATCATGGTCACATGAAGGGCTTATAATAGTACTGCTGTCAAGAGGTGAAGAAATCGGTTGCAGTCAGGAAAATAATAACTTTGTGATTAACAGAGTAACCCAGCAGCGTGTCAAAATGAGGGTTATATGTAGTGATTACCTTCATTAAAGGCTCATTAACTTAAAGTCAGTAAAGGCCCAGCACTAAAGCTATGAATTAAGGCATTGTGACACCACTAAAAAAAAAACTTATTGTACACTGCAAGCATGCATGTGTTCTGTCCTAGATACCTCCTCCCAGCCCTGGTGTTCCTGGCAGCCCTGACCCTCACCACGTGTGCCGCCCTCTTTGTTTCCCACCGGGCTCTGAGCATCCATTCCTCGTGGTTTGTGAAGGGTCACAAAGCTGAGCTCTGGCTCATCCGCATCCTGGTAGGTGGCATTTGGGAAGCTGCGCTGTTGGTAAATGCTAAAAAAAACCAAAACCAAACAAACCCTGTGATGAAGGTATTAAGAATGAAAGATTCAATGACAGGAGATGGGTAAGGGAAGACATCTGCTCTGACTTTAACTTGTGCCTGCTGCAGGGTCACACAGGCTTAATTGCACCTGTGTTCCCTCTCGGACATCACGGGGAATGATTCAGAGCAAGGTGTATCCCTTGTATTTCTCCAACTACTACAGAATTTAGTTTTCAGTGATGTACAAAAACTTCAGCCTGGACTTGTGTTTGGAGTGGGGAGAAGAATATTTCTTGCAGAGGGAGAAGACATTGCTAAGGGTGGTTGGTGTTCTGTAGCTGATGGTGACGTCCCTGGTACCTGATGCCAAATAATTATATATTTCTTATATGGGGAAGTGTACACTGCTCAAGGTTTCAAATGCAGATGCCTTTCTGAGTTTTTCCAAATTCTGGAAGAAAGTGACTTTGCTGACTCTGAGAAGAGTGGGTGTTTGTTTGCCAAACCACATAGACAAAATAAGATAAATGTACTCATACTCCATCACTCCTTGATTCCCTCTTTGTGCCTCTCTCCTAACTCAAACCTGCTACCCCCAAACCCTTCTTCCCCACCCAGGACACCTCACACTGCAGTTCCTCCCATGGCTGCTGTGCGCTTTAATCACCTTTTGATTCCTTTGCTTGTTGTTGGCGTTGCTCAGTGAGAAAGCACGTCAGCCAAAAAAGCCGATGCAAAGAGCCAGGAAGGTCTTCAGTGGAGAAGAGGGGGAGTCTGCAAATCTGGGAGGTTCTGCAACAGTGAAGTTCCTACCAACCCTGCTGGAAATGTGTCTACATCTCTTGGCACAAACTGGGAGTGGGCTCTGGTCTTTATGTCCCAATATTGCATTTATTCGTGTCTCAGGATAATACAGAGAAATGGGAATAGCTGTGTTCCCCATCTTCCCTCAGAAGTGACTCCAGCCCTTGATATTGCCTGCTGCAGGCTCCATGTTTGCTGGGAGGTTGTTGAGATTTAAAAAAAACAACCCTGTTCTCTCCACCAGTTACAGCAGCCTGCAACACCTGGGCTGGGCAGCCTGAACTCTGTGCTTTGAGGTGTGGATGGGAAGCCCCCACTGAGGTTGTAGGGCTCTATACAGGGAATTCTGCAGCTGCCACTGGAGTGGATCTCTGGGGTAGTTTGGGGACTCCAAGGTGTCAAATCTTCTCCATGTTGATGGATGTTCCCTGCAGCTAGGTCCAGAAGACTGGCTTGACTGCCCCAGGACCTACAGGTCACAAAAGACAAACAGGAATTTACCTTCTTTTTTTTTTATCACTCCTCATCATCTTGCTGTGCTATGTGGCAGGTCCAGAATGGGCTGGCACTATACGCAACCTGGACCACAATCGCCACTCTGCTGAACTTTGCTGTTGTGTTGATCTACAAGTGGAATGTGTCCAATGAGACAGCAACAACTGCTTCTCTGAGCATCCTTGCTCTTGCCCTAGTAGTATGGTAAGCAACCTCATGGGTTCCCACCAAGCCTGGAAGACCCCTCCACCTTTCACACATGGGTTGAACCACCTGCCCTAATGCATTCCTATTCTGTCCCTGTACTGACACTGAGTACAAAGGCCTCTGTTATAATTTATGGCAGGTGAACAGAGAGCATGGGCAGAGCTTTTCTTCCCTGACCCTCAGCAATGCCGATAAGCACGTGCTGTGGGTCAAGAATGGGTCGCCATGACTTGCATGAGCCCAACATGCCCTAGGTTTGTAGGTGAGGGCTTCATATGGAAAAACACATGAAACATGGCTTTCTTTTTTTCCCTAAATATGCCTCAGACAACTTCTTTGTTAGTCTTTTGAATTTTAGCAAATGAACAATTTTGGACTTCAGTCCAAACTAGACTAAACCCATTCTTTGACCAATTCCCTTCTTAAACTTTCTATGGAAAAAACATACAGAGGAAATGCTTACTTTAGTCTCTCTCTTTCTTCACAGGTTTTACCTGGAAAACTTCTTTCTTGACAAGTATGTTCGCTATAACCTCACAATCTACCCAGTGGTCATAATAGCTCTGACTGGCAGCGCCTGCAAGAACTTCTCGCTTTCATCCCCAACAACAAACGGCATTTTTATAGGTGAATCTCTTGTACTGTTTCCAAAGAAGGCCAGTAAACACTTCCACATCTTTCCTGTGTGTTAGGGGCAGAAAGATAGACTTGCCTTTTTGAAAAGTGTTATTTATAAAAAGCAGAACTAAGGGATTTATTAGAAAGTATTCATTTTGCAAAGTTAAGAGTAGAGCAGAAATCATTGCCTGTGAGCCTTGGGGCTGGATTCAAACCTTGTGTTGCCTCAAGTTCCCTTCCTGCCCTACAACTCTCCATCATCCCCTTGGGTCCTCTGCTGGTAGCTCCATCTGACGCAGGGTGGGCTGAAGGAAGAGCAGGGCTGGGATGAAGGCTGAGGAGTTTGCCTTTCATTGTTTGCGATATCGGAACAGTGCAGAAGTTTCTGACCTGAGGAGGGGCTGTATCTCAATTTCACAACCCGAAACCCTGCACATGCTCCCCTCCTACACAGAGCTCGGGCTAGCCTTAACAAGTTTTCCTGGGATTATTTGGTTGCTGCAGGCCACTGGAGCTGAACGTAGTCATCCATTGTAAAAGGGCTTAAGCTGTCCGAATACACAATCACAGCCTGGCAAAAGCTTATGCCATCATGAGTAGTTTCATGCTGGTATGAAAGGGACTGAGCTGCCTGAACTCCGAATCCTTCTGTAGTGGTTTGAGATCCCTATTTCCACCAGCAGAAAAGGAGGGTGTTCCCACCCTTCAGCCTTCCCACTGTCACATACCAGTAGCTAAAGCTAATTTCTGAACTGGCACCACCATCGCAGCCACTCCAGTATGTGTTGTTCTTTGTAAGGGCAGCTGAAGCCCAGTAATGCCTAAAAGCACCCGGCAGGAATTTGACAGAGCTTGCCTGCCAAAGGCATGAGGGCACTGGAGACTCACCTCCTGATGGTTGTGGCCACCAGGAACACGAAGGTATGCATGATGCCCAGCAGAGAGCTGTGTTCCTGCAGTAAGGTGCACTTCTACCAGCACAGTGTCATCCTTTAGTGGTTCAGCTTGTTCGGCTGGTAGGGCAAGAATGCTTTTCCCAAACCAGTGCACTTTTCTTTATATAGTTCAACTATTCTTGGAGTGTTTGGTTAATGTAATGCGTTTTTATTCCTGTGTCCATAAAGCCCTCCCCCCCCCCCCGCCTTTTAGACAAGCCTTGACCTGGAAGTATTGGGTGAGTTTGACTGGATAGCAGTGAAACTCTGTGACATACAACTCTGATGGGGGGTAATGGCTCCTATACAGGAGAGAACTTTCTTTTCCCTCTTCCCCTGAATGCACCCTGTACTGGGAGCTGGGGTATGACAAGAGGCACCTCCTCTCATGCGCTACTGTGCTTCTGTGTTTCTTCTCTAGTTTTTCTGCTGGCGATAACTTGCTTGATCTTCGCCGTGCGGCTGGGACTAGTCACGTGGAGGCACTGTAAGAGACCACTGGAAGCATCAGAAGCCCCAGACCCATCAGGCACATTGGCCTGAGACCTCTGGTATGTTGTGGCAGGTACTTTGAAAGGAGAAAAATGAATTGGGCATCTGCTGGTCCTTCCTTCCAGTATTGATTGCCTTGTGCTCTTCTCTAACTCTTTCCATTCCGAATGCGGATGGCTCGTGTCTGCAAACCTGTCCTGCTTCCACATTCCCTCAACTACTCGCAGCCCCCACCTTGAATCTGCACCCTCCTTCGTTTGGTTTGACTCTGGGTCAGTGCAGGGAAAATGTCCTTCAGCTGAACAGCCCCTTTGTGGGGCGCCTTTGTGGTGGCTGAGCTGTGGCCGTCCGTTCCTGCCAGCACGGGGAGGGCTGTCGCCAGGCTCTTGGCAGGCTTCCACAGAGAGTCGCTCATATTCTTCCCTTGGGAGTTCGTTCTTCTTAAAGTGCAGCTCTAACTGAAATGTTCTTGGGAGTGAAAGGTGAGCAGCAGGAAGTCTGTCATTCCTTTGGCCGTTCCCTGCTGGGTATCTGCAAGCTCTGGGGGTGTGAGCAGATCCATGGGCAGCAACTGTTCCCTTTTTCCTGCTTTTTTTTTATCATGATGGGAACAGATACTACAGCTCTAGAGGTCTACCTTTGCAGTATCAGCTCTGATGCTTGATATCCAAGAAGGGGAGGAGGAGTGACTGCATACCTCTCACACAATTGCAAGCCTTCAACCTACTAGAAGTAGGTCTAGAAACTGAAGATGTGTTCACTTTTCAGCATGCAGTAAGACATCTGGGTCTCTGCCCTGTTTTTTTCCTGACTCTCTTGGTTAAGTTAGTCACCGCACATGGTTCGTGTTGGCTGCGTGCCTCCTGCTGGAGGATGGCTCATAGCTGCTCTGGCAGGAGGTTAGATGTACAGATGAGATGATACCTGATCTTGGGTGAAGCCTGCTGCTTCAAAAGAAGCAAAAAGAAAAAAATAAAAAAAATTTACTTAAACCGGTAGAGTGAGTTCATCCTGGATCAGTGCTTTCTCGTGTGGCTTCAATACTACTATTTAGGAAGCCTAAAAGTGGATTGACTGAACTTTTGGACCACTGCCTCTATTTCTTGTGCCTGCTCAAGGGCTGATGGTGCCTTACTGGTGTCTGGAAAGAGTTCCTACATGGCAGGAGATTTCAAATGCTGAATATCTTGCATTATTACTACAAAGGCGAATATTTTAGAATAAATGTGTGCTATTGTTTACACTTAAAGAGCAAAATGCAATTCCTCTTGTTATTCCATCACACTCTTATTTTCAAATAAAGCTCTGCCTTCCAAGACCCCAGCTAGCAAATTTACGGCAGCCTCACTGTAAGCCGCCTTCTTTAATACAGGAGTATTAAAGCCACTGGTGTGTGGATTAAGGGGTCTGGGACAGGTGAGTAATGCACAGGGAGGCCTGGAAGGTTTTGCATCCTCCCAAGCAAGAGCTTCATGAAGGACTTCTGGACCACGGCAGCTGCACTGCCTTTCTATGGGACACTTAAATAAAGCCATCAGGGGCTTTCTCTGTGTCTGTACCAGCCAAATGACTAGAAACTATACCTCAGGCTACAATTAATGTATTAATTAGCTGGGGAGAGTCAACAGGGCTTCTATAGAGCGAAGTCATGTCTCACCTCTTTTTCTCTGAAGGGTTCAAAAAAAATGTGTAAGGAAGGGTGAACTGTTTTATATTGCTAGTGGCTTCTAAAGAAGCTCAAGAGCTATGGCATAAAAGGCAATATCCTCCCTGAAGTGATTAAGGCTGGGAAATAGAGGGTGTGTTTCTCTCCAAGAAGGGAGGTTGCTGGTGGCCATGGTAGACCTGGGCTAGATAACATAGTCATTAAAAAAACAAGGGATGGTTTGGTTTGATGATGGACAGTTATTTTGGATGCTAAGGAGAAAGTTGACTGGGGAATTGCAAAAAAACCTCTTATGAAACCCAAAGTGGACAGCGCAAATGATGGACAGAAGTCATTGTAGGTACGTACCAAAGGATGCATAAGGAGGAAACCAGACTGTGCTTCACCTTTCAAGTAACGTGCTCTGAGCTGACCCCTGCCACTTGGGTGCAAGAGCTTGGACCTATGGTAGCCACTCTCACCCAAATATTTCCGTATCTGGCAGCAGTAAAGGCAAATCAGGGGTGTTTAGGAAAGGAGTAAAATTGAGAACATCCTCTTACCTCTCTAAAGCTACTGTGCGCCCACATCCTGAGGGCTTTGTGCAATTTGGGTCCTTGGATTTCCAGGAGATTGTTAAGGGTTTGGGAAAGGTTTGGAGAAGCGTGATGTCTCCCTGCCCATCTGAGGAGCAGCTCAGGTGAGGAGGGGTGTGAGCCCCTTCCCCATGGCCACCTCACTGTGCATGCTCTTCACCCTGCTCTTGCCACTCTGAAATGATCTGCAAGGAGAGCCTCAGAGGTCTTTTTCTGAGCGGTGATGAGGTGCCGCAGCAGCACCCACTTAATCTTTTTGCAGACCTCCCTGCGAGAAAGCCCCTGGCAACTGCCCCAAAATGCTTAGGCTGAGCTAGACCCAACCCCCATTTGGCCACCCACAAATAAGCTCCTGGTTCCCCCAAACCCTCTCCAAGCACTGTTTCCCAGGAGCTGGGGCAGGCAGAACTCCAACCAGCTTTGTGAAAAGTGGCTTTCCTTGCATCTGCGCAGGAACAGGAGCCTAAAAATACCCTGCCTGCCCCTTTTCCTTTCAGCTGGAGGAGGGGAAAGAAGAATGAAAAATAAGTGTGAACCTTCCCCTTCCAGCCTTGGGGCTAAAGATAGCCCCAAAGCTATTTTTAAAGGTCTCTTTTTTTTTTTTTTTTCTTTTTTTTTTTTCTCCCCCTTTTCTTCCCCCCATAATGTCTTTTTTTTTTTTTTTTTTTTTTTCATTTGTTTTCAAAAGCCACTGATAGGCAGTTTTATCCACAAGAGATTTTTCTTTCAGCAAAGCTGTATTTTGTGGAGCTGGCAACCTGCCAACTTTTTAGCAAAAAAAAAAAAAAAAAAAATCGGCCTGGCCTTTGTTTCCATGAGAGATTATAGGATTTGGGTGAATTTTACTGGATTTAAAATTTCTTGGAAAGCCGGAGGCGTTGGGAACCCAAAGCCAGAAAAAATAATTTTGTTTCTGAAAAGGTGATTCAGGGTCCTGGCAAATGGTTGCATGTGTCTCCTAGCCCAGCCCAGGGATGTGACCTGAGTCCCCTGGGCCACCTCGCCTTCCCCTGGGGCTGGAAGATGGATGGGGCTGGCAAAGCCAGGTGTGACGTGGTTCCTGTTTTCTGATACCAAAAGCTGGATTTACACTTGTCATCCTCTGAAGGGATTTGCTTTGTGGCTAAATGGGGGCATAGGGAAACCACCATTGGGTGGACAACCCCAGCGCTGAGTCCAGGGATGCTCAGGGATACCTCCTTCCCCTGGCCATCTCCTGCCCAGGTTCCCTCCATCTCTGTCTCGCAGCCTCCATCCAAGGATGACCCATAATTTTAGCAATATTTTTCCTGGAGGGCTGTATCAGCTGGGCTGGATGCTGCTGAAGCTGCAAGACAGTTGTTTTCAGTAAAAGTTCCTGGGAAGATCTGATTCGGAAGAATTGTGAGTTCAGTTGTGGGTCAGGGGAAATATGCATTTGAACTGAGAGAGCAAATGTGTTAATTCAAAAGGAATTTTTTTAAAAAAATGGGGTTATAAGACCCTAGATCAGGCTCTCAATAAAGCCCATGGTGCTTCCAGAGTGCCTCATTTCTCAGATTAGGGCTCAGCCAGCTCCTCCTCAGCCACTGAGAGTGGTGGTGATGCTGGGATTGGGGCTGGCTTCCCTTTGACACCTTCCACCAGCAGCAACATGGTCCAGGCAGTGTGCCCCAGAGCCCCTCATGCCTACAGCCCTGGGCACCACACTCTCCTCCTGATGCTTTTGGCTCTGGAGCTTCTGCTGGTCTCCAAAAACCAGAGCACCCAGGCAGAGGAGACGTTGTGTTACAACCTAATTTATTCTTGGCTTGATGCTACCCTCAGTACTAATTACTTTATATTAAAGCATCTGTGAAAAGGAATAATAAATAAATAAAATTGAGCCTGCTGAAAAGAAGAGATGTTATACCATGATGCAAAGCACCTAAAGCAGGGTTGCCTTTCATCTGTAATTCAGAGCAATTCTGCAAACCCATTGCCTGGCTGCAGCCAGGGGTGATGGGTGTAGTGGGATGTGGGCCAGCAATGCTGAGATACGGGTGTGAGGGGCACCACCACCAGCAGGAAAACAGGGGGGAGACTCTTGCTGGTGCCTTGTCCCTTCTCAAGGCATCTCGTCGGCGGAGCGTTGGCCTTGGGGAGGAAACACAAAGTAGGCTGGTGTGGAACATGGCACCCCAAGCACTCATCCTCCAGAGCTGGAGCGAATCCATCCTTTGCTGCCTACACCTCTGTTTCCTTATCTGGAAAGCAGAGATGAACAAGACAAGCCTCTCCATGGAGGACTGTGAAGATGTCCAGATAAAAGCGCCAAATACATATGATGATGATTAAAGGCATCGGCGCCCTTTGCTATGCACACAGTCTAAACATGCTCAGGCCGTCCCAGCCTCTTTAAAAACTGTTAGATGTTCTCAAGCTAAAATATTTATTTTATCTGCGCAGAGCCGGGACAGCCTCGTGTCGGGAGATTAGCTCAGCTCCTTATGTCAAAGGCATCTCTGCAAAGAGTTACGGGCTCGGGCGGGTCTCATGCATGGGCTGAAAGTGTGGGAAAAAATGCTGGAGCAGCCCAAAAGCCTGACCCTGCTGCTGGCAGAGCCAGGACAGCAGCCGGAGCGCATATCAGCTGCATGATAGGTATTCCACGCTGGAAACTTTGACTCAAAACCCCTGAATAGTCACATAAGGATGCTGTGTGTCCACTCTTTGGGAAGACAGGGTCTTGAGGACATTTGCAGCTGGTAAAATGTGATGTTTAACCAACCGAGAATGGATGTTGCCCACTCAGGATGGGACCAATGGGGGTTAGGCAGAGCTGGAAGCTACAGTGACATTAGCTGGTAACTTGGTTTGTCTCAATGTTGTTCTAATAAAAACTTGACCTTAAAAAAAAAATGGGCATTACTGGAAAGTATTTAGCTTAAGTGACCCATGACACGGACTATTTTCATCCAAGAGAGAGAAAAAAATGTGTGTGTGTTTATGCCAGTGGTAGCTATCGCTTTCCCTGCAACGTGTGTTTTGCCAAGTAGTTTGCAGGGACAGCATAAAGGAATAATTTGCTATGAGATGTCCCCAGGGCTGATAGAGGGGCAGAGGGATCGAGAAGAGACATCCAAGAGCTGTGCCAGACCGGCATGGCAGCCAGAGCCTGGGTTTCCTCCCCCTGATGCTTTACTTTAGCCCCATTAGAAATAGCAGGGAGAAAACATCTGTGTGCTGTTGTTGATTTGGGCCACGGTCCCTGCCAAAAATGCATCCTCCTGGGAGACCCACTGCGTGTCCCCTCATTCGGGGGCACCTTGCCGCCTGCAAATGTGTTTCTGCCCCATCCTACTACCCTTGGCATGGGAAAGTTCCCACCAAGCACAGCAATGGACTTGGCATGAAAAGCATCATCAGACAAAAGCTCATCCTGGCTGCCTTTAAAGAAGACCAGAAATCATAAGGAGACACCCACTGCATGCCTGATAACAACAGCATGGGTAAAGTTGTGGTCCATTTCCAGCATGCCCTTATAGTTTTTATCATAGAATGGTTTGGGTTGGAAGGGACCTTAAAGACCATCTCATTCCAACCCCCCTGCCATGGGCAGGGACACCTCCCACCAGCCCAGGTTGCTCCAAGCCCCGTCTGACCTGGCCTTGAACACCTCCAGGGATGGGGCAGCCACAGCTTCTCTGGGCAACCTGGGACAGTGCCTCACCACCCTTACAGTGAAAAATTTCTGCCTAGACTTCTAGTCATTGGTTTGGTAATGAGGAAAAGAAAACATAGGCAATTACATGCTCAGGTATGCACAAGCTGATCAGACACCCGTGCATGGGCTAACTGGGGGCCCACCCGTGACTTAACGTGGGTGCTCGTGCACGAGCGAAGAAGGTGCTCAGGCATGCGTGGCTTGGACACTAGTGCATGAGCTCCTCCAGCACCCATGCATGGATTAACAGCTCACTCATGCTTGAGTTGTTAGGGCACTCATGCATAAATTAATTGGGTGCTCATGCATGAATTAATTGGGTTCTTATGCATAAATTTATTAGGTACTCATGCAGAAATTAACAGTGTGCTTATGCATTAACTATTTGGGCTATTGTGCACAAATTAATTGGGCACTCATGCATGGATTAAATAGGTGCTCGTGCATGAACTACTTGAGCACTCGTGCATAAATTAATTGAGCACTCGTGCAAAGGCTAATTGTGAGCACAGCGAACCCCTGATATGCCACTGACCTGCAATGGCTGGGCTGGCTTAGGGCTACACGTGTCCTCTATCACCCGCTGAGCAGGTATAGGTGTTGCATGGGGCGTTATTGTCTGATCGTTCCTTGATACCCAGAAGAGGCCCTACACACCGGTGATGCTGCTGACATTCCTACCCCTATGCCAGAAGCCACTGTTTGGATGCTTCTGATGTCTCCTTGGGAGGACACCACCCAGTCTGCTTTGGGATACTATATTTATGTATCTCCTTGTGCTATCACTCCATCAGGCACACCAGCTGTGGGACCTGGAGCACTGGGCTCACCTAACCAAAAGCTGATGGGAAATGATGGGCATATTGTCTTTGTGTATAACACTAGCCAGAAGAATGCACTCTACTCAGAGTAGGAGGAGGAAAATCTGCTGGTGTGGTTTATGAGGATGGGTGGAAAACCAGGAAAAAACACTGCTGTGGTTCCTCAGACAAGAACATCTTGTTCTGCCAAATGCAAAGGCAACCCTTGAAGACACTCCTGCAGAGACAAGGAGACAGGGTGATGGCGACAATGTTGGTGCCTGGCTGGGAAAATGGAAAGGAAGCATTTGATAATTATCACAGCGTTACCACAAAACGTAGTAATGAGGTCAGGACTCCTGCAGCATCTCATCCTTTTCCCTTTTCCTCCAGCACCGGCACTGCATGGAGGATGGGGAGGAAGATGGTGGCAATGCGATGCTCCTGCCCGTATCCCAGTCCAGAGGTGGGGAGGATTCCTGCCGCCCTTTGGGGAATTTGGCCTCACAGCCACCACCCGACCAAGGTGTCCCTGATGCTGGAGGAGCTCCAGCCCACTGTGGCTGTGAGGACACTGACACCAGACAGCAAAAACAAATCCTGCAGGGCCAGCTGTAGCTGCTGGATTTCTCTGCTCTCCGCAGCAAGTTTTTTTGAGCTCAATATGGGTTTGCATGGTATCAGCTTGTTTAGGGAGGAGCCGAAGCGAAGCCGGCAGCCATCCCCAAAAATGCTCGTGATACGGTGACACAGCAGTTCGTGCTGCTGAGCTGTTTGGGTGATCCGTCTCAGGTGCTCATGGCCGTGTTCCTGCGTGGCCATCAGCCCCTGCTCACCACCCCTGCAAACCTGTCCCCGAGGGCATAATCCAGGCAAAGATGCTACAGCGTTACGAACATGCAGGGACCGCAGCCCAAACCTTGGGGTGCGTGCCCCGAGCATCGCCCCGCAGAGCCCATGTCAGAATCCTGCCAGGTTTTAATGGGCTGGATGCATATTGAGGGTGATTTGCACGTAGGCATCTGCTCACGGGTGCGGAGAGCTCTCTGCAGTCAGTCGGGATGATTCGAAGTGGCGTGGCGGTGCAGCGAGATGGGGTTTTGTTCAATATTAATGAATGCTTATATGTGTCACGTCTGTTAAATGGGAGGAAGCGAGCAGCACGGGGCATCCTGAGGTGGGCTCACACCAGCCCTGGCTCTCTATGAAACCCAAGCACTGGTGAGATGAGTGGTAGTTCCACCTAAAACCTCCAGTGTTATGCTAAAAAGCACTTTTGTCCCACCCACACTGTGGGGAACACAGATGTGTTGGTGGGACGGGCAGGCAGTGGTCCTCTAACACCTTCACCGGCGCAGCTGAGCCGGTGTGGCTATCCGATGCCCGAGGGCAGGGAAATGACCCCCAGCAAGCCTTGGGCATGGGGCTGCAGTAAAGGGAGTCCACACCAGGAAAGACTTAGAGCACCTCTAGGATGGCACCAACTTATGGAGTTTCCCATGACATTGCCTTTGATGTATAGAAGCCCACAGGGGGGGAAAGGAGCTTCTAGTTCTCGCCCTCCTCCACCGATGCTGTCCGGATGCAGAAGTGGTTGAGCCTCTCGGAAGACACAAGACTTGGCATAAAGGGTTCAGATAGCTTCCTCACCGGCCCCAGCAGCCTCCTGAAGGCTGTTTCCTCATTACTCATCTCCTCACACCCCTCAGTAATCCTCTTGATCTTCAAAGGTTTCTCAAAACGCAAGTATACTTGGTGCTGGATGAGACTGGAACAGCTGCCAGCACGCTGCCTTCCACAGCGTTGGGGTGGAGGTGGTCAGGGAAATGACTCCAACTCAGCTGGAGAAACAAATCCGTCTTTTTTTTTTTGGTTTTTCCCTCCTCTGATAGAAAGGCTGCTCTCTTCCTCAGCCGTGGTGGGATCTCCCATCTTTCAACACTGATGGATCACAAATCAAAGCCAGGTCTTCAGCTTCTGGAATAGCACTTGCTGCTGCCAGTTGCTGCGAGTGGCACCTCCAATGGACGTTATCACTGCTCCTTCAATCGGTTCTGTGCCAGATCCCAGGACCTGTTCTGGGTTGAACCTGGTGGCCGGCAAATGCTGAGTGAGGTCACAGTCTGCAACTCTGACTGTGGTTCCCCAAGCCTTGCTTGCCAACTTCTCCTCTGCGGGACCAGCAAATGATTTTTGAGGAGGCCCAGATGGTGCTGAGGCTTGAAGAGCATGCATGGAGGGGTCAACCTAGGAAAAATTGGGGTCTTGTTGCCTCAGAAGAAAGACCTACCCGAAACCTTGCAGAAATGACCCCATTGCCCCGTGACAGCAATGCCTGCTTAAGATCCAGCCTGAGATGTTTTTAAGGCTGGTCCCAATTATTTTATTACACTGAAATTATACTAATGAAGGTTGGGAGGGTGGCAGTGTCCGAAACCCCATGTCTGAGCAGAGGGCTGGCTTTTGACATGCGCAAAGCCAACCTGCTAGCCCAAACTTTCCTAGCCAGGGTGTGTAGAGCAATGAAGAGCCTCTTGAAAGCTCTTGACAGCTTGTCAAAGGAGACGTCGTATGCTGCATATGCTGAAAGTATCCATGGCATGGAGTGCAGGCAGCCTCTCCAGGGGTTTTGTCCTGCAAAACTGGCTTTCAGGAAGGACTTGTTGTTGGGAAACATTTTCTGTCTTCCCCATGGGGGCTTGGACAGGCTTCAAAAAGGGCAACAAATGCAAAAACGTTGACTCGTGGGTCAGAGGCTTCAAGACGAGGAACCCCCCCTTGGATAAAGAAACACAGGAGGTGGCAACCAGGCGAGAAAATTAATCATTCAAACCTTGAAAATCCTTTTTTCCACCCGAAGCAGCCCTGTATCCGTTGCTGGGTAGCTTTTTTTGCACAGTCAGAAAGCCTCTCCATTTCCACGCTGCGTGTAAACACGTCATATTCCCTATCAAAGGGCGATAAACACACTCTAAGTGTGTTTATCTGTTGGCTGACAAGCTCTGCTTAAGAGCTTAGTTTGCTAAGCTCGAAAGAGGTGTCCTCCCTCCCAGTGCGCCAGTCGGCTGGCCGGGCTGATGCCAGGAGGGTGCTGGTGAGTGTCTGCTGCTCCACAGGGGCAGAACCTGTCATCCAGCCCACTTAGAGCTTCAGTTCCACCATCTCCAGCTGAGGCAGCAGTGGTTACGTTTTGTTTGATACAACAGCCTGCCCGAGCCCACCCATGGCTTTGGCTGCAGGAGGGAGGGCTGGCTGGGTCTGGGGGAGAAGAAGACACAAGGGCTGTGGTCCTCTGCTGTGACCGGAGGCACTTGAAGCTCCAAGGACACTTTTGGAAGGGGTTGCCCACAAAACCGTGCGCCTGCAATCGTGGTTGGAGAGAGATAATGTGTCCTCCTTCAGCTAAGTCCTGGTGAGGGCAAGTTTGGACATCCTCTGCCTGGGACGTGATTCCTCTGTGGAGGGCAAATCTATGTCAATGAGGACTTTCCAGGCAGAGGGCAAATTGCCTTGCCCTTTGCTCTCTCTGCTCGGCCTCCTCTTCCTCTAAGCATTTCCCATTGCATTTCGGCACAACCTGAGACACGGCTCATTCTCA
Organism: Vanellus vanellus; assembly: GCF_965231255.1. Lineage (NCBI taxonomy): Eukaryota > Metazoa > Chordata > Aves > Charadriiformes > Charadriidae > Vanellus > Vanellus vanellus. The sequence goes on from NC_138907.1 coordinate 12,456,073, forward strand.
AAACCCCACTGCTACCGTGCAGGGTGCTTTGCCTCTGCAGAAAACATCCCCTTGAAGAGCCCTTTCTCCTCCCACCCAAGAACACATCTGAAAATGCAGCACAGGAAAAACAGGCTCTGGCTATGAAGGCTCTTTCAAGGGAGGGTGTAGAGCACCATCTAGTGAAGGTTAGCAAGGAAACCATCAGCTGCAAACCCCGTGAGGAGCTACTGCTCCTGGGGACCCTGAGGAACAGCAGGCTGGTGCTGTCTTCTCCCAGTGTTTGCATGGGGCAAACTGGTCCCAGCAGCAGAGCGGGTGGAACTCAGGAGGGAGCACAATTTCTTGTGACTCTTCTTTTTCTACCTTTCTGCTGTCCCTCCCAGAGTGAACAGGGCAGCCAGGACTCGTTACGGAGACAAGCAACTTGGTTTGGCTAATCTTTCACAGTCCCCTCTGGCTCTGCTGTAGCTGAGCAGAGCCCTTTGTGGAAGTGCCTGGGGAGAATTTCAGGTGTCTTTCATGTGTTTGGACCTTGAATTATAAGGGAGGTTTTGTTCTACGAGACCTCAAAAGCACCCAAACCCTCTTTCCCAGTGCTTTTCTTTGATGCATGACTTCTCTCTATCTCTCTACCTGAGACTTCAGCCAGAGCAGCTGGAGAACTGAGATCCTCTCGCAAAGCCTGTGAGATGTCGCAGACTTGCCTACCTGCCACCTACAGTTGCTCTAATTAAAACCTCGAGGATGAGTTAATGTCTCTCTTTATTTTTTAATTTTTTTTTATGGGTGTGTTTGAAGTGTCTCATTGCTTTGGGCAGTCTGTGCTGTAATGAAGCTATTAGCACCAAAGCTTAAGCTTTACGATAGCCCTTTATGACAAAATACCTCAGAGGGTTGTCAAGCAGGTTTATTAGAAAGTGAAAAAGCCTTTTGGTGCAAGAGCAGCCATAGATGGCTGAGGACAAGCCAGTAACGGTAAACTGCTGTCTCCACTACCAGCTGGGAGCAGCCTGGCCAGTGATGAAATGAGTTGTAGGTCACTGGCTGGGTCATCCTCCAAGACTGCTCCTTCATGGCAGCACAGTACTGCTCTGATGATGAGTTTACCCTGGTGTCTGAAACTGGGAGCTTCACGATGGGATATGTGTCCTGATGCTAGCCCCTGCTCTGAGTCTTGTTGCCCATCAAAGCCTTCCTCCCTTGGGGGTGTAGGCCACTTGCCTTTAGACATCTCCTGGCTTCTCTGACCTCAGGACATGGTGCTTGGCCCTAAACGATTCCAATGCCTCGACACAATCTCCAAGCACAGATTCAGCTCTGCCTGCACCAATGAAGCAAAGTCACTTCCAACACCCCTCTCCCCAAATCCTGCTTGGTTTAAGCAATCGATGTGAACAACCTTCTTGCAAGCCCAGGTGCCACTTAGCCCTCAGGTACTTTGTCTTGAAAGCTCTGCTGTGTCCAGCTGACCAGAAGCACCACAGCACCAGTGCTGTCAGTGCCACAGCCTTTGTGAAGGACAGACCTTCAGCTTCCACCTTGTGCAGCGCCAAGGCCCTTTGGCAACTGTGCTCTGTACCTGCAAATGCCAAGGCTGGAGGCAGAGCTGGGGACATATGGGTTCTCTGCCCCTGCCATCCTCCTTGGCAGAGCTGAAGATGCTCATGTTGGCTCACGTCAATTTGCGGATGCTCTTAACACTACCCTATCCAAAGCAGGACCTCAGGGAAAGGAAGGACACTGCCCTGGGGTCCCATCCCATCCCCAAAGCCATGGCACAGCCATTTGCTGGCTGTGCAAAACCCTCTAGAGGGAGCCCCAATCCCAGACATCCCCGGCCGGGGCCCCACGAGGCCACAAAGCTGCTGTGTGGGTGTCCAGATGAAGGTTTTGTGGGTTCTTTTGTTGTTTTGGTTTGGGTTTTTTAAGGCTCCATACAGCCTTAATGGTCTTACTGGCCACAGCTGCAGGCTGGCTTGCCCTGTCTCGATGTTTCTGCATGCTCCTGCCTCCCCAAGTGCATCCTCACCCACCTCCAGCATCTTGCTCCCTTAGACCTCACTGAAGGTGGGGTGAAGTCTTTTGTGGTGTGGATGCTGCCCTTGCATGGGGAAACCTCCTCCCATGGGCTTTGCACTCGCAGAGGGCCAGTACCATGCTGCCATGGCCCCCAAAGCCAGTCGTGGTGGTTGCAGCATCTTCAGCAACCCACTGGGTGCTGCTGGGCACGCAAACACCCCCCCAGATCCCACCAGGCCAAGGGGAGTCATGTGCATTGGAGGCTCTCTGCTCACCAGGTTGTTTCTCTAGACTGTGGGCCTCATGAAACATAACTTCAAAGTGCAAGGAAATTTCTTCTGTCTTGAAGGCAATGGGATGGTGCTGAAGCTTTCTGGTTCCTGCAGCCCCAAGCACAACCACAACCACACCTCTGCAGAAGCCCACCAGCTCCCTCCCACGCACGACATCCCCTCTTGCCAGTGTGGAGTTCAGTAGCACTGAAATAGCCTGAGAAATGCCCTTTTTCTTTGCTCACTGGCCACTTAGCTGAGTCCCCATGCCCAAAGCTTTGCTCTGCTCCATGTCCTTCCCCTCCTGGGCCCAGCGGCAAACTGCATGGGCTCCTCCGCTCTGCTTAAAGGTGCGTTTTTTTCCCCTCGAGGCTTGTTCTACCTTTAATGAATTGCCATCTGTTATGCCGTGTTATCGCTTCAGGGAGACCACAGGCACAAAGTAAATCCCATTAAGGCCAAATTGCATTTTCTAAGTGTTTATGCTTTTTCCCTTTCCCTTCCCTGCTTTTTGAACTGAAGCGGCCAGGCTCCTCTCTGGATGGAGGCACGTCCCTCTGCAAGCCTTGACCTGGAGAAAGGCTGAGCTAAATGTCCTCCTTGTAAGCGTAATTCCTCCTCAGTTCTCCCCCACATAGGGGATTTCCCTATAGGACCCCCATGTCCAGAAGAAGAGCCCTTTGGAGGCTGCAAAGCCAACCCCATGCTTCCTTAGGCATCATCCTTGCCAGCTGCTTACTGCCAAGAGATCCAGCTTTGAAAGCTGGATGTTGTGGTATATTTTAGGGAACGAGGATGGCCAAGGAATGCTCTGTCAACCAGCAAGAGTGGGTGCTGTGCAAGGAGCCCAACGTTGGTGGGCTCGCTTGAATTTCTTCCCACCAGTCAGCATGGGGTAACGCATGACACACATGCACCATGGAGCAAATGTCCTTGTTGTGGCTGCGTGCTTGCTGCAACCGAGGATGATCTTGAAGCTGCTAAATCTTTAAAGCCATTAAAACTTTAATCTCACAGTTCCTTGAAGGTGGTGGTTGGGGTGACAACCCCTGCCCGTGGTCAGTTTTCCCCTAACTGCTTGTATTGGAAGCTCTGTCCCAAAATGTATTTGTCCACTTTGTGCTAGAGTTGATCCCCAAGAAGGACGGAGGAGTTGGTGCTGTGTAGATGCTCCTCGCTCCGCACTCGAATGCTAACGACTGAGGTTGCACGTGGCCACGGCACACGCAGAGTGGCGGTGTCGGGAAACGATGCTGCATCAAGCAACGTGGAAAACTCTCCGGCAAGCAGGAGAAGTGACCCTCATCTCATGCCAGAGCGGGACTCGGGGCATTTTGGGGCAGTGACTGCTCTTGTTGGTATTTATAGCTCTTCGCAGAGCAGGGCCCTGTCCATGGCTGGCTATTAGGGAGCCCCGCAGTGCTCCTGTGCAAGGAGCAGGGCTTTGTTTCCTTACAGAAAGGGGCCCAGGGCAGTGGCTGCGTTCCCAGCCTGCGCTGACAGCCAGCCCAGGGGCAAGCAGGAATGAGCTTCCCACAGTGAGTTGCTGGGAAATGGCAAGGACCGGCCTTTTGTCCTCGCCTGGCAGGCAGAGCCCGGCATCTAAAAAAGGATGCTCTGAACGCTCCATCTCCAAGGACTGCCTGCCCTCGAGCCGCTCTGCGATGGGTCGTGGTGGACCATTCCAGCCGCTACGCAGGAGCCCGGGTGAGGCAGGTCCCACCCGGGTCTTCAGACAAGAGCAATAGTGAATAGTTTCAGGCAGAAGTCTCTAAGCGTTCCCCTATTCAGCATGGTCAAGACAGGGTTTATGAAGGCTTCTTTAGCTGTTCTTGCATCAGTTTCCCCTTTTACCAAGTGGGTGCAAACAGGAGGTCCCGCCAGAGATGCTGGGTCTAGTGGTATCCCGAGGGAAATAGCCAGGGCAGGACGGTGTGTGCATATCTATAATAAAAGCAAGGGCACGGACAACTTCTATTAATCTTTGTGTGAGTACTGTGGTCTGATTGCACATTGAACAGCAGAAGTCGCTCAAGCTCTGAAGGCAGCTGCGTTGCCCATCCTGCTGCAAGCTGTCCCCAGGCAGTGTCCCATCTCCTCTGTCACCCCTCTTTCCTCCTCTTGCCGCACTGGGCTTTGGGGTCTTCCATCCCCAGCAGACACCTCAGCATCACCAGGCAGCCATCTGAGCAGCCACTGGGTGAACTGGGAACAGCAACAGATGCTGGTCGGTGTCACTGGAGTGTCTCTACCCTTCCAGCAAGGTTTGCAATGACTTTCTTCCCCATCCTCACGCCTCCCTCCTCCTCAGCTACTTACAACATCAAAGCCGTGAAGTCACCACTCCTCATTTCTTGGGAGATCTGGTTTAGCCGTTGATGAAGGATTTATGCCGTGATAGGAGGCTCCCTGCTGCCTGGAGGAGTAAGTCCCATGGATATTAACCATATTGGCATCAAGGTCCTGCTGGATTGGCTCCTCCAGCCCGGCTGGATCTTCCCTCCTTTCCTGCCTGGTCCTTTATTAATTTAGAAGTCCTGTGAAGTCCCAACACGACATCTGATTTCCATTCAGTTGGACAGTAAACTGACATTTTTCTCACGGTCTCTGCGCTCTTGTGCTTTGGGTCTCTGCCAAGCACTCCGCATCTTTAACTTGCCTTATTTTTTTTTTTTTCCTTTCTCTTTCAGACTGCATTGTCCCGGTCCTCCCTTCCCTCCTCTCCCCCCCAGCCTTTAAAGGAAGCAAAATAAAAAGGTCAGCAAAGGAGAGCCCAGCTCATTCCAGGACTCCCCGGGGATGAACCCTCTCCCCTCCTTCCTGAGGGAGGTGCTGAGCAGCGCCGAGATGCTTTCCTGCAGTCCCAGCGACGGCGGCTGCTCAACTCTCTGCTCCAAAAGTGGGAGATGTAGCAGCCGGTGCTGATAAAAGGGGCTATTTCCCCCATCCCTTCTATTTTGCTAAGGGTTCCGCTGCCGCTCGGTCACGGGTCTCTGCTCCCAGTCACTTGCCAATGCTAGACAGATGCACGGATACGCTGCAGGTTATTTCTGCTTCCCAAAACTCTGGGTAATCACTCTCATTTAAGGGGAGCAAATGGGTGTTCCTCTCCCCACAGTGCAGCAGGCAGCGGCATTTTTTTGCTTATCCACTTCCAGCCATCACGGGAAAGCAGAGCGAATGCACTCCCTTCCACTCCCCCAGCACTGTGCTTTTCTGCTTTCTGCTCCGTTGGCCGGCAGGGTGGGAAGGAGAGAGGAGCACATCCTGGTTTCCCCCTCCCCAAACCTCTTTCTCCCCAGTACGTTGTCCCTTTGACATCCGTCTGGCCAGCTATGAATACAGGGATGCCAGCAGAGGTGCTGGCCCAAGTGGTGGCCGCCATAACCCAAACACCAGGGTGGTAGAAACCAAAGCCCATAGGAAAGCCTTGCAGCTGGTTGAAGGCAGCAGGAACCAAGGTAATTTTCCCAAAATAGCCCACGGTATCTTAGAAAAACAACCAACCACAAGAGCACCCTCCACTGCCACTAGCTGCTGGCGATCAAAGGCACGACAGCTATGTTGTGGTTGGGGCTACACTAACGATACACACTGAATTGTGGTGCCGTGACGGATTTCTTCTGCTTGGAGACAACCTTGAAATGGAGTTACTCTGAAGTCATGGTGGAAATATGTTTCTGGATCAGCTGCTGCATTTGGGCAGGTCCCGTGGGGGGCTCATAGTGACTCCCTTTCATGCCCAGTGTGAAGACATTAGAGCAAAGAGGAACCAGCATAAGAACTTGCTGGGTTCCTCCTCTGTCATCTGCCAAGCCACTGCATCACTGTGTCTTATCACTTCAACTATAATGCAATTATTAAGTGCTGCTGGCTGCTACTTAGGTGCCAAATTAATTCAGCCAGCAAAAATTGAGCTTTGTTAGCTGCCCGGCTGTTCTCCTCAACATTTCTCCAGCCCTGCGTGGATGAATTACTCCTAAACCCACAGCTGATGCATAAGTCATTAGAAATGACTAAGCACTTTAGGAAAGAAGCCCTCTGGTTTCTCAGATGGCAGCTCTGGCTGTGCTTTCACACCTCAACTCCCACCTGCAATAACATGAAGTTCAACAAGGCCAGGTGCGAGGTCCTACCCCTGGGTTGGGGCAATCCCAAGCACAAATACAGGTTCAGTGGAGAATAGATGGAGAGCAGCCCTGAGGAGAAGGACTTGGGGTTGTTGGTGGATGGGAAGCTCACCATGAGCCGGCAATGTGAGCTGGCAGCCCAGAAAGCCACGGGCACCCTGGGCTGCATCCCCAGCAGCATGGCCAGCAGGGCGAGGGAGGGGATTCTGCCCCTCTGCTCTGCTCCGGGGAGACCCCCCCTGCAGCGCTGCCTCCAGCTCAGGACGTCCCAACAGCAGGACACGGACCTCTTGGAGTGGGGCCAGAGGAGGCCACGGAGATGCTGCGAGGGCTGGAGCCCCTCTGCTGTGAGGACAGGCTGAGAGAGTTGGGGGTGTTCAGCCTGGAGAAGAGAAGGCTCTGGGGAGACCTTATTGCCCCTTTCCAGTCCTTAAAGGGGCTCCAGGAAAGCTGGGGAGGGACTCTTGATCAGGGGGGGAGTGATAGGATGAGGGGGAATGGTTTTAAACTGAAAGAGGGGAGATTTAGATGACATATTAGGAAGAGATTCCTTCCTCTGAGGGTGGCGAGGCACCGGCCCGGGTTGCCCAGAGAAGCTGTGGCTGCCCCATCCCTGGAGGTGTTCAAGGCCAGGCTGGACGGGGCTTGGAGCAACCTGATCTGGTGGGAGGTGTCCCTGCCTGTGGCAGGAGGTGGGATTGGGTGGTCTTTAAGGTCCCTTCCAACTCTAAGCATTCTGTGATTCTATGATCATAGCAGTGGGCTACTGGGACTGTGTCCCCACTCCTCGTGCAAATGTGTGTGCAAATTTGCTCTTGTGCAAAGACTTATTTTGATCCCAGTGACTTTTGTTGCTTCTTGATTTCCTCTGTAGGAAGCAGACCCCTTGGGTCAAGAGGGCTCCCTATTTTACGCAGAGGAAGTCTTATGGCAGCACAGATATACCTTGCCTTGCCATCCAGACCCGACTGATTTTTCTGGGAGAAATGATTGATTTTTAAATTGCGTCATGATTTGAAGCAGCAATAGGAGTCTTTATGTAAGTAGTCAGATGCTAAGCTTGCCCTCAAGTTTTTACTGAGGGCACAATGAATCTCACCAGTCAGTAATGACTTAAGGTAAAGGCTGCTCGCCTCTTACTTTGGACATTTTCTGCTCCTGCTCATGAAGATGTCTATTTGAAGCCAAGTAATTGCAGAAATGTCTGTCACGTTACAAAACAGCAAAAGATTTGCTGGGTTTTTCTTTTAGAGTGGACTAGATTTCTGTATCCCAGAGGTCGACAGGAATCTGCTAAGACAGCAACAAGTGTGTTTTGATGGAATTAATAAGCACTGTCTTCTCACTTTCTTAATTGAGAAAAACTCTTAAATGTGCTGGATGTATAACCTTACCACTTCTGCTTACCCAAAACTGTGCCCCCATGGCTGGGACAGGTTTGTGAGGGGCCACCATGGCACCCTTGCCCTAGCCTTTACCTTGGCCTATCTTGCTACCACATTGAAGGTGCTGCCCTCGACATTTTCCTTGATTTTAGGCAAAAAGGCAAAGGCAGCAGGTCTCATTCTGTTCCCAGGCCTCATCCTGTTCCCGAGTATCATCCGCCAACACCTCCTGGTAGCAGATGGGACGCTTGTGCAAGCCTTTTGGGAGACGTTGTTGGACTTGCGCGTGATGTTCAAAGAAGAGTTTAGCCCTCTTAAGCCTGACTAATTTCTTTTCCCTCGCTCACGTGGATCAGTTTTGCTTCTTCTTGCTGCGGTGCATGAAATCGCCGTATTTTCCAAACAAAAAGGCTGAGCTTTCTGTAGCACTTGAGCGCTTGCACTGAAGTTGGTGGGACCTTGGTGCCTACCTGGGCAGTTGGCTCCTGCCCAGCACCTTGGGCCATACCGGCAGCGTTGTTTGGTCTCTTCTGCTTTTAACGCACCACCACAGGCTGCGTCCTGTGGAGACTGAAGGGAAAGGCAGCGTGGATTATGCTGGAGGAGTGTTGCTTCCCACTCAGGCAGGGCGGCACAAGGCGCTGATGCAGCTTTGAGGTGCCAGAGCACCGTGGCTTGATGATGTCTCTGCTTAATTACTGGGACGCATAGAAGGAGAGAAGCCTGTCCCTTCACCACCTTTGCCTATTGTCCTGCTTTTGTGAACATTTATGAAGTCTAGACAGGTCTGGGGCCCACACGTACAGCTTCTCCGTGTTTTCAGTTGTCTGGATAAGTGCTCTGTGACTCACCCCACCCCCTTGCATAGGAGGAAACTTTCATTTATTGCTTCCCTCTGTTATACCTTCCTCATGTAAAATGGTTCCTACTGGCATGCATGAAATCCCCATTTCATTGAGCAGCTGTGCCGGGCAGACCCTGGGGTGTCAGCCCCCCAAGATTTGCCCTGCTATAGCTCATGGGGAAAAGGGGCAACCCTCCTTTTATCCATCTTTTTTTTTTTTTCTCCTAGCACGTCCGCATCACATCTTTGCTCCGCAAGAGCACTTGGAGGCTGTGCCATGACTCCAGTGTGGCTGGAGTTTTTGTGTCTGAAATGGAAATTATTATTAATAATAATAATAATAGGAGAAGGAGAAGGAGAAGGAGAAGGAGAAGGAGAAGGAGAAGGAGAAGGAGAAGGAGAAGGAGAAGGAGAAGGAGAAGGAGAAGGAGAAGGAGAAGGAGAAGGAGAAGGAGAAGGAGAAGGAGAAGGAGAAGGAGAAGGAGAAGGAGAAGAGAAGGAGAAGGAGAAAGAAGGAGAAGGAGAAGGAGGGAGGCAAGAGAAGGACCTGGAGCGAAATGCCAGAGGAGCATGGTGCACTAGGGTGAAGCTGCGTTTTGTTCTCTCTCTGTTTATCCTCCATCGTTTTTATCAGTGATCTTGGAAAGAAAATGGAGCAGAAGTGCAAATCTGAGCTTGAGATGCTTTTCAGTAGCCAGCTGCTCAGTGTAGCTAAAAGCCCGTTTTTCAACAGCTCTCTCATGTGGATTCTCTGATGCCTGATATGGGTTGGGCTAACCTACAGCCTTTGACCCAGAGGAGCTACTGGTAGGGTTATTTTTTAATTTAATAACCACCCACCACTGTCTGTGAAAACTTGTGGAGCTTTAATAACTATTTTCAAGATCGCTACCCTCTGCTGCAGCTTGCTGAAATTTGGCAAGAAGATGGGGACAACAGGACCGTGCCAGCAGGTACACACCATAACTCTTAAAAGAAGCCTTTGCAACCAAAAATGGAGGCTGAGGCTGATATCTCCCTGGACTGGGCTGTCCTGGATGGGATGAGCCCGTGGCACTGTGAGGGCCCAGCGATGCATAGGGTTCCCACACCGCGAGGGATGGGGAGAAGAAGGGGTTAAGAAAAGGCTTATTTTGGTTGCAGACAAACACTGGCAACTGAAAATAAACAGGCAAGACATCAGCTCCCGTCCAGATTTAAATAAAATGCAGGATTTTGAAAAAAAAAAAAAAATAGTTGTTTGTTTCAAACACAGCTTCAAGGAAGGTAGAAAACCTTTGATCTCCCAAGCTTCTCTGCAGTGCAGCTTTCAGTTTCAGGGGTGTGTCTTGTTGGGCATAGATCTTAATATAGTTATTTTCTTATATGCTCTATGCAAAAAAAGAAAAAAAAAAAGCTCACCTGCCTCATCTGTAATAACAGCCAAGATTTGATTTGATACATTTAATTACAGCGGATGGCACAACCGATTCCTTACTCACTAATAAATGTATGAGGAACACAGGAATAAATGAGCTATTACACTAAAAAAAGCCCAGCCCTGAGAAGGTAAGAAAACAAGGATGAAAGCCTTTCCCGAGGCGCTTGTGTGGTGTTGGTGACATCGGAGGGACACAGCTCACACTCTGGGTGGTACGAGACACACGGGCTCAGGAAGTAATAGAGGCAGTGGTCCAGTAGTGCTTGGCAAGTTTTCCTTTGAGGGATGTCATTCCATCCCTATCTACCCGTTCTGCACTTCCTAATGCTGTGGCAAGCTGGAGCCTCCCATGAACGTGAGCCCTGATGCCTCCAAGATCTGATTTTTAGAGGAGGGACAATAGGGATGGATTTTTTTTGGTCCAAAAATACTTTGGGTTCAATACAATGCCAATAAGCAACACAATGGTTTCGAGCTCTGTTTTCTCTTATTCTGAGTCTCTGATTTCAAAGCCCTTTCTTCCCCCCCCCCCCCCCCCCCCCCTTTAAACAGACACAGATTGCTTTAAAGATAAAGTGGCGTTTCCCTGCTCGGCTAATTAAAGCCCCAAAATTTGCCTTCGCCGCATTAATGCAATAGGCTTGTCTGGTCCTTAATGCGTACAGAGATAATTCCATGTCACAGGGCTTTGATCGCACCTGGGCATCTCTGCGGCGGCGGTGCTGGCTGCCGCTGCTGTGGCGCGAGTCCAGGTGAGGAGGCAGGATGACTGGGAAGGGAGGAGAGGACCTCCAGCACCCAAAAGGGTTCCCCACCTTGGTTAAAGGGTGTGGTGGGTGTGAAGTCCTCCTGCACAGCTTGGTTGGTGATGACCAGCTCTGCGTGCACATCGGGGATCTGGGGTGAGGCTCTGCTTCTATGGATGGTGGAGACGGTGGTCCCAGCTGGAGCATCCCCAACCCAAGGCTGCACCATCCCCGTTCCCCATCCCTTCCTACCAACCCATCCGCGCAGGATTCCTGTTGGCTGTTTCTACTCTCAAACACACGTCCTATCTCCTCATCCTCCTTCTGCCCCAACATGTGAATTTTGGGGATGACACCCTTGGGAAAAGAGTTCAGGATGTGTAGCAGTGTTATCCACAGCTATACAATGCAGCTGGGTGGACAGCACTCATTTTTTTTACCCAGTTGGCTTGGAAAGTAAAATCGGTATGTGGTAGCGGAAGGGATAAATTCTTTGACCATGAAGAAGGTGAGCCGTGTGTGCCCGAGGGGACATGGGACGCGTGGGACAACTCTCTCAGCCTGTCCTCACAGCAGAGGAGCTCCAGCCCTCGCAGCATCTTTGTGGCCTCGTCTGGCCCCGCTCCACCACATCCATGTCCTGCTGTTGGGATTCCCTGAGCTGGAGGCAGCACTGCAGGGGGGTCTCCCCAGAGTGGAGCAGAGGGGCAGAATCCCCTCCCTTGCCCTGCTGGACATACTGCTGGGGATGCAGCCCAGGATGGGGGCAGGTTTCTGGGCTGCCAGCGCACATTGTTGTCTCATGGTGAGCTTCCCATCCACCAGCAACCCCAAGTCCTTCTCCTCAGGGCTGCTCTCCATCCCAAGATGCTCCAGTGACCACAGCATGAGCGAGGCATCCAGAAGAAAGATTCACCATTGGCTTTCTCTTTGCCCTTGAATGGCAGTAGCAGGATTTTCACCTCTCATCCTGCCATTGAGTCTGAAAACTCAGCAGAAAAGCCCTTAGCAGCTGCTAGTGTCTTGCGGCTCAGTGCATGGCAAATTCGGGCACTGGTCCAGCAGTGCTCGGGGACCTGCTTGTCCCTTGAGGAGTTCCAGCACGTCCCAGTAGGGAAATGCTGCGTAATGCACTGTATTGAGGGGTCTCCTTCCTTCACTGAGAAGTGGGAAAGCACTTAAAAAAAGCCATATGTCTGATGTCTTTCCTGTAGGCACAAATTCTCCAGACGTTTGCTCCCTCTTTCTCATGTCCTTTTATTCAGGAGGTTAAGAAATATTATATTTTTATCTTCTTTGCCATCTACTCCCCCTCCTTCTTGGCCTGCCGTAATAAATAATATAACGTCTGTCCAGGCAGTAGTTTGCAGTCGGATCTTAAGTGATGGATCGTGTTAGGGGAAGGGTTGAGCTGAACCTACTTCGCTCTCTTTCATGTAGAAAAGCTATGCCAGTGTCCTCTGGGAGAGATGCTCCATTCAGGTATCAATCCTGTATTGGAAGTATTAAGCTGATTGAAGCAACATTTTCCCATCCTCTGCACCAGCATCCCAGCTCAGCCACGTGGAGAAAGCGTACGGGGCTTAAGGGAATAAAACCTCAGGGATTTAAGTATACACCTAAGGTTTAACAAGTGCTTAAGTACATTCCTGAACCAGGGCCTGAGGGAATGACGTTATTGTATTACCCAGCCGTTACGGGATTGCCACGGTTCGGTGGGAGCAGCCAGGCAGCTGCGGAGGTTTCCTGGAGTGCCGGGCATGCGGCTCTTGTGAATTCCCTTCATCATTAATTGGGTCGGTTTTGCCTCTCAGGGCATGGAAAGCATGAGGAAACCTGTGTCACAAATGCTTTTGTGGCTATATCTGCATTGCACTCATCAAAATCTTCCTTTATTTCCCCATGTTCCCTCTTTACTCTGGGGGAAAGGGGAGTCTCACTTGCCCCAGAACAACAAAAATCATCTTTTGGGGGCTGCATATGAGGAGATGCAAAGTTGACCCCATGGCAAAGGCTTATTTTCATATAGGTGGGGCTCCTTAAACAGGCAGCTTGAGGCAGGGGCTGGACCCCGCTAAGTCCTGACACCTCTCTTCTCCTAGCCAAAAGGACCCGGGGTCTGAGTCGTAGGCTTTAATACAAAATTTGAGAAAGCCTTTCTGCAAATAAATCTTTCTGCTCACTCCGAGAAAGCAGCAAAGTGCCATACCGTGTACACACGAGCGTACGCACACGCCGGTGCTCAGAGAGGGGGGGAAGAAGCTGTTGGGGCTGGGTGGGCTGGAGGAGCAGGGAGAACCCCCCCTACACTGAGCACAGGGCTCCCCGAAACTCCTTATGACTCCCCCTGACGTTTGTGCCGCACAGGATGAATAGCGTCAAGGAGGCTGTGACTCATATAACTTTTCAATATTGGTCGGTAGATGGCTGAATATGAGCCAGCAGTGTGCCCAGGTGGCCAAGGCAGACAGCAGCATCCTGGCTTGTGTTAGAACTAGTGTGGCCAGCAGGACTGGGGCAGTGATCATCCCCCTGTATTCGGCACTGGTGAGGCCCCACCTCAAGTACTGTGTTCAGTTTTTGGGTCCCTCACTGCAGGAGGGACATTGAGGTGTTGGAACGTGTCCAGAGAAGGGCAACAGAGCTGGTGAGGGGTCTGGAGCACAAGTCTGATGAGGAGCGGCTGAGGGAACTGGGGGTGTTCAGCCTGGAGAAAAGGAGGCTGAGGGGAGACCTTATCACTCTCTACAGCTCACTGAAAGGAGGGTGTAGCAAGGGGGAGGTTGATCTTTTCTCCCAAGTAACAGGCGATAGGACAAGAGGAAATGGCCTCAAGTTGCGCCAGGGGAAGTTTAGATTGGATATGAGGAAAAATGTCTTCATTGAAAGGGTTATCAAACATTGGAACAAGCTGCCCAGGGCAGTGGTGGAGTCACCATCCCCAGAGGTATTTAAAAGTCGTGTAGACATGGTGCTGAGGGACATGGTTTAGTGGTAACTTGGCAGTGCTGGGTTGATGGTTGGACTCGATGATCTTAAAGGTCTCTTCCAACCCAATGATTCTATGATTCTTGTGAGAGTTTTTTGGAGCACCTCTCCTGCTACTGCAGCTGAGATCAACCCAATGGCTTGAGCAATTAAGTTCAGTGTTGGACAAGTAGCGAACTCACCAGCCTGCGCAGGGACCACCTGCCTGGGGCCACAGACAATTTTTCAAGTCTCATCTTTTATTTCAGGGCTCTTCAATCCTCCCTCAGCAGCAGAGTTTACTTCAGAGTACTTAAGTTTTCCTCTTCCCACCTGATCAATTATTTTGGCATTCACAGCCCTATTACTTTCCAGCATTTGGTGGCTTCTGAGTAAATAACCACCACCACTCCTTTGTGAGCCCTTACATGCTCTTTACACGTATCATCCCTTTTTCTGCACGCAATATTACCAGGCCTACCCAGATATTGGTGTGCACTAACGTGTATGAAGAGGTCTCCTTGCTTTGAGAAGAAAGTACAGCAAGAAACACCTGTTCTGGCAACCTTCGAGTCCTTCCCCGAGACCCTTCCCGAGCTTTTTGAAGGGATGTCACGCTTGGCGGCACCAGCCTCTTCTTCTGGTTGTTGTTGGGACTCACTGTGGCTTTGTCAAGCAGGAAATATTTCACAGGCATATGAAAAACATCCCTGAACTTCGGTACATGCTTGAAGCATGCGAATTTTCCTACAGACTACTTCCCTCAGCCACCTCCTCTTGAAACACTGGCTAATCCTGTCTTCAGGCAAAGCAACCCCCTCCCACTGCCTTTTGTAACGGGAAGCGGGTCCCTGCCTGCCCTCAGACTTCCCTCTCTTACCATAACAATTTCTCTCCCCATTGGAGCTGTTTTCTTCAAATACGGTGAAAAAAGCACTTCATTTTTGGTTCACCCATCCCTAATGCTCAGCTTTCCCCAAGTGCCTATCCCAGGCAGCGAGAGTCTCCTCTGCGCCGGGCATGGGGGCAAGGGGCAAGGGATGGGCCCTATCCTGCCACGGTACACCAGGTGGTCCCCAAGGCTTGTCGATGGTTCTCCTCAGTGGGGTCATGGGGAAGGCTTTCAGAAACTGCCCAAAGACCCAATTTTGTTGAAATGGGTGAGTTCGGAGACCAAGTGCTGGTGGCATCAGGCAGGAGCACACTGGAATGCTCTGCCTGCAGGTTTTGTAGATATTGCCGAGATGAGGACGTTTAACTCCTTGAGCAATTCACATATGGAGGAATGGGTATTCACATGGAGTAACCCTGCCATGAGATGTGTTTATGTGTGTGGTGTGTTTACAGCTTGTCTAAACCATTTTCAGAGCCGTAGAAGAAATTACGTTGGGGTGCTTTGCACTGTAGGCTACTTCTCCTTGGTGATAATTTCACTTTCCTGCTGTGCTCAGCGATCCCGGCTTTGAAATAATTCTGGTTTTCAGATACAGGCCCCCTGCATTTCTATCAGCGATAGGGTGGGCTGAGTGTCTCCTGATGGTGCCGCCACCAGATGTACAAATCTGGAAGCTGTGTTGCACGCCCAGTTGCGATGCCAACCCAGTGCTGCCCTTTGGAGAAGGGCTTAGCTCATGCTTGGCCTGAAGGGATTAAGGAAATTAGCTGTTGTGTTGCATTGTTCACTGAGAACAGTGTGCCTAGCATCACACACAGTTCACAAGAAGATGCAGACCAAGCCTCGAGGAGTTTTCACCCTGCAGCCCTAACTTTGCTTGGTACCAATGACTACCTGTCGTAATATGGCTGGCTTGCCCTTCTGGAAGGACACCGGCTTTTTGTTACCGGACTGTCTCCTGGTCCCTCAACCTCCTAAACCAAGCAGATCTGAACCAGAGACATCTCTGGGTCAGCCATACCTTCGCCTTTGAAGCCTAGTGGTGACTTGAGCACCACACGTCCCAACCCCAACGCTTCTGCTCTTGAACAGCCAGCAGCGGAGGAGCCACTGAAGGTCGGTGTCCTTGGGTCACACTGACAGAGGCTCAGATGTCAAGCCCCTCAGATGGCGTGTTGGCTGTGGACCAGGCTGGAGGACAGGCTCCAGAAGGAAGCAGTGCACGGGTGGTGCAGCCCAACATGGACAGATCCAGCTCCCGTCCCCTTCCAGCTTCTTGGCATTGCTTCAATACCCCAGTGCTTCCAACTAGGGGCCATGTCGTGACACTCTGCGAGTGTCTGCGCTGATATCTGCCAAGCAAGGTGCTAACTAGCATGACTAAAGGAATCCAGAGATGGCCCTGAGATTGCCAAATCTCCACGTTTCACCGGAAACGTGTAGTCTTTCACTAATGTCACGTGCCCATGGAAAATATGACCCAAGATCTGATACCTCTGTTCCCTCTTGTCCCTCCCTCACCTGCCTATGAGGGTTACAGGAACTCTGGAGCTCAAAAGCAGCTGGTGAAACACCAACAGCATGACTTAAACCACAGGCTGTGGGATGCCAAGGCTGTCTTTGCAGACGCAGCACTGTGAGTAGGAGGGGGGAGAAGAAGCCAAAGGGCCCAAAATGCAAGGCAGACCCACTGCTGATGTGGTCAGCTGTGCAAGGCTGGCTGCTGTGCAACCTCCGCTCATGCTGTGTGTAAATGGACAGGTCTCCTGCATCCATGCAAGAGCGCGAAATTCACTTATGCATGAGCGCATCCAAAATAACTTATGCCTGAGTGCTCAATTAATTTACGCATGAGCACCTGAACATCTTACACATGAGCGTAAAGAGGCATTAACAAATGCTGCACGCAAAACGGAGGACCTCGGTGGCCAACAAGCAGCTCATAGCGCTGAGCTGGGGAGCTGGAGCAGAAGAAATTAAGTTGGTGACTTGGGAGAGCAGAGTTCTGGTGACATGGAGAGCAAAAGTTTTGCATTTGTAATGGGCATTTATTCGAACTGCCATAATGACCTTGGGTTTGTATTGAAGGGACTTTTGTAATAAGTGCGAGGGGTAGGCTTTGCAATGGATATATATTCAGACCGCTGTGGCCTTCCTGGCTAAGTGTTTTGCAGGAGCGAGGTGTGAAGCTTGCAATAAGTATTGCATTCAGGTTTTTACAGCATGGTCTTCAGGGGCAAGGGGTGAAGTCATGCAAAGTACATGTATTTGGACATTGATAATGTTGCCCCTGATAATCTAGTCCATGGTGCAACGGGTGGAGCTCGTAACAGATAATAGTTTGGGCAGTGATGCTGATAAGTGACTCTGGAATGAAATTTTAGTGAGCGTATACACATGTTGCTTCAGTATTAATCCCTCCATCTGGTCTGCAGGGAGGAAGGGTGGAGCTTGTGATTAATGCATATTCAGATTATGACAATATCAAAAGCAAAGTTGATAGTGGATTGGTGTTCGAACAGCTTTTAAGGATGAGCTTCAAGGATAGGAACAAGTTGGGTGTGAACTGCAGGGATCACTGTGATCACACGTGGGCATTGATTAGTTCACACAGTAGCACCCAACAGGTTCATGCATGAGCAACCAATTAGCGCGTGCATGAGCACCCAGGTAGTGCGTGTACAAGAACCCAGATAATCCATGCCAGGGCAACCAATTAATGCACCCATGAGTGCCTGATTAATTTACCCATGAGTACTCTATCTGTTCATGCATGAGTACCCAAATGACTCATGCATGAGCGCCTGATTAGCTCACACATGGGGCACCCAATTAATTCGTGCATGAGTGCCAAATTAACTTACACATGATCACCCAACCGGTTCACGCTTGAGCACCCGGAACGGTTCTGTATCCAAAAGGGTGATGAGAAGTTTGTGTTAACTGGCAGCGAAATAAATAAAGTCAAAACTCCCCAGGTCGAGATTGCTTTACCTGCAATGCTACCGAGCCCTGCTCAGGCAGCAGTGCACCATCACGTAGGACCTGCTGCTGGGCCATGGAAGCGAGCTAGAAGGAAGGAAACAGGGGCAGGTTTTGTCCTGATAGTGATGCTGGGACCATTGCCTGGTTTGCTGTGGAAGACGGTCCCACAGCGCAACAGGTGGGGATGGGACCTTCAGGAGCACCCCCTTCTTTGTGCAAGCAGCTCCCCAGATGAGTTTGGTGGCACATCCTATGGTCTAAAAGGCTTTACAAGCCTTCTCAGACTGGACATTCGGGGGAGTACGAACTCCAGCTGCAGGCAAATGTGTTCTTTAGACAACAAGCTCTGGGTTTTTTTTGGCTGCCAACTTTTAATTGCTTTGCGATGAGCACACCAATAAGAGAGAACCTGTCATTACCCACCTTCTCAGAAACTCAAGATCTGAGTTTTGGCTGCTATGGTTTTTAAGTCACAGGGGCCAGAGCATCATGTCCGTGCCTGTCTCTGCCCCATGAGCATCATGTGGAGGTCGGCTCATTCACCTGCTGCTTTCTGCACAGCACAAAGCAGCACAGGATCCTCCACCAAGGTAGACGTTGGGTTGGATGGCCATTTTCTGGTTCTCCACAGACACGTGGAGGGTGAAACTGCTGGCTTACGCAAACAGTAACCCATGTCTAACCATCGACATTGACTTCTATTTACATGTTTGGGTGTTACTGCAGATGCTACTTATTTGGTTGTCGCTTTTGTTCTGTATTGCATGACCTAGCAAATATAAATAATTGACCACGGCAGGGATGAAATGAAAAATAATAACCAGGTAAGCGCAGGCATATTTGCACAAGAAAGAGGCAAAGTAGGTGGTGCCAACGTTGGAGGCATTAAATCGGGTTAGGAGCAAACTCAGCACAAAACCCCATTCATTTTCCTTTATTTTGGTGTACACCTGATTCCTGCTGAACCCAGGTAACTCAGGGAAACCAAGCTTAAGCTTAGCAAAGCGCTTACAGGGCTTTACAGAACCAATTTCAAGCTCACGCCTCTGAAAACGGGCAGTGCACAATGCAGACACGGACCCTGGAGGCCAAGTCCTGCTTCGGGCTTTGCCACGGATGTTCCTGGACAGGGAAAACCAGTTTGGGGTGGTTGACCCTGTGAGTGCCTCTGCTTGCCGGAGTATCCAGCTTCAACGCCACAAAGCAATGGGGCTCAGGAGGGAGGGGGTGTGTGCTTGGGTGCTCCGATGGGTGCTGAGCCACCCCAAGGTGTCCCTTGCCGTCCATCCCTGCCTGGCCATGGATGAAGCTCCCTTGTCTGGCATGGTCATTTTGGGAGTGGTGCTCTAGGAAAAGGTTGCTTGCACCCTTGATGCACCTTGCAGATGATGGCTATCGCTTGATGGATATCACTTCGAGGATGAGGGTGAAAGCTGCGCTCCTCATCCAGCTCAAAAGATGCATCTGGTCTCACGTTCAGGAAAGGATGTGGTATGCCTCTCTCTCACATCTGCTGCCCACCTGGGATGTTGGAAGAAAACACCTTTTTTTCTCTCCGCTTTTTTTAATCTTTGTTGTAGGAGAAAGATTGCGACTTCAAAGCAAAAAGGGATGGAGAAGCCTGACTTTAGGAAATCCTAAAAAAAGAAATTAAAAAAAGGCTTTTTCTCTTGCCAAAGCCTAAACTAAAAGGGTTTGTTGTGCCTTTTTTTTTTTTTTTTTTTTTTTTTTAAAGTTAGGCCACCTCTCTGCTGTCCCAGATAGATAAGATGGCCATAAGGGCTGTAACAACCTTTTGCAGTGACTGCCTGGCTCCGGGATGGAGGCAGCGGGGAGGGCGGCTCCGGTTGCAGAGCGAGATTTGCACAAGCACCCTGGTATCTGCTAAACACCCTTCTTATAGCTGAGGTCAGGGAGAGCTAGCAAAAACATTTTCTCTTCCCCGAGCCAGATTTGCAACTGCTCTGCTCCCGGTTTGCCGAGCGGGGCGGCAGCGAGAGCTGGCAAGCCTTTCACGGGAACGAACGCTCCGCGGGGCCGGATGAAGCTGAGAAGGATCCTAAATTAATAAACGCAATGGTAAAAGGAACCCACACCAGGGCAGTGACTTTAATGGAAATAAGCTGCTCGACTTTGTCCTTGAAAGTTTATGGCGTTTAAAACAATTGTAAACATGTCAGTGTACATGGATACGGTTTCTATAGCAGCACAGCAACAGTTAAGGGCTCTCTCCCAAACATACCCCAAAGGAAACTAAAAATAGTGCGTCTGTTGCATCAAAATCTGTATACATATTCGGGAAGACATACAGAAACTGGGATTTTATATGCCTTCATCAGCTTTCCCCCTCCCCTTTTTTCCCCCTTTTCTGAAGGAGGACTGGGAGGAGGGTGCTGGATCCAGCAGCAGCGTGTGGGGAGGGATGAGCCTGATGCTGGCGATCCCCTCCCCGGTCCTTCCCAGTCAGGGCCAATCTGGGAGGATGCCGTGTCCTCTCCTCTCTGCCCTGGCATAAACAGACCCACCGGTCACTGGTGGAAGAGAAATCCAGTTTTCTCCTCTCTGCTCTCTCCTCATCGTTGCCCGGTTGCAAGGGATGCCTGCATGTGCCCACTGCTCTGCCACCACCTCTGCTCCAGCCTGGAAACCAGTACAACTGCTGTTTTTTTACTGGCAGCACCAAAAACCTTGGGTACATGATGTATGCCATGTACCCAAGCCCTTCAGTGAATGGCCTTTCCGGGAAGGAGAGAACACGCTCCCCGAGAGGAGCCTTCAGAAACACCCCTGTGGCTACACTGGAGGGTTTTGCAGTGACACCATCCTTCATGATAAGAGTGCAAAAGTCCATCGCATTCCTAAGAGACCGTGCGTCGCGTGCCACAGCATAAAACCAAGGCGCTCAACAGAGGAGCTGGCCAAAATATACAGCAGCTAACAGCACGGCAGAGCCAGCACCAAGAAATTTAACTTGATGCAAAGCATGGATTTGCAAGATTGAGATAAGCACTCAGGACCGGCCGTGGGCCATCTCTTCCCCAAAGAACACGGTCTTAATGTTACCTTTTTTCCCACACGCTTTCACAGTCAAAAAAACGTCAATTATAAAGGTTGAATGAAACAGAAATCCCATCCTTCATAGTGAAACTGTCTCACTTCTTCCTTAGTTGCTTTTTTTTTTTTTTTAAAGCATCAGTCATCTCACGGCAAAGTACAAAAGCTACAAAGAGAGTTAAGTGTCCAACTGCCCCATGGCAGCGGTGGCCGTACCCAGTGCACTGTTCATAAACGCAGCGTCCCACCAGGCATTCCAGAGAGCTGCAGGCACAAAGAACGTTATTCATGCCCGATACCTTGACCGGCTCTATTCATGCTAAAACGGTGCTGCTTTTACAATGTAAAAACCTTATGCTTTTTATTTATTCTTAATGACAAACAGGCGCCTGCCTATGTTTTAAAGAAGGGTTGCATGCCGTAGCAGTTAATGAGTGGCTGGTCCCTGCTCATAAAATGTGCACGAGTGGATTTGTTGTGGGCATTAATTTGCCTTCATAAAGAAACGTTGCAGAGAAAGGCTTTTGGACTGTGGTCGGTGTTGGGGGAAGTTGCTCGCCAGCAGGCTGAAATCATCCTCCTCTTCAGCTTTTCAGGGATTATAATTGGGGTCCCTCGGATAAGAGTGACAAATGGCACTTAGTGTTGCTGCACCGTCTTTAACTACAAAGCAACAGCACAGAATCATAGAATGGTTAGAGTTGGAAGGGACTCCAAAGATCATCAACCCATCACAGCACCCAATTGCCTTCGTGATCTGCCTGGGATTTTCTGATTTTTCTACATTTCACCCTGGCTTAAGGAGAGTAAAGCGTGCTGCCGGGGAGGGCAGGGTGACTGCAATGGTGGCTCTCGTGTGTGTGGGACAGGGTCCTGCTTTTCTCCCCAGCCATGCAGCCCTACGCTTTGAGAGGTGGCTGTGGCACCACATGTCCTCCTGCCCTTTGCTTTGCCCTTTCAGCTGTTTTTAGGATGTGACTACCCCTACCGTGACCTAAATTTCTGTTTCTTTGGGGAAAAATGGGTGGTGAGGCAAAAATACCCTTTGGCTGAAGCCTGGTCATGGCATCAGCTATGTGTTTATGCAACAGGATGTGTAGCAACAACACCATTCCCAAGCCAACTGGGAAGGTGGTGCCATGGACTGAACTTTTTGCCCTCCCTGCACATCATCTCCTCTCCCCGCTTCCACGCAGTCATTACCCTCAGTGTCAAAGAGGACAGCACTCCCCACCCCAAGACCTCCAGAAAAAAAGGTCATGCCCACGTTCAGCTAGGGTTGAACCGCAGCTTTGGCTTCAGTTTTGCATTCCCCGCCACCTCCATGCAGGCTATGCCAGAGAAGAGCCCAGACACACTGTCTCCCAGCTGATTTTACTCATGGGTTATTTAAAGCAGACATCGATAGCTCTGAAGTCAAGGCAGCTGAGCGCGGCCGCCAGTAGCTAATGAAGGTGAATGTCAGGAGTCATCATCGAAGTGATTAGTATAATTAAACCGAGCTGTGAAATGCCAGCACCAGCAGCAGAAACGTCCCACTGATGGGATCTTTGCTTAACTGGACCGAAAACTGGGTGCTTCCTTTGAATCTCCTGATACACCACCTATGGGTGTACTGGTTCTCCTTTGCTTTCCCTTTGCATCATCTCTCGTTGTGACACGATTGCTGAGCTCTGCCTGCATCTTGGCAGCTGCTCTTGCCGTGACTGTGGACAAGCTGCTTCATTTTTTTAATTTTTTTTTATTTTTTGGTCTAGCTTCCCCAAGCCGCGAAGCACAGATGAAAATATGTCACTGCCTACCTGACAAGGCTGATGTGCAGATTAATTAATATTTCTCAAGTGCCTTGAAAATTGTCGAGTATTATTGCTACATAACAACTGTTGCTACGTAGAGAAAATTCCTGCTGCCAGATCCAGGCGTGGACACCGCACCTATGTTTCCTGGCCTCACAGAGGTCAAAGCTTGGGTTTGCTATGAGCACACAGCCAGAAAATTCCTCATTTTGCCTTCTCTGACGCTTCACTCATCTGTCTTCTGCAGCTTTTGTTATTCCCTTTGGTACATCGGGCAGTGCAAAGCAACGCCATGGGATGCATCTGTGTGCCCCATCCCACAGCAACACAAGTGATGGTTTCTGCTGGCACCGAAACCTGGGCACCAGCTGGTCTTGGCATGGCCAGGCTGCGTCAGAACACGTCTCGCTCCCATTGGGATTTGCCAGGCTGCTGATGCCAGGCGGTCACAGAGCAAGCCCGTCCTCCCCGAGTGATCGGCCGTACCCAGAATCAGTGTCGACACCCAGCCCTGAAAAACTGCTTGGCTGCTGCCGCAGAGGCAGAGAAAGCAAGGGTGGACCTGCTGAGCTCTGCGGGCTGTGATACCACACCTTAGTATCTGAGTGACTCACGAGGCACTCCACGAGCAGATGGTTTCATTTCTCTTCCCCTTTTTGCATGGCCGGGGTATGAGTTTTTAAAAAGTAGCATGTTTCCCCCTCCATTTCCTGGTTTTCCTGCTGGGAAAGCCTTCTTTCCCATGGCTGTGAACCTTGGCTTGGTGGGCATCATGTTGGTCGCTCTTGCTGAGGAGCATCAGTGTTGATGGCATGGAGGAAGCGGTGTGAGCTTGGGTTACTCCAGTGGCTCTCAGACCACCATCAAGCCTCAAAGACAACAGATATATTAATAAATTGTGTGTCCCAGGTGGTTTCCTTGACCCAGCTGGCAATGTACTACTGCTGTCAAAGTCTCCTGCAGCCCCAGAGAAGATGGCCCCATCCAAACTGCCTCCTCCAAATGGTCCCCAGCTCATGCCATTTCCTAACCATGCCTGGGCAATGCTTGGGCTCATTGGCCTGGTCCAAAATGATGGTGAGGTTCTGGCATGGGTTATTTTATCATCGCAGACAAAGCCAACACATTTTAGGAGCCGTTTAACACCGAGCCATTAGAGGCCATTCAGTGATGGGGTCCTGGTGAAGACCGCCAGTGGTGGGTGGAGCAACATTGCACCTTCCTCAGGATCGTGCAGGACTCAATGGAGCCACCACAGCCCAGGCTGGTGGGCAGGCGAGGCTGAGTGTTTGTGAGGAAGGTGGGATGCTGGCTCCTATTAGCAAGCCTGGGCTTTCACAGCTCTGATTCATTCCAGGTTGCAGCAAGCTGCCATACCCCGAGCCTGCAGACACCAGCCTGGGACATGGTGTTCTTCATCGTCTGGATAATATTCAGAGCGAGGCATTTTCCTCACTGGCATCACAGTGGTTTACTTCAGCCAAGCCCAAGTAAAACTGAGGGACTGCAGGAGGGGAGTTTTCCCAGGTGAAAGGACAAGATCACGCTGAATAAAGTCCAGTGACGGTAAATGCAAATTAAAGAGCAATGGCAGGAAACGTTTTGATCTTTTAGGTGAAAGCAAGGGGATTTGGTATTGGCTGTGTCAGTCCAGGAATGAAACACGGGTATGAATGGCCGAGCCTTGACTCCAAAATCCAGTAGTGCCCCTAAAAGTAAAAAGAAACCCCAAACCAGTGGTAAGATCCAGACGTGGACCCCAAGTAAGGGGCAAACACAACGTGTACTGGCTGGTCTGGAGAAGAAAGATCAAGAGCTGCTGCCAGCCCTGTCCCGCAGAACCCTTCAATTAAATGCAGAAAAGGAGACATTTGAAATGCTTGGCATACAACCCCTGAAGCTCATTGCCCAATGCCTCTGCAGTTGGTTGGAGCCTTCCAGTTTGTCCCCAAAAGACGTTACCCATGTCACCAGTGGTGGCTGAGCCTCCATTTGGGTAGCGCTGGAGATGCCCAGAGGAGATTTGGTGGGTCCAGTCACAGCCAGGCCACCCTGGGTCTTGCTGTAGGCATCTCACCACCCTCAAAAAGGGTGGAAGGGTTGAAGGTAGCCATGCTGACCTGGCCCCGGGGGTGGCTTTTAATCAGGTCCTGGCTGCAAATCCCCCTTGAGCAATGATTAAACAAACCTTGATTAGACAAAGACTGTGGTGGGTTCCTTCCCTTTAACTCCTGCCTTGGACTACCAGACTTCAACCAGCCAGAAGACACCACGTTAATCATATTTTTTGTGTGGGAAAGCCAAGGAAAGAGTATTATTACTCTGTTACCACGCAGCCGGCTCATGTGGCTTAAATCATAGCTACAACGGTCCTTCTGGCATATGAGTTCCCAGACAGAAAGCACAGGATTTTTTTTCCATAACATGCGGAGGGAGAAAAGAAAAAAAAGAAAAGAAAAAAAGAGCTGTGGCTGCCTATATTGGATGCAAACAAAAATATATAGGCATCTGTGGTTTTGTGTGTTTTCACAGGATTCGGGAACTCAAAAACTGCTTTGTTTCTTCAGCTAACCTGTGGTTAGACAGTGTGGATGTGGCATGGACTGGTCTCTAAGCGGTAAATCAGCAAGGGGATGGTGGCTGCTCTGCTCAAAGGAGGGTACGAGAGGGGAGTTTGAATCATCTGGATGGGAGATGGGTGCTATGGGTGTCCCCACTGCTTGCCAATCAAAATATGAGTGAGGTACCATCTCAGTGTGTCCATTGGTCATGTTGGCCCTAATACTGATGCTGTTCTGGGCTAAGTCCTTTCATTTTTCTTTGCCTCAGTTTCCTCATGTGCAAAAGGGGCTGTGGAGGTCACCTGCGAAGTGGACCCATCCTATGGGCGCCAGGAGCACTCACATGCCGATGTTCATGCACTGATTTTTTTATTGCTTCACCCTCCAAACTGATACACCAGCTCTAACGAGCGACGCGTGGTGTTTTCATTTTGTCTAATTACGCATTCAAATGTGCCTTGCTAAAGTAACACCTGCCGCCTCCACTATGCTGGTTGTGTCATGGGTTGGGTGAGGGGGAGATGCTACCACGTCCTCCGCTCTGCGAAAATGCATGGGGGCTGATGTCCTTTCAGTCAACAGCTTCAGAGATCCTCCTTTAGAGAAGAACAAAAGAAAAAAGAAGAAGAAAAAAAAAAGACTTTAAGTTTGGGAGTGGGTGTCTGGAAAAGCTGAGATGTGTGTTTGTGTGGTCCATGGGAGGACCACTGTGAGGCTGAGTGGCAGCTGAGCACCTTCTCCGACCTGAGCCACCCACGAGGTGCTCCTGGGGTTCTGCTGGTGGAGGGCTGACTACACCCCGTGGGGTTTCATTTGGTGGGGAAATCACTGTAAGTGCTGAACAAACTTTCCCTCTTGACCCACATTCGAGAAAAAGTGATGAAATACATACCAGAGCCTGCGGGGTGCAGTCCCCTTCTCAGCGGAGGGACAGCGGGAGGCTTCATGTGCTGTTTGAGCTCCTCTTCTAAAGGAGGTTCTCTGAAAGAACTGCAGTTTTTGTCCCACGTCATTAATTAATGGACATCAGTGGGACTGATAAGTGGTGGCCAACTGCAATGCAACCACCAGCAGCATCCTCGTTAAACACGGTGCCAGTGCAAAGGCTCCATCCCTCCCTCCTCTCTGCCGTTCCGAAGCGCCCCTTGATTTTACATCTCCACAAATACGCTTTGAGAGGGTGGATGTTTGCTTATTAAGGTAAAGCAAATTACACCTCTAAGAACCGGTGGAAGAAGGTAATTTAACTGGCGCGCACAATCGGCCCGACTGATTACGAATGATTGCATAGCCGCCCCTCACACTCTGCCGAAGCGCAGTGCAGGTGCAAGGGTGCATCACCACCACCGGGCATGGAAAAGGAGGGACTGGTTGTTTTTTTTCTACCATGATTTCATGTTGGGTCCTTAATGGCCCAAAGGTTGAGTCTGTAACAAGACAGAGGAATTAGCATGCTCCTTCCGGAAAACCCAAAACCTTCTGGAGAACCCAAAATGATGGCTGTGCTCTGAGTTACAGCATCGTGTCTTCTGTTTGACACACTCCAACCTCCTGTCAGCTGGCGTTAAATAGCAATTTGCTTAACCCTTCCTTCTAAGAAGGAATTCGTCGTTGACTCGTAATCTCAAATATTTTCACACGATTGAAGTCTGACTAATGACTTAATCACAGCTCGTGGAACTGAGCCACAGTGATTACCCACGCAGGCACGCGTGGCAGCAAGTCGTGGCACCAGCAGCCGCCCAGCATGTCATGATGCTCAGTCCCAGCAGCTTTGGTCCCCGATGAAGGTTGTCTGGGTATAGGTTTGAATCCCTCTGAATCTCATGGGCTCGATGAGACAGGCGATGTGAACCTCCGTTTCACAGCTTGGGGAGGCAGCTGGTTCAGAGAGGCGTGAGGACACCCCTTGGGGACAAAGGCTCTCCTCCAGGAACAAGGGGTGTCTCTGAGGTTTGGAGGAAGACTTGGTGAAGTATCCTGGCAGGTTGAATGTGGTAGCCCAGGTCTAGAAGATGATCTGTGCAAGGTTCTGCATGTGGGTCGGGGCAATCCCAAGCACAAATACAGGTTCGGTGGAGAGTAGATGGAGAGCAGCCCTGAGGAGGACTTGGGGGTGTTGGAGGATCAGAAGCTCACCACAAGATGACAATGTGCACTGGCAGCCCAGAAAGCCACAGGCACCCTGGGCTGCATCCCCAGCAGCGTGGCCAGCAGGGCAAGGGAGGGGATTCTGCCCCTCTGCTCTGCTCCGGGGAGACCCCCCCTGCAGTGCTGCCTCCAGCTCAGGGGGTCCCAACAGCAGAAGGACATGGACCTGGTGGAGCAAGTCCAGAGGAGGCCACGGAGATGCTGCGAGGGCTGGAGCCCCTCTGCTGGGAGGACAGGCTGAGAGAGTTGGGGATGTTCAGCCTGGAGAAGAGAAGGCTCCGGGGAGACCTTAGAGCCCCTTCCAGTCCCTAAAGGGGCTATAGGAAAGCTGGGGAGGGACTATTGATCAGGGAGTGGAGCCATAGGACAAGGGGGAACAGTTTTAAATGGGAAGAGGAGAGATTTAGATGAGATACTGGGAAGAAATTCCTACCTGTGAGGGTGGTGAGGCACTGGCCCAAGTTGCCCGGAGAAGCTGTGGCTGCCCCATCCCTGGAGGCGTTCAAGGCCAGGTTGGACAGGTCTTGGAGCAACCTGGTCAGGTGGGAGGTGTCCCTGCCCATGGCAGGGGAGTTGGAATGAGATGATCTTTAAGGTCCTTTCCAACTCAAACCATTCTGTGATTCTGTGATTCTATGATCTGGGCATGGCCAGGAGGTGCACTGGAGCCAGAGGAGGAGTTTTGGACCGGCCACGTGTTTTTGGGGATGCAGGGTGTTTAGCAGCGTGGCCGTGAGCCCAGCCAAGCCACTCTGGCTGGAGGTCATTTTAATAATACAGACAGTAGCAGTGGTGGTGTGAATGAGCTGCTGCTTTTGGGACCATACGTGGTTTAGAGCAGCACCAAAACCTGGCCAAGAGCCTCTACTGTTTCATTGTCGCTGCAGTGAGATCACAGGACCATACGTGCTCTGACGGGAACATTAGAGGGGACCATGTGTTGTTTTATTTTGAGTCTGACTCAGAAAGCCTGTTCGACATGAAGGCTGGAACAGTACGTGGCTGTCAGAAAACAGAAAATAGTTGTTTAAATATCACAGATGATTTCAGCGCTCCACTTTGCTGGGAGGCAGCTCCGAGTTTGAGTGCCGGGAGGGAAATACTGGTCTGAAACAAGATGGATCAGCAGAGGTGATGCTCTACCTACCTGCCATCCCTTCTCCAACCAATTATCCACGGCGCTGGGTCACCTCAGGCCAGCTTGGCTCCCCCAGAAGCCCAAGTCTTTTATGTCTCAGCTCCCTGATGTCTCACCCTGGAGTGGTACAAGCTTACGGGACAAGGATCAGAGGGAAAACCAGCCCTCAGGCTTGCTGCTGGTAGGTAACTGAGTTACAAAGTCCAAGCACCAGCTTCTCCAGACCTCCGGGCATGTCGCAGGGGAGGGTATGCCTGGAGCAGTGGTTGCTCTTTTTCCATAGCAAAGAATGTGTTAAATATTAGGAAATACCAAAAGCAGCCACCAAACTCAGCCTTTTCCTCTTTTTTTTTTTTTTTTTTTAAAGTGGAGGAAGAAAAGCCTTCTGAAAATTTTTCCTCCGACAAGAGGAATGCTTTGTAAAGCTGATTTGTCTCTGAAGCTTCCTCTGAATGGCTTTTGAGACAGAAATGAACCCGGAGGCGGGATGGAGATCAGAAAGGGAACAGCAAGCGAGGCTGAGCCAGGGGGCTGCGCGGAGGAGAAACACTTGCGAAGATTTAAGAAAGGATGGGGCCTGTTCGTGAAATGGAAGTCCATGGACGGCTATTCATTAGGAAGGTGCTAATTTAGAGTTAAATAAAACAGGGTCAGTGATAAGACGTGAGCTCTGGTCCTGCTGGGGATGCTCTCCCGGGACTCTGCTCCGGCACTGCTGACGCCTGGGACTCATCCCCGAGGCAGCAGGGATGAGGCTGTGGTGGGGATGCTGGGATGATGCTGGAAATCTCTCACAGATGCTTCGACTTCGGGGGGGGGGGGGGGGGGGGGGGATGACTCAAAATCAGGCAAGAACCTCCCAAGGGTCCAAGTGACAAACCCATCAGCTACTATGGAAAAGCGTGGAGGAGGAGAGCAGCCCAGAGCAGCTCTTGGAGAGCCAGATGGGATCCCGTTCGTCATGACAAGAGGGACTAATAGCTGTGTCATGACAGGGCAAGGCTCTGTATCATGAATACCAAGCTCATCCTCTCCCCCCAGGCTTTCTTCAGCATCCTCCACCGGTGCTTCTGCCACTGCACCTAATTCCGATGTGGCTCAGTGAAGCGAGTACGGGGCGGCAGCGCGAGGTCTCCTGCAATCTAGCTCCACTACGCCCCAGGCACGATATTCACCTCTCCACGCCTCAGTTTCCCCTCGTAAATTGGATAGTAATGAGATCTATTAACACTGTCATGTTACATCACACATGTGGCAAATGATTCATTACACGCAGAGCTGCGAGCACGTGAAGCAGCACGCAGGGGTCAGGCGGCACCAGGCTCATCCCAGCGTGATGCCTGTCTGTGACTGAGGCGGCGTTCCACCTATCCCCTCACACTCTTCGCCTTCCCATCTCCCACAGATTTTGTCCCCCATCCTGGGAAAGGAAGCACCTGGTCCCTGGGAGGAGAGATGTAGACCCAACCTGGAGTAGTATCCAGCTTTGGCGTCCTCAGCACAAGAAGGATGTGGACCTGTTGGAGCAGGTCCAGAGGAGGCCACGGAGATGCGGCGAGGGCTGGAGCCCCTCTGCTGGGAGGACAGGCTGAGAGAGTTGGGGGTGTGCAGCCTGGAGAAGAGAAGGCTCCGGGGAGACCTTAGAGCCCCTTCCAGTCCCTAAAGGGGCTATAGGAAAGCTGGGGAGGGACTATTGATCAGGGAGTGGAGCCATAGGATAAGGGGGAATGGTTTTAAACTGACAGAGGGGAGATTTATATGAGATATAAGGAAGAAATTCTTTATTTTGAGGGTGGTGAGGCACTGTCCCAAGTTGCCCACAGAAGCTGTGGCTGCCCCACCCCTGGAGGTGTTCAAGGCCAGGTTGGACGGGGCTTGGAGCAACCTGGTCAGGTGGGAGGTGTCCCTGCCCATGGCAGGGGGTTGAAACTAGATGGTCTTTAAGGTCCCTTCCAACCTAAACCATTCTGTGATTCTATAGTTGTCCCCAGGTGGGACACAGTGGGCTTCGGTGCCAGGGCTTGTGCCAGGAGCTTCTCCACCCACACCCCGGCACCACTGTCACCCGGCTCCTGATTCCCCTGTGGTCCCGTGGGAAGCAACACCTCCAGCAGCTATGGGGAGACGCGGGGTATGGTCCTGCTGGAGGGCCAGGGTACAGCTTGCCCCTAGTGAAGGATTAGGGGATGCAGGTATCAGTAGCTCAGCCAAGAGGAGATGAAAGGATGCCTCAATCAGAGGGCTATAAATACCTGGGTTGGAAATAAAGCGGTGATAACGGGCTGCCGAGCACGGAGAACAATGTTAAAAGAAATCCAAAGACAAACCAATAAACGCTCAGCACAGAGCTCAGTTTTAACACCAGGCTTTATTTGCGGCGGTCCCCAAAAACGGCAGGGTGGATTTACCATCGGGGCTATTTTTATCTCGGGTGTCCACGCTTCTTTGAAAGAAACGTGCCTTTGAGGCAAAAGCTATTTTCGGGACGCCCCTGGTCACACGCCAGAGGTCAGAGGAGGTGATCACCCTGACCCTTGCATTCTTCTAATCTGGGAGCTGCGATTTATATCTCTTAATCTCTCTTTAAAAATCCCGGGGCCAATGAAACTCAGGTTAACGAGTAGCAGAGCTGTGCTTACACAGCCCAGCACCGCTAATTATTTCTAACCCTTGCTAATTCTCCAGCAGCCTTGTGGTATGATGGCAAGGAAAGCATCTCCGTTGACCTTCTGTGTCATGCTGGGGCAGGACCCTGTCTGCTTTGGAGTGACGCGGTGGTAAAATTCCCCCTTTACCTTAAAAATCTGTTTATTTGTTCCTCGCTTTGTAGAATAAAACAAAAAAGAAGTTCGAAAATCAGTTAGTGTAGTCTTTCTTTCCATTGCTATGAGGCTCCTTCAGCTGAAATAGAATTTCAAGTTTTTTATTTCAAGGTTTTTATTTTAAGAATATATTTCACCCAAACAAATGCTCTTGGAGAACCACTACGAGAGTCAGCAGCAGCAGTGCCGGAGCAGCCTGTGACATAGAGCGATCTCCCCGTCTTGCTTGAAATATTTTTTTAACTATTTATTTATTTAATCACCCCCACAGACATGGAAAAACATCTGGGCGGGATTGGGGCAGCAGGATGTGGGATTATCAGCGCCAGGCAGCGGCCGCTCCGCCCAGTTGATCTCCAGGTCCTGAGCCTGTGTATCAGCCGTGGAAGACCACCTCCGGCCCTGAGCAAGCAGATCGCTTATTCCACCATTAGTAAAAAATCGGAATATTGGTAGGCTCTGGTTTGCAGAGATGGGTAGGGTTGCTCCTTCAGAAACACTCCTGTAACAAATATTTCGGTGGGTTTTGGAATCACAGAATCACAGAATGGTTTGGGTTGGAAGGGACCTTGAAGATATCCAGTTCCACCCCCCTGCCCTGGGCAGGGACACCTCCCACCAGACCAGGTTGCTCCAAGCCCCGTCCAACCTGGCCTTGAACACCTCCAGGGATGTTCTGGGCAACCTGGGCCAGCACCTCACCACCCTCACAGGAAAGGCCCCAGCGCTGCGTCGCGAGGCCCCGTGGTCCATTTATGGACCATATGGATCTGTTTATGGTCTATTTATGGACCGAGATCCATAAACGTGCACTGATGTTGGGAAAACCAACTTTCACTGGAGGAAGGGAGAGCGCTCGCAGCATCTCAGCCCCAGACTATACACAGGTATATATACATGTATGTATACAGGCATATACACACAGATATACAAATATATACATGTGCATGTGCATATACATATACATACAGGTGTTATATATACGCAAATACATATTTATGTGGTAAGTGTATGCATGTGCATACATCTATATATATACACAAGAATTTTGCACATGAATAGGCATAGACATATATACATACATATATACACATATATGCATATACATGTGTGTATACACAGATACATACACATATATACAGACATATACACCCATATATACATATATACACATGTGTATATACATATTCATGTATATACACATACACAAATGCATATTTACGTATAAGTGTACGCATGTGCATACATCTCTCTATACACAAGAATATACACATGCGCATAAACAGACATATATACATACATATATACACAAATATACATACATAGATACACTTATATACAGATATATGCAAATATGTGTGTATTCAGGTATATACACACATATATATGGACATATACACACATATATACATATATATGTACATAGACACAGGCATATATACATGCATATATAGAGTTATATACAGATATAGGCATGAACATGTGTGCATACAGATAGCTATACATATATATACAGACATGTACACACATATATACACATGTGCATGTGCCTATACATATATATACATATCTGCACATGTACATATACCTATATATACACTGGTATATACACAGGTACATATATATATACATACACCTGTATATGTACATGTACATACACTATACATACACACATACAAATATGCATTCATGTACCTACACACGCGTATACACACGCACAAATACGCACACCTGTGTATGTACGTACCCCCCACCCCGGCGGCACGCGGGGGGGGAGGCGGCACTACATATCCCGTCATGCCGCGGGGCGCGCGAGCGAGGGGCGGAGGGAGGAGGAGGTGGGGAGAGGGCGTGGCTGCGGCCGCGTGAGGCGCGGCGCCCCGCCTCCGCCGGTGGGGTGGGCGAGCGCGCGGCGGTGGTGGTGGCTGAGGCAGAGGCCGGTGCGGCGCGTTGAGGCGAGGCGAGGCCAAGCGAAGCGAAGCGGCGGCTGTGGTGAGGGCGGCGGAGCCGGCGTCCATCGGGTTCTTCTCTCTGGCTCGCTTCCCCGGCCCGTCGCTCGCAGACGTCGCAGCCCGCGGGGGGCCGGGAGGGGGGGAAGCGCTGCGGAGGCTCCTTCCCCTCCGCCCGCCGTGAGGAGACGGGGGACGACGGCTTGAGGCTGCCCCTTCCCCCCCGCTGCGCTCCCGGCCTCCGCCTCGGGGAACTGCGACTGCCGGCGTGGGGTGCCTCTTCCGCCTGCTTCCTTCCTCCCTGCGGTGAGTATCGCGTCTGTCGCGACTGAGCGCCTTGTCCCCCCGGCCCGTATCGCCACGGGGGGGGGGAGGGTGGGCTGGGGGCCTGCTCGCTTCCCCCGCCACCCTGCGCGCTTTGTGCGGCCCCTCCGCAGCGTTCCCTTTCTGGTGCTGTTTTTAAAATAATTCTCTATTTTTTTTTTCCGGGGGGTTTGGGAGTTTGTTGTCTTTTGGGTTTTGGGGGGTAGTGGTGTCCTTTCTGTGTGTTTTTTTTCTTTTTTAATCCCCCCCCCCCCCTCCCCGGAGTTGGCTCTGGGGCTGGATGTGCCGGGGAAGCTCTTTGTCATGGAGCGGCCTCCCAGCCGCCCGCCCGCGGGAAAAACATCACTTTAAAAACAAAACAGAAAAACCACCAAACCCCATAAGTCAGTGTTTGGACTCCGAGGTTTTTTGTTGAATCCGGGGGGTGGGGTTTTTTTGGCGGTGGTCGTGTTATTTATATTTTTTTTCCGCGGAGGAAAGACACCCCACCTCCCTCCCCGTCCCGAAGTCCAGGCTCCATTTATCGCAGCCCCCTGTGCCGGAGCGTTGAATGGGAGCAGCAGGCAGGCGGGTGAAAACAAAACAAAGGGGCATTTTATTTCTACTGCTCTTAACCTGCAAAATCTTGGTGGGAAAGCTTGCTTTCCTTTCCCCCCTCCGCCCCAGCTCGCCCGAATTCGTTGTTGTTTTACTCTGGAAGAATCCAGTCAGCCGGTAGATAAGTTGTGTCTTTTTAATTTTAAGCTTCTTTGGGGTGGGGGGGGTGGGGGGGGGGGGCGAATTGGAAGGTTTCTCTCCCGTATCCTCAGCCTCGGCTCTTTTGTGAGCAGCCTGCCATCCAGCGCAACTTTGATCGGGTTTTTCTTTTCACTATTTTTCTTTTTTTTTTTTTTTCTTTTTTTCTTCACATAGTTAAATAATTCGGTTTCAGGAAGAGCTAATGGCAGGGGGACATATCTGCCTCTAACAGCCAAGCAGGAGATTTTTAAAAGGCAGGGGAGAGGGAGCAGCGGTTGTGTTTTCAGCTGAATAATTTTTTTCTTCTTAAAAGGGATAACGATATTTTAAAGCAATTATTACATTTTTATAGTGAAAGCTTTTTAATTTTTTATTCTTTCTCTTTAACTACCCCCCTCAAAAACTGCAGCTCTTTCACCTCTGCAAAATGCAGCTTCTAGAATACAGGCAAGCAAAAAGCAGTCTAGCTGTAATGCCCGTGTTTCTGGCCTTACCTTTTAAAGGCCATCCGTTCGTTTTTGCTGGGACACCTCTGCCTTGAAAATGCACTACTTGGCGAGAGAAATTACCAGGCATTTCAGCTAGACAGAGCTGGCGGTTCTGCAGCTGAAGGACGATGGGTTTATTTTTTCCATTTTGAACGTGCGTGGGGGGCAGGGGGAAAACTGGGGGAAAAAAAAGGCCGTTTCCGGTTTCTGTTCAGCAGCTTTTTTTTTTTTTTTTTTTTTTTTTTTTTTTTTTTTTACACAAAGAAGCAGCCAGATGACCTGTTGATGATACATCTTCTGTTGCTTTTTATGCCGAAAGGCGCCGGTAGGTTAGTGGAGATGAAAGCTTCAGCTGAACAAGCTACCCAGATTTTTGTTTCTGTGTGTTGCCGTGTGGTCCGTGTGGCTTTGTAATGTTTTAGGCCGACAATTTAGGAGTGAGTAATGTAGTGCCAAAGTTCAGCTGTCTGCATGGGACACTTCCCCCTCTCCTCTACCCCACTCCCCCCCGCCCCCAAGAAAAAGCCTGGTTCATAGAAAATTGAGCACTTGTATTTGGAAAATTAGACCTTTTTAGTGCTGTGTAAGATAAGTGTCCTAACTCCTTTTGAAGCCATATGAATGGCCAGGCAGGAAGGTTTAGGAATGTGTTTTAGTTGTATATAGGCACCTACTGTGTACCTTAAGCTGAAATGTCTTGTATTTCAAATGACTTAAACTTGTAGGAGCACCTATGTTATGCTGAGTGTAGTCTTGTGAAGTGTGCCTAATGAATGTTTCCGTTCTTACTAAACACTGAAATGTATTTCTCAACACAGCAGGTCACCATGCTAGTGTTCATCTGGGCAATTAAAATTTTGAGTAACTACTAGTATTTCAATTAAAGTGGAATTTAGTGTATAAAGTCTGCTACAACCGTTTTGTATTTTGGTATCAATACTGGTTTCTATTAAGAAACGAGGCATAGAAAACAGGATCCTTTCACTTCGGGATTTATAGCTAGAGACTGTGTTAGTAGATGCAAAATAGAGCATCATCTGCTTGGAGCCAGTGGTATTTAAAGCTCTTATTCATTTGGAAGCAACTAATTACAAGTACATTGTGATATAAAATGTCTTCTCAGACAGCTCTGGTACAGGAAGGCAGAAAACCCGAAGCTGTTTGTAGATGCTAATCCATGCCCTGAGCTAAAAAAAGGAAGAATGAGGGTGTTTTGTGAGAAATGAAAGTCACCTTTAAGTGCATACTTGTACCCGAAATTACACAGTTGATTAGGAATTCCTGCAGGATGCCAATCATTGGAGGTACTTGTTGCTAGCTGGTCACTGTGTGCCTTGCTGGTTGGATCGTAAAAGTTTTGACTGTAGGTGGCATCAAGAGGAAAAAGTCCAGCACTCTTGCTTCCCAGGCGTTCGTTCCTTAATCTCCAGATTCACAAGCTTGCTGACAAACTGTCAAAGGAAGTGACAGCAAAGAGATGGTGTAGGAAGTAGGTCGAGCGCCACTAAATGCTGCTGAGAAAGTTTCAGTGGAAAAAAGTAAGCATGTTTCCATCTGATCTAGTTTCTGTTTCCTTTCAACCTGCTGCTTAACAGGATGCACCGGTAAACCTCATGCTCTTACTGTAGTCCCCCGATTCTACTAAAGTTAATAATACTGCATCCCTAATAGGGCGCAGTTAGTCTGCCTGGATGGAAGGATTCGTGGGGAAGAAGGCACAATAGCAATTTAGTTCCCATCCCATGAGATGCAAATCGTGTTAGCTGGGTAAAGCTGAAGTGGCTCTGTGTCTTCCAGGAGGCTGTGGGCGGCTTGTGGGATGGATTTCCCTCTCCCTGTCCTGCTGCAGGCTCTCCAGTGGGCAGCTGGGGCAATAGGGCAGCATCGTCGCATGTTCTTTGTGGCCTTAATGTTTTTCAGCGGACGTGGCAATTAATAGTCACAAGCGATCATGTTTCTTGTTTAAAGTGTTTGAACTGATGTATTCAAAAACCTGCCTTCCAGGTTAAAAAAGACGAAGTTCTTTGGCATGTTAGAAATCATCCTTAAACTACAAAAAAAGCGCAAACTCTAGCCTGTTGCGGCTTTCTCCTTAAAGCAGTAGAAACTATTGACAATAATCTGATTTGCGGAAAAATTACAGCCTTGCACTAAAAGTACGTTGTTTTCCAAGTAGCCTGTGTTTGTATTGATTTGAAAAAGAGATCTTGCTTCAAATAGGAAGAAGTGCTTCAGTGCTTTGCACGAGTGAGTGCCCAGCTTATTGCCTACCTAGGTGAGCCCTATGCCACGGACTTCTTTTGCTTACCTGTATCATGTGATTTGGAGCACCAAATGTTGCTAGTTGCTCAAAATGACCTTTCTGGAATAATCCTGTAGTCGTGAATGGATGTAAAATAGTTGAGACTACAGGCTGTACAGGAGAAGTCTTTGTCCTCTGCTGGCACTGTCTGCTCATCAATACCGGTCTAGCTCCAGCAACATCTCCTGGCTGGCATACTAGGTATAAATGCTGTGAGGTGGTGTTTTGGGATGTGGGCTCCAGTGTGAACTAGTCAACAGCTTGTTTGATTCAGACTGAATGCAGTGTTTGGTTAAAGATTGATGGTGTCCTGTGGTCCCTGCCATGCAGGAGTGCTGTTCAGTTCATGAATAGGTAATAAAAGTTAATCTGCTGACCTTGTTTCTTAATCTATGCTGCTGAATTCAATCATAGTGACTTGAGCTGCCACCCATGATATGTGCTTACATAAATGCTGAATTTTAGGTCTCACATCTCATGTACTCGAGAGCAGAGCGGACTGAACCTTGCAGTGTGTTTCTGGCTGTGGTTTCAGGATTGGGAGGTACATGGCAGTTGTCAGAGTAGGAGCGGTCAAAACCTCTTACCGTGGTCCTCTAATTATATTCCTGTTGGGAAGAGGATTTGTTTCGTTCACACATTGCAATACTTTCCTGGTTCACCAGGAGAGTATGTTGTAGAAGACTTTGGATGCGTGTCATGCTGGCTCAAAATGCGCTTGATCTCCCTTGATGTTGGCTCTGCATCAATGTCAACCAGATGTTTTTCCCTGCCGACCCTGTTTGTAGCAGATTCATTGCATAAATGTGTTTTTAGAAGGGGGAAAGCATTCCTTTGGGGAGAATTTTTTTTTTTAATAGTACAGAGATATTTGGGCCAGAGAGGTGCTGGTCTGGCTATACTAGGTAGAGTGGGCAATTGTACCATCTAATTGACAAAAGTTAATAAAACTCCCAGATGTAGGTAAGCTATTGCTGTTAGTTTACATATTTGGTATTCAGGGAGATAAGCATGGTGGTTTTGGCAGAAAAGCTTTTGTCATTAGACGCTTTGTTTCCATTTGTCGGTCTGTAACAGTTGCTATAGCATCTGGGGCTCTGCGTTGTAGACAAGTCTATAGTGTAGTGCAGAAATGAACAGCAAGGAAGGTAGGAAACAGCTGAAGTTTAAGAGACTTAAACCAGAAGTGATCTGCTGAATGTTTTTTTATTGTTATTAGGATAGTTGATAATATGAATAGCTACTAGAGAATGCCATTTTGTGGATTGATTGAGGTTTTCAGTGTGGGGGGTATATAAAAAAAAATATTTTGTAGATGCTTGCAAGATAAAGGATTGGAGCAAGCTAGTTGAATAAGATTCTTTGGGCAATAGTTTATTGGAGCTAGGACTTGAAGAGAAGATGGAAAAAAACAAACAAGCAAAACCCCCCAAACCAGAAAAACAATTGCCAATTGATTCATTTGCCTGGCTCTTCTTAGCTGCTTGTATTTCAAGTATGCAATGTTTCTGCAACTATATAACCCTTTGGGCTTCATTACCAACACTTAAAAATGCTCTTTCCTGAACTGGGGTAGCTATTTTCCTTACTTCATGGGCAAGGTGGGGAACAAGAGATCAAATTTGAAGGGACCAATTTGTTGTCTGTTAAGAAGAGTGTTAAGATTTGCCATTGGCATCGGTGGAGCTCAAGGCCTGCAGGAGTTTCTGGAGGCATAGTGAGAGCAAAATTAATGATTTGATTTGAGCATCTCACCCTGTTCTGCTTGCCTCACCAGTGCGCCTGCTTAATTGTCTGTCTGTTGGTCTGAACAGAGAAGTGAGCAACTGGAAAGTAGCAGCTGTTGAGCTAGTGTCTCCCTCCCTTCTGCCAGCTTGTCCTCTAGGATGGTAACCCCTTGACCTGGGTCAACAACATGAATGTCTTTAATTGTTCTTTGGGTCAGGGCAGCCAAACTGGCAACTCTGTGTTAGATCCAGCTTGAAACATTTCCATCCAGCTGGTCATCTTTGTCCAAGAAGTAATCAGCAGCAGCTGGGGCAGCACATGGAGCACCTTGCTGGAACTATGGGGCTTTAGGTCTGGGAACTAGTGTGCCTATGTAGCCTACACATGTGGCCCCCTTAACTATCAAGTCCACTGGGATGCTGTAAGACAACATTAAAATAGGAGCAAAATTAGACTTAGGGTTTCATGTGTTTGTAGTCCCTTTCCTTTTGTTAAGATCATGCCTCTCTGACAGTTACAGATCTGCCCCAAAGCACCCGCTTTACCTGCCCTCAGTTCCTTCTGCTTTTAATGGTCGAGCATTATTAGATAGCGAAGACTGGTTTTTAAAATCGTACAAATTTGACTACTTCACCTGTATTTTCTTTGTCCTAAGACAAATTCTTTGTGTTAAATGATAAAAGTGGTCTCTGAAGAATTCCTTCTAAGAAATCTCAAGGCTCTTCTTCTCTTAAGTTTTAATATGTATACTGAGATTTTTGTCTGATGCTACCTTGATATCCTTTCCACTTATCTGAAGCAACTGTAGTTCACTACAATATTTTTACAAGAATAAATATTGTCTTAATTGTGGTTTAACACAAGGTTCAACTGGGAAAATAAGTAATGGTTCTTTTGTCATATCATGTAGCTGAACTATGTATTTGGTATGAGGTTAGGGGAAAAAATCCAAAATGCATCACACATGGAGGCTTACTATAAAGTAATTTGCTTCCTTTTAAAGAACTTGTTGCTCATTTTCCTTCTTTAATGCACCTCTTGGGATATATTGCTAATTCTAAAAATATGTCAGTTCCGCCATTTCCCACTAATATGTTTTTTCTTTGTTTGGGTTTGGTTTACTTTTTCCCCGAGCCACTTTAAAAACTCCGAGGAATGCTCAACATGGAAGAAAATAAATGCACGTAGGTATTTGAGTTGCTGTATTTAGATCACTGCTGTATTTCAAGGCCAGTAGAAGATAACGTTGAACTTCTGTTCTACAGTGAAAGAGAGTACAGGGGCCTCAACCTTTAGCTAGTGTTGCAGGTAGGGTGTCTGCTTGCTTCCTCTTGGATCTGGCTCCTTTCTCCTGGGCAAGCATGCTGTTTTGAATTTAGAAGAGAAAATGTAACATGCTGCTAAGGATGTCAAAATCTTCTGGCAGAAACTGGGAGAGTTGCTCATGTAGGAAACCAGAGTTGTTGACTATTCACATATGGGAAACCAGAGTTAGGGACTGTTTAGTCAATACTGCTATTTCCATGTTCATGATCAAACTTTGATGGCAGTTGGGTTTCAGATTTAGGAATGCCGCTTTCAGAACACCACAAAAGGTTGTATGATGCCCACAAGTGGCGTGCGTCCATGCACGGCTTTCTAGGGGATGTTTTTCCTTAAACCAGGTATACTCTAGTATAATCTGTCTTCTGCACTTCAGTTGCAGGTGGCCCACTCCTAGCCCTATGACACAACCTAGGCTTGGATGGCCAACAGAGATGAGGCTGGTAAACTTGGGCTGGAGAGGAGGAGGGATGTCGCTTGTTGTACACTTGTTAATGATTTAGTATGTTCAAGTGACTTACTCTTTTGTCCTCTTTCTCTCTTTAAAAGAATGAATTAAAGCTGCATATAAAGGCCATCTCTATTTTTACCCAGAAAGTGTTTCCGGCTTGTTCTCACATTGGATATAGGTTTTGTTTAATTAGCATTGTAATGTTAAAAATATTTTAACATCAGTAGTGATGATTAGAAGTTGAATAGTTAGAGGGGAGAAAATAATAGTCAAATTGTAAAACAAGTCATGGTGGTAAAAGCTTACTTCAACACCTGCTATTTGTCTGTGTTAGGGGGATATTTGTTTACTGTACCTTCAGCAAAGAGCTGGGAGAGATCCAACTCAAATTCCCTGAAACTTAATGGCAGCAATCAGTAACAACTGCTTTTTAACAGGGAAAAGATCTGAACTTTTTTTTTTCCTGTTTTTCAGCTAGGTAGCGCAGAGAACCAGAAGGTCCAA
Source organism: Vanellus vanellus (assembly GCF_965231255.1). Taxonomy (NCBI): domain Eukaryota; kingdom Metazoa; phylum Chordata; class Aves; order Charadriiformes; family Charadriidae; genus Vanellus; species Vanellus vanellus. The sequence goes on from NC_138907.1 coordinate 12,497,047, forward strand.
AGGTAGGCTCCTAGAGTATTCAATTTGTTGTTCTTCTCGGGTGATAATGGTAGTGCTGACACTTTAGTAAGGACTGTTTCCTGCTCCAGTCTGCTGTCCCTGCACCTCTTGGAGTGAAACCATTGCGGATGTTTTTATATACATATAGATAAACCATATATATAAAAACCGTGTATATATATATATCTGTGCACTTCATACGCTGGGATTAGCAGACCAAGTTTAAGACAAATTATATTGTAATGTGTATTAACCTGAAAACAGTTGATCACCTTTGTGCTTAGATGACTTTCCTGGCCAAGTCATCTCCTCTTGATTGCTCTGGTAGGTGGATCTATCATACTGAATCTTTGTTTCTTTTATTATTTTTTTTAATAAGGTAATTACTATGCTGCTGATAGCCCACATCTATTGTTATAGCATTCATTTGGTGCTGTATATGAAATATCATTCCAGTAAAGCTTTCCCTTTTGGTGCAGCATGAACTGTTGCTTGTTGGTTAAGGTTTCTGTAAACTACTCAAGGTTATTGCAGAGGGCTGGAGTGTACAATGGCGAGGGTAGCAGCTGAGTTGTTTTTTTCTTTTGTGTTTTTTTAAAAGAAGTGATGCATTATTCTGTTGAGGCGGTCAGCCACCTGCTGAAGTTGAGGAACTCAACTTGATCATGCAAACAGATAGATGCACAAGTAGCTTTTATTTTTATCCATTTACTTTTTTTTTCTTGCATGTGTGCATGTTTTTACAGTCAGTACTGTGGGCAGTGTATTAGCTTTGTCTGAGGCTTTCTGAGCAGCAGATGTCAACACAGAGTAGGTCCTTGTACCTCTTGCTGCTGGCTGAGAAAGGCCAGGATGCCGTAGTAAAATGTGGGGGCTTATAAGCCACTTAACAAGCCACTTGTGACTTAGATATATCAACTGCTTTTGAATTTCTATGCCAATATATGTACAATATTTATTTTTTTCCCCTCATTGAAATAACTATTCATGTTTCACTGTTCTGAGATATGCATAGTTAGCAAGGGAAACCCCTACCTCTAGAGGGAAAGTGTTACAAGTATTTTTCCTGCAATCTGTCACTTACTGTAACTTTGGGGAGGAGCTCATTTAAGTTGGCAGTGTCTAAACAGGAGCAGAGATAGCAGCCTGATCCAAAAGATGAGGGAAGGGTGAACCTTTTACCTTAAAGCCAAGAAGGACTAGTCCCAGGGAGAAATGAAGAGCTTATTTATTGTGTCAATAAGCATGTGTAGCAACCGGCTGGTGACTTTCAGTCTCTTAAGAGTCCAGAATAGAAAGTATTGTAGGCTGCTATTTTGTCTCTATTAATGAGGAGAATTAACAGTCAGATTTGTCTGGCTGTTTTGGTATATATTTCAAAACCTCAGTCATCGAGAAATAGCGGTTTTAAAGATCTAGATAGTCCTTGCCTTATGTGTAGAGTGAGATGGCATGAGAAGTTTCTTGCCTTGCTCTAGGCAAATGTCAAGTGCGGCATCACCTGTTTTCTCTGGCTCTCCAGTTTCCCAAGGTAGGGCTGGGGCTGTGATCCTTCTGTGCCAGCACCTCATACTGGCTTTAAAGACAGAAGGGATGTGTTCCCTCCTGAATCCCTGGGAGCTGCGGGGAAGGATGTGTAAGCCCTCCCACGTATATAGAAAACCTAACAAAGCTCGAATTGTGTTCCAGTCTCCTGTCCCACTAGGAATTTGGTGTATGGGAGGTGGCTGGGAGAGGAACCTGTGTGCTGGGGTGATGGATGATGTCTCCAAAGTCCCAGATGGGTGTTAGACTCATCTCACCTTTTTTTTTGTCCTTATTTTAATAAAGGTAAGGAACTCAGAGGTGTGTTGGTGCTTAATTTGCTAATGTTGGGAGGCTGCTACAGAAATGGGAATTAGTACTCCGTTACTAATCAAATCTTGCTCTGATTTGAGGCGTGTAAACTAATGAAGCACCAACAAACATGAAGGTGGGTGAAAAAACTGATAGTGCAACATGAGTTCCCTGAGTTCACGCTTCCCATTTCTTTCTACTGCTTCCGCTGTGTCAGATGTTTAGAAGTGTCAGCGTGACCAAAGACCAGATACAGAGCTTATCTGTTGCACAAGCCTGATGCTAAGGAGGAAAGAGTGATTTGGAATATGGGGAGGTATAACATCTGTTAGTAACCTTTGTCACAAATGGAATGGATTATAAAATGACAAATACTGGTTCTCTGCCAATTGGCATATGCTCAATTCAGTATTGCACAAAGCACACCAATTAGATTTAATACAAATGTTCCCTCAGAAAGATCACCTTGATTTAATTTTTTTTTCAGATGCATAAAGTAGAAATGGTCTGAAGCTTTCTGTTTGTTCTTTAAAGACTAAGTGCTATATTTCTAGCTCTTGGCAGACATTGTCCACAAGTACTTCATGTTCCATTGGGCTTTTGCCAAATTTAATGTACTGTGTGTACTGAAAGCATCAAAACCAGACTTACTTTAATTTTAGATTTTACAGCTACCATTATTGATTTTTTCCTAGAGCTGTTCCATCCGATCTGCTATCGTTTTAATTTCTTTTCCCTGCAGGAATTTGGAGAAGGATCTTGACAGTCTTTATTTGTGTGGCTAGGGACTGTTTATGGGAGTGAGAGCTGTAGATCAGACGTCTGTGCAGTGGCCAAACTCTCCATTTATAGAAGCTAAATCAGCACACTGCATTATTTGTGAACGCCTGTCTTTAATACTGACTGGTATGCTGTGACTAAGGATAGCGTTATAAACAAAGTCCATCAACTGTCTTTCAAGAAACTTGAATTTTATAAAAACCTGAGATGGGAAAGGACTGTTAAAATCAGCTAAACATACTGAAAACTGTGAACTTTCATTTTGCAGTGCTCACATGATGTATGAATAGAAGTCTGCCCATAAGACCTTGGACTCCAAAGAGACAAAAAAGGGAAGAGGTAGGGGAGAGAAACAGAACACAAGTAGGAGTTACGGTAGGTAGACAAAGAGAGGAAGGAAATAACTGAGGGAAAGAATAGGGTATAGTGCAAAACAGCCAACCAACATGGGCTGTAGCGTTCATAACGCTACAGTCGTCAGGTTTGCTGATCCCTGCATGACAGCTGTGTCTGCTCGCCTCATATTTTGGCTGTTCATCTTTTATTTTCAACCCTCAGGGACAAGGAGCTGTGCATAACCATGGCTTCTGGCCAGGTGGCTCAAAGCCCTCAGAGTGGAGCAGGATTCCCTTCCATTGTGTGGAAGAGCATGGCACTTGGTGGAGCCTGGTTCTTGCCCCTCCACCTCCTTTACTCCTTCTGCAGAGACTCCTTTTATGAAATGACAGCCTGTTTTGACAGCAGGCATCTAAGTGGGGAAGACCCGTGTCTCTTGATACAGAGAGACTTAAAATCCTAAGGACTTCTACACTCCCTATTAATAGTCATGATTGTAATTGAGGTATGTGGGAATTCCTGTTAAGCCTTCATTGAAGGCTTAACCACAGTGCTTTTTGTTAGGCCGAAATTTTATGCTGAAGGACTGAGCGTAGTTTTAAGTCTAACTGCAGTTGTCCAGTCTTCAGCCATAGTTCACAGCTCAGATTCTACTCCATCCTAAGGATGGCGATTAGTCTTTGGAAGCATTACTTAAGCTTTGACAATCTTCAGATACTCTCTCACAGTTTTCAGAAGCTGTATTTTCTATCCTCTTCCTGTCTTCTTATTTAAACTTAGCACACATGTGCTGGAGTCTCTGCTATGGCCTGTTTAATTTCTTTAGTTTAACTTTGCCAAACAGTGCTAGAAGATGCTTTCCCAGCAAGCAACTGAAAGACCAATGTGGAAGAACTAGTGGTAGAAGAGTTTTTGTAACTGGACCCTAAGATATGTTAATGTTAGTATATGCCAAGTTCTATTATAGCAATTGGTTATGGAAGTAACTTGCATTAATCTTGGCAGATAAACTGTGCCTCATTTTTGCCTCCCAAAAATATTTTGATGATTTTTGTCTTGTTGTTGTTCCTCATAAGAGGTGGTGGTGCTACATCTTGCCGCAGAACTGAGTAGGCTAATGGTGCTTTTGTCTCTTATGTTGTTCCGAATCCTAGACCCCCAAGTGTAGCAAAAACTGTAACAGAAATCTTGTCCTATGGAGAAATGTACAGGAAGTGACTAAACCTGATGAAGATAGAATAAAGGGTTGTTGCAAGTCTGCTTTTGTAACTGAGACAGAACTTGAAATTTTTAGTTTATTGTCGCCACTGTTCTTTGTTTTCAAGCTTAATTTTCAAACATCCTTCATATAAGCTTAGTATTAACTCAGTATGCATGCTAATAAGATTATTGCTGTACTAAGCTGTGTTTTGCTGATGAATGTAGCTTTTGTTACCTAAAGGAACAAAATAAGTTGAATAGAAGAGAGAGTATGAAGAAAACAAAAATTAGCTCCAAAGTTAAGAATCTGTTCCCTTGTTTTTCAAGATTAAACACAGCTTTTAAGTGCTGAGGAGGAACAAAGTCATCTCACTTAATTAGTCCATGCATTAAAAAAAAATGTAATTTTGCTCTTTTTCTGGAAATGAACATAAAGTCCGCTACATGAAAGATGGTTCCAGTTCTCTGTTTCTCTCCTGCGTTTAGGTGCCTGCACGGAACCTAGTAAATCAAATTGAGGAAGGGATCGGGGTGTGAATCTGTGGACACCATGGTTGTGCAAAAACCTTACGTCATCTAAACACAGGGAAGCAGGCAGGACCCCTGCTTTTGCAGGCAGTGATATTTTATGCTGCCTTAAAATTGCTTTAACCACAGAATCTGCTACAAGAAAGTGGTTACAGCTAAGTGCACGCATTCCCGCAGGTCGTGAGAATAGGTGATAAATAATAGTTCTGGTGATGCAGTGCTTCTGTCTTTGCGTGCAAAGCTCATGCCTCTGCCCTAGTGGTTAGGTTTGTCAATGAATAGAAGGATTTATTTTGGAAGGGAACTCTGGAGATATCTGACCCAGCTCACCCTACTCAAAGTAGTTTGTAGTTAAAGCCAGTTCTTTCATCCCTTTATTTTGCATGGTTTTGAATAGCGTACAGGCAAGGTGTCTGCTGACAATACTTGTCTAATGCTTCCCTGCAACTGTCAGTCTTCTGTAAATGTAAAACTTAGACTTACCCTGGACATGGTTTTAATTTTCAGTAAATCTGGAGCGTGCTGAAACCAACTGACTGATAACTGTATTACTTGAATAATTTTGAACAACTGAGTTTTTGAGTTGCTCTGTACTGGGAATACTGATTGGACACAAGACCATGTGCTATGTTCAAAGACGTGTTATTCATGCTTTCCTCAAAATGGGTTTATTCCAATAGACACTCAGCCAACATTGATAAACCTCCACAAAACCATTCTGTACAGTGGCTGTGAGCAACAGGTAGGCTTCCCACCTCTGCCTCTCCCAGCTGACAGTTTTCAATTGGTGATGCTCGCTGTTTGGTGCTAATGTGGATGGGGCTTAACCATATGGTCTCGCTCTCACTTTCTCTCGCAGTGTTGAAAAATGTTGTCCTGTCTGCACTAGCAGCTAACTGATCTGAACCCATTGTTGACAGCCACCATCATCAACAGGTTATTTTCCCTCTGCGAGCGTGGCTTTTGATTATGTATCGTAAATCCAAGTGGAAGTGCGGTTACAATCTCACGGTTCTTGGACACGGTGAGTTTATTTCTACACAGTTGCTCTAAGAGAACAAACTTTTCTACTCACACCTGAACTTCTCTATATGAAAAATTTGAAGAGAAAATTTAGTAATTACTTCTAGAATTCCCTCAGAACAGCCCTTTTATTTACCTCTTTAAGATTTTGATTTAGATTAGCTGCAAGAATTATAAGTGTAGAACAATACAAAGTATTAGTATTGTCTTGCTGTTACTGTCCACAGTGGTATTTGTTCTCTAAACTTTCTTTAAAGTAAGTGGAGAGAGATTGCTTTAAGTTGCTCATCGGACAGCATCTCTCTACAGCAACTACCCCCAGCTTTTGTAAAACTGCAGATGATCATACTAGAGAGGTGGCTGCTAAGCCTTACCAAATTGTACTTTGATGTGCCCTAATGATGGATTTTTTACTGAAGGCTGTTTCCAGAGGCTCAAAGCTGGTATAATATTTACTGCTTGCTGAGAGCGATGCCTTCTCCCTCTCATCTCCCTGGCCTGTGCACACACATAGCCTCCCTTCCCAGACCCAAGTTGTGCAGCCCCGCACCCTTCTTTGCTCCAGATCTGCTGACCAGAATTTGTCCATGAGCTGACTTTTCTCACTAACCCAAGAGAAACAAATTTATTAACAGGTGTTTTCTGACAGGTTCAGGGAACTGTGTCTTAAGTTTCGTCATCAGACTGACTATATACCTTTCTGTTGTGTTAGGCTGAAAATTCTTGCATTACTTTCTGTAGCTTTGTCTGTGAATATGGCTGTGGCTTGTTCTTTTTCCTTAGCCCTCTGGTTTGAGGACAACGGCTGCTGCCTCCTCTTGCTGTTGCTTGCACCAAAGTAATAATGCGGTGTTGTGAGAACATCGACTTTTCCTTGCTTGGACCAGTTTTCATACCAAGTTAATGCTGGTGAAATTAAGAGTACAACTTCGAGTACAGTGGGTGTGATTAATAGTGAGAAGACTCTTGGCATTATAACTCTGAAAATGTTTACAGTTTTCTTTTACATCTCGGGGGATTGGGGCAAATAGGCATGAGATGGTAATCATAATAATGTTTTTCATGATCAAAGATATCAGTACTTCAATGGCTGCTATTTTTGTTTAAACTGCCAAAGTCCTAAAACTGGTTATGAGCAGTCAGTATTGGTGGTTAATGGCCCGAAACATTTTAAGTACACAAAACTCTCCTTCGTTATTTATTTCACATGAGTTTGCTGACTTGAATTCATGCTGCTGGGTTTTCTGTGAAGTTTCTGTCATGAGTGAATTCTTTCTTCAAAACTACTTAAGTCTGCCGGTGCATTTTGAGGTGGACCTCATCAGATAGTACAGTATGGTCTGGAGCTTTAATAGTACTGTAGCTGCTAGAGCTTTGTTTTATCAACTCTAGTCTCATCTGTTAGGAAGAAGTTTCTCTTTAATGAAATATGGTGGGTCAGAGGGGGCTTAACCATGTTCAAGTACTTGTGTATAAGCCAAAATACTTGCAAACAAACTTGTAAAACTGTCATTCCGGAAGAGTTGTGGAACACATAGTTGAAGCTGGTGGCTTAAGAAGCTGGAAGGTATCTGGCATTTGAGTGCTTCATCTCTTCAGACAAATAGTACACAACTTGAATACTATAACTGACATTGAGCATTGTCTCCGATGGCACTGTAATTATTCTGAATGTCTGGGGCTTATCCAAAATCAGAGTGGTGAATTAAATTACACGTCCAGCCCAGATCTGCTCTAGTACAGTCTTGCTTAGGTAGGCCGATAGCGATCTTGCTTATGTCAGTTAATTCGGTTGGCTTCAATGCAGTCGAATCCTTACTTGCACCTGCATAATTAGGCTCAGGTATCAGGTTTGGTGAGGTGACCTGGTAGATAAACTAAAGTCCAAATTCTTGTTTTGTTCCTTTTCTGTGCTAAGTATGCTCTTACTTTTTTCCTTTTTTTTTTTTTTTTTCTTTGCATAGCGGGCCTAGAAACAAAGCCCTGCTGTTCAATACAATCGATCATCTGTTAAACAGATGAGCTACAAACCTTGGTTTTATTTTTTTGAAACATTCTGAAGGCTTAATATAATAATAAAAAGAGAGAGAGAATTCAGTCTGTTGCTACATTACTGTGCCAGGAAATAATCCTTCCTCCCTGACCAGTTCTTTAGCTGTTCCAGCCATGGTATGATGTAGTTTTATTTTTTTTAACAATGGCTTTATTTAGATTATCCTTTTAACTAATGGTTTTGGCACACTTTAAAAAGACACTTAAGGAAGAGGATCTTGTTGCAGTATTCCACTCTGGGCTAAACTTACAGGCTGCAAGTATTTTTTTCTTTTTCTTTTTTTAAATTTAATTGAGATTCTTCATTTGTGCCACAGTAAAAAGCATCTTTGGAGCATGCTGAGTTTGCAAGCAGTTATCCAAAAGGCCAAAGTTTTGTCAAAAGATGTAGTCTTCTCTACATTGGAGCTGTTTTAGATTACTCTGTGCACTTCTTGTCAGAAAGAGATTCCACATTGCTTCCGATTAACAAAAAAACCTTTTCTTTTGATCTTTGATTTCAATTGGCTGCTGCTTCACTGGGAATGTTGATTGTCATATTTCAATGCCCCATTGTGTTAGGTCCTCTGCTATCTTTACTTAACTTTTGTATAGAATCATAGAATTAGTGAGGTTGGAAGGGACCTTTAAGATCATCAAGTCCAACTGTTAACCTACCCTGATAAAAACACCACCACTTCTAAACCATGTCCCTAAGCACCTCATCTACCCTTTTCTTAAACACCTCCAGGGATGGTGAATCCACCACCTCTCTGGGCAGCCTATTCCAATGTTTAATAGAAATAATATGTTTAATAGAAATAGTATGCTGGACCTTTATTTTTGCAGGTAAAGACAAGTCTTGCTGCTTCAGTGTATACAACTTAGTGCTATTGCTTTGCAGAGAGGGGTTGCAGCCTTTCTTTTTCTCTTTAATCCAATTTTTACTTTTTTAGTTAGACTTCTATATCAAAAGTTAAGGAATTAGTACCGTGCTATAACTTCTGGGGAAACTCAGATATTAAAATCTGTTGTTAAAAAATTGGTAAGTAACACGTGGGGCTTTTGGGATGGAAATCACATTTACTGTGATTGTTTTAACCTTTTCATTTTGCTGAGTGAGCAAGGGTGACTTGAAAAGACAGGTCTATCTATAAAAAGGAGTGCAGTAATTCCTAAACTTGCACCCCTTAGACTCAGTCATGCTGTTAAAAGAAGGCCTTAGGACAAATACAAAGGCAGTACTCCCACAGTTGGACTTCTGCAAATCCTAGTCCAGCATTTAGGAGCATGCTTAGTTTTAATACCGGAAGCAGTAAAAAAATAGTGTGCTCTAGCAAAACTGGGAATGTGCAGTTATTCCCAGGAGTGGCAATTTGCTCCACAGGCGCTGAGCTCTAACCCATGGTTCTTGTTGGGCCAGTTTTGAGACTGAAGCTTTGTGTAAACAGTTGTGCTCCTGCACTTTGACAATGATGTTTGTATCCTTTTCTTAAGAATTTTGTTTTAAAACTGAATGATTCTTTATTTGTTTCTCATTTCTAATATGACATAGATACTATAACTTTGTTAGGTTTTTAAATATGATTAAAAGTATATAGCTATGTAACTGGTCGCAGACTGGTTTTAAAGTGAAGACTTTAGAAGATAGGGGTTTTGTATTTGCCTGTTTCTATATGGGTTTTGGGGGGTTTAGTTTGTTGATTGCTTTTTTATTTCTGCAATTAAAATGAAGTTCTTCTGTTCTAACCAGGAAAGAACTTCAGACAGTTTGGAAGTGGTTACTAAAACTGAAACGCTTCACCTCAGAAACCAATCAAATTATTTGAGCTGATATACTCCTCGTTTCGTTGGTTAGGGAGTGCTCTATTGTTGTGCTCTGTGTTGATTGCACTTGAGTTGTTTGGTGCTGCTGATCTCCCATCCTTTTGTCTTAACAGTCATATTTACAGACAAGGAATAAGTATTATAAAAGAGAGGCTAGAGCAGGCTGAGCTTGTGACAACGCTGTATTTATTTGTATAGTTCAGAGTTTATTTTGGGGACACAGAGTTCACACACTTCCATCAGTGAAATGCTAAAAGTACAGAATGACTTCAGAGTTTTAAAGAGTCTTAAATACAACAGCGGCTGCGAAGCCAGCAGAAGTCTTTTCTTTCCTTTATGTTTATAGAATATTTATTACTTCTCCAGCTGGTGTTGAAGCTGCTGAAGTGAGACTGAGCATGCTTGAAAACTTGTTTTTTGAAATTCTGACTAAAAAACCTGCCACTGAGTAACACAGAGGCAATACATGCTGCTAAGGCAGCAGCTTGCCTATTAATTGTCTCGGTTGATCAGCCTGAACAAACTCACAGTCTTTGTCCTACTCGCCTGCATAAACTCATTCTGGTTGTTTAGTGTCAAGTTGGCTGCACTGACTTTGCCATATTGGTAGTTCTTTATTTAGTAGGTGTGTTTTATAGTTAATTACTTGAATTGGCTTGCTTAAGTGTTTTCTTTACTTTGAATTTGTGTTGGTCCAGGAGCTTGAACGTGGTTGGGCATCTCTGCTGTGTCTGGGTAGTAACTTAACGTGCGCTGGGTTGCTTGTGACTGTTTGTACCCTCTGCTGTGATATGGTGTTCTTCTGCTCCACAAACAGATAGTGTGAGAAATCCTTAAGCAGGAGGGTAACTAATGACAAGCAGAAAATTGGATGTGAGCAGGACTTCTACAAACCTTTATGAATGCGTGTGAACGAGGCACTGCTCTGCTCAATATGAGCAGCTGTTTGTCATTTGGAAAAATGTTCATAAACAATGTCAGCCCTGAGAGGGCTGGTCTGACCCTAAAAACTTGCAAAGATTACTTCTGAAGAGCCAGATTTCTTGGAATGAATCAGTCTGCACTGAACAGCTGACTAAAAAAGGGCAAGTGAAACAGCTCCTCCATACTAGATTATTACCGTTAATTTTACCATACTAGAAAAACAGGACTTAAGGTTTCTGTGGTACGCAGAGGTGTGCTTGCAGATACCCAGACAGTAGCCTGTATGGAGAGCTGGAGTGCGCACTGGGAGTTAAAGTGGAGCCTTCTCTCAACCTCTTTCTCAAGACGCAGAAAGAAGTCTGTATTACAATTCTACAACTACCTGAAAGGAGGTTTTAGAGAGATGGGAGCTAACCTCTTCTCCCTGGCGACAAGTGATAGGACAAGAGGAAACGGGTTCAAGTTATGTCAGGGCAGGTTTAGATTGGATATTAGGAAGCATTTTTTCACTGAAAGGGTTATTAAACATTGGAATAAGCTGCCCAGAGAGGTGGTGGATTCACCATCCCTGGAGGTATTTAAGAAAAGGGTAGATGAGGTGCTTAGGGACATGGTTTAGAAGTGGTGGTGTTTTTATCAGGGTAGGTTAATGGTTGCACTTGATGATCTTAAAGGTCCCTTCCAACCTCACTGATTCTATGATTATATTAATCAGTCACTTTGGTTAATAAATAAGTGCATGCTGTAAATCAGGTGAAATTGATTTCAAAACAGTCTTGAGTACTACTGTGTTCCGAATCGTCTGGTACTGTTTAAAAGTTACTCAGTTGTGGTGCTGTCAAAACTGCGACTTTTTGTGGCTATATGCACTTTTCCATGTATTTGCCCAATGGTGTTTCCTATTTCCTGAATGAAGAATTTTTTTCTTTGGGAGAAAATGAGTAATTCTTTACTGCTGAAAGCCTGCCTCTCACTGCTTACAGGTACAAAGCGCAAAGCCAAGGTAATTTCTAAAGTGAGTTTGAAAATGTTAAGATACTTTTGCATTTATTTTTGCATGTCAGAAATGCCTCAAATGGGAGAGAGACATAGATTTTTCTTTCATGCGCATGCTAATTCAAATTTAGCCCAATCTGTAACTGCTCAACTACACCTGGTTTTTAGACTACTTCAGGTAACTTTGAAATATGAGCTGGTATCCACAGAGAACATCAGTCCTAGCTGGGGTACAGCTTTAAGCATGTGTTTTTTCAGAAGAAAAAGTTATTGAGCTACTTCACTTGAAAATAACGTTATGGGGGAAATAAGTAAACTTGCACTGGATGATGAGAAATACGGTGCACTTGTGTCCCCAAACCTCAGTTTTAGGAATCTTATCAATATCTAGGCCAAATCTTGAAGGTTTGCATTCAGACAGAATTCTGTTGAGTTTGGTGGATCAAGGAAGAACGTTTTTTTTTGTGTGGTTTTTTTTTTTTTTTTGTCTTCAGGAGCTCTTTCCTCAATGGTACAATTACTGAGAGTCAAATTGCTGTCAGGCTAATAGAATTTCATTAGGGTTAGTGATGTGACCTAACATCATTGAGAAAGCAAGGACAGTCCATGAAACTATTGGCTGAACGTTTTAATGCTGTCTGGCAGCAGCTGCCCATTTTGACTATTGCTGGAAGGTGCTCTGCCACAGTGACCATCAGTATCCCTGTACTCTACCAATTTAAAATTGCTTTTGTCTTCATATGCTAGATTTATCTGACTTTTTTTTCTTTCCTTGGTGACATTCTCCGAGCAGACAAAAAGCAATAGAGATTCTGGAGAGTATGGTTATTTTAAAAAACAAACATGCCACTATCTTGGTCCAAAAATACCTGTTGGTGTTTATCGAAAATGTATCTTATGACCCACATGCTTGAAAATACTTTTTCATCAGAGTTTTTCTGGTTGTAACTGAAGACTGTAGTAACTTAAAAGTTGTCATATTCAGCCAGATACCTTCTCTTATTTGAAGGTAACATTTTTTCTGTATGCATAGCAAATTGAAAACTTGAAACTAGTGACACCTTGAGAACTTCCAACTCCAAGCCAAATGTTAAACATAAGTTTCCTTAGTTCTTAATTACAGCTGGACTGTATGGACAGACCAAAGTCTCTTGGATCTCTATAGAAGTAGTACAGCTTCATCGCCATGGCTGAGGTATTCTGTTGCTGGCTTCTTTTGCTGAGAGTATATTTGGCACAATAATGCCACATGTCATATGTGGCAAGAGCCAAGAGTACCTACCAGCTCTCTCCTTGTACCTGTAAACGAGAAACTGGATTCCTGTCTCACCCAAGGAGTAAAATTCAGGATGACATCCCCAGCACTGAATTCTTATGACTCCTTGAGAGTGACCTTTTCGTTGTTAGGTGTTAGTGCCCACGTAGAGGTAAAGGAAAAGTGCAACTGCCTGTTTATTTTTATAAGCAACAAACCTCTTATCCAAATTGGATTAGAAGTGTAGGAAGTAAAGTATTGCTCCTCTATAGATGTGCTAAATTGTGTGCTGCCCATGGGATTATAAAGGAAAGAGAAAGATATAATTGAATAGCATGGGATTTTTTTTCTCCGATTGGTATCAAATTAGGAACAGGTAAGTGATGAGGAGGTGGAGGAAATGTTTGAACTTTGTCCTGTTTGAATTGCTGGCTGTAGGAGGTGCTTAACATGGAAACTTATGTGTGCAAAAAGTTAGTTTGTGTTTATGTATAAATACAAGTTGTATTAGCATAAAATCTGGTTAACTTTACTCATTAAGACACTGCTTTTAATGTACTCGGAGAGATATCAATATACCTATGTATGCATAGGTGTATGCAAAGTAATCAATTCTTGTTCTCTTGGGTTGTTGCCTAAAGTAACCTTTGTTCTGTACCTTAGCTCGAACAACACTATTTAAAATATTCCTAAACAGACATGCTCGAATGTCAGAAATAAAGGAAACTGAGGTACTGGACCAGCCATTTACGTGTAGGGCTGTAATATATCCCATCTGGCAACTGTAAAAACCTGACACGTGGCTGGCAGAGAGTAGGCAAATTTCTGACAGCTCTCCAGAGGTATGTAGGTCATTTGCTTTTATATGTAAATGATGGAGGTGGTATGTTTAGAAAGGGCCAGGTTTTGTACCTTATGTAAAGACTGTCCAAAGTTTGAAGTTAGGAGGAGGAAGAATACAGTAAGATGGTACACTTTTTATCAGTGACTTACAAAATATTCAGGTATGAACTACAGAGTTGGGACATTCACGTGCAGAGGAGAGGAGAGCAGTGTGGAGGTCATCCAGCAGGTTGGGTTTTTTACTGGAATTGCAGATGAATTACAGTCAAAATGGTGAGTGTCAAGAGTGTAGTAACAGTGTGGTGAGGAATTTACGATAAAGCAGAGAAACTCAATTGGATAAACTTGGCTTTGCTGCTTTGTGACTTTTCCGAGTGAAAAGGTACTTGCCTTATTTTAAGATATCCATTTGTGTGATGTAGGAGTTGAATAGATACTGTACTGAATAGTTTTTAAACTTTGTTCCTCTTTGGATTTTTTTTTCCTAGAATGTGAGTGTGGGGAGCCAGCCAGTTATAGCTGAATTTCTATAGCCGAATACTTTTTCTGCCCTTTTTTTTTTTTTTGGCTAGTCTACACGAAATGTTTTTCGTCACTGAAAGTGAGGCAAAGATGTGTTAATACTTCAAGTGACTGTCTGTCTTAACTTTCTCTGAAGAAGTCCGTGGTCAAACCATCTAGCTTTGTGGGAATGAAAACTTTCAGGTAATGCAGGTTGAGCTAGTTCTGCTGGAAGGTACCTTAAAAGTTTTGCAAGCAGGAAAACTACATCTTGGAAATGAATTCAAATTGGGCCTCCCCGTTTTTTATTTAGGGGAAACCATAGTACCTGAAGCTTAGTGAATCTGAGTTCTGATGTTCAAAGAACACAGAACTACAGCTAAAAAACTCTTTGAGGAAGTGCTTGTGCATAGCTTAGGTTAATTGAACTTGCATAGACGATATTTGGCTTGCAGAGTTTTAAAGGTTCAGAAATGTTCCTGGAGAACTTAAAAAAAAAAAAAAAAAAAAAAAAAAAAAATCTTTCACAATAGTGGTTTCCAGGTACCTGGGAAACTCAAGTTTACTGTCTTGGAAGGAAGCCTGGTGCAACTACATCTGCGTGTTTCTGACTTAGCAGATGGCTTACATCAGTTTGACCTTTTGGGAAACGAATGTGTTTTCTTCAGAATGATGCATTACCTGTCATCCTTTCAATCTTGGATTTTTAGGAATCCAGCGCGTCTGATGTTTGAGGCTGGTTTTGATCAGCCAGGTGAAGGATCATTTTAAGAGCAGCACAGCTCCTGAATGTCTGTTTCGGGGAATGATTGCTGTGAATAGAGTTCTGTCCCGTCAGTGCTGAACTGCTTATTGGGACACATTTCTGTTGTGAAGCTTGCTGTAAAACACAGGGTATGCTGTGCGTCTCACCCTTTCAAGTGTTTAATCAGCCCAAACAATCTTTGGTGTGGCTACAGCAAGCTCTGTGCAGTAATTTTTGCCAATTGTTTTATTTTAAGCAAATGTTGAATCAAACAGTTATAGGGAGGCTGTGAACAAACATGAAGCTCCAGACTGGTCAGAAAGACTGCTTGTCATGTGCAGTTCCCCAGCATTTGGTACGCCTTTCCTTTTTCCTGAGGGAGCGCACGTCTTAAGAGGCCATCTCATACTTAAAGCTCCCAGTCTCTTGCAGCAATAGCTTGAGAGCTGGGAAGCCAATTCCTGCTTTGAGCAGGAGGTTGGACTAAGTGACCTCTTGAATTATCCTGTGATATCCTTAAGAAGAAAGGAATTGACTCAGCCTCTTGGAAACATGGTAGCATGTAAAAGTCAGTAGTCTTACTGTCCTGTAGGTATTTCTTTATTCCTGCCCGAAATTCCTTTGGCTCATAGTAAGGTTAGCTACGAAATATGTTCTCAGTGCTGCAAGGACTGGGAATCTTGCATGCATTTTTCTTAATGAGGAGTCTCCCCTCTAGGAAGCTGAAAGTACTGAGTTGGTACAGTGCTAAAAGCCATGTGCGCCTACTAAAGCAGAGATCAAACTGAAGACAGAGGGACAGTTGTTTTTCAGTCTGGAGGATGGGATATGCATAGATGGTAACGTGCTGTCCTTGAGTCAAAGAAGGGCTTCCCCAGTGTACCTGAAGAGCAGTCACAGAGAGATCTAAGGGTGGAATAGGGCTTCATAAGAAATGCTCATTAGGTTTGTCTGGTGGCAAAAGATGACTCGTGTCATGGGAAATGCTTCTCTGCAGCGTTGATGATTTTTTGCCTCTCTGTAACTAGGCTACTGCAGCTTCAGTGATGAATTGCTCCACAGTTGCCTAAGGATCACCATGGTGGTTGGATGACAGGCATTTTAGAGTTGGCAAATCCCTTTGAAGGAGAATTTGGTGTGCCTTAAGAACTTGAGATTCTACTTAAATCTCTTCTACTCAACTGTCCTGCAAGTCTAATTAGCCTCTCCCAGCTCTGTCAGCAGTGGTCAGTGTGGAAGAGTCATAAAGTACCATCTACCCTTCATGTTGCAGCAACTTGAGATGCAGCAAGGCGTTCTCTGAAAGCTGTAGCTATAACAATGGACCTTTGTTTGCTTGGCCCTTACAAGAATTTTCTTACTTCTTGCCACAAGGCACCACACAGTAGTGTAGGGGATTAGGTAATTTCCTTCCCTCCTCCTCTTCCTGCAGATTATTTGATTAACATTTCTATTGTATGCTCTAATTAGCATGTTCTTGGCTTCGGGCTGCTTTCCCCCCCCTGCCCCCCAGCCTCCTTAAAACACTGTAGTATGACTTTGTTAACTGTATAACATGGGAACTCCTTGCACAGAGATTACATGGGACATAACACAATGAAAGATTAATGGGGCTGGCAAGTCAGTAATCTTCCCTCCTTTCTTCTTGCCCCGTGCACCTGGGATTAGACTTCTGGGAACACCCTAACAGCATTCACACTTTCCAATGCATGAAATATTTGGGGTTTTTGGGTATCATTGGCTTTAATCACTGACTTGGTGGGAAACAGAGCTAAGGTGGGGTAGAGTGCACGTTCAGCCTTCAGTATTGAGTGTACAAGTATACTTCCCCCTTGGGACCATTACAGATCCTGTTCTTACTCATTTTTGCTCTCTGTTTGCAGTATTTCCTTTGGTCTCCTTTCCTCTGTACCCTGTGTGTGGCGATTTCAAGCACTTATCCTGTGTGGGGTTTTGATCCTGCTCCCTGCCTGTTTTGTTGAATGAAATTATCAACAGAGGCATGCTTAAAATGTCCATCTTGAAATTTAGCAGTAGTAGGGTAAATCTAGGATTAAGAGTTTGTTACTCAGGCTTCTCAGTTGTCTGCACGATAGGGGACATAGCATTGCCCTCAGACCCTATTTGCAAGGCTGTCTTTTAAACTGATACAGCTAGAAATTCATTCATCTTCAAAGCTGATTTTTGAATGTCAATGTGAAATCACGTAATTATATCAAACTGTACAGCATCTGCTCGTGAGTCAGATAGAAGAACATGACGATACAGCCCTTTATTTCTTTAACCACTCCAAGGAAAGAACCTCCCCTGCAGTTAAGCATCACTTCATGAAATTAGCAGTGATATCTTGGGCTATAGATTTCTTTGTTATAGTCTGGCATGGTCGACAGTATCTGTGCTCCAGGAAAAAAAAAATAATCAGATAGCTTGCCTAGCGACAGCGTGCTTCCAGTCCTCAAGGCAGAGCACAGTTCTTGTGTGGAGTGGAAATCATTAAACCCTCCTCTTAATAAAAGTGAGGGACAATGTTGACACAAGAACAGATGAGTAGAGCATGTCTGTGAGTAAACACGGGCAGGGAGACAAAGTGGTTCACGCTCTGGCAGGGTGAGGTTCAGAGATGGTGTGGCTAGGGGCAAAATAAACTGTCAAAACCAAACAAAAAAACCCCAACCTGCTTTAAGATGGGGCATGATGAGCTATGGAAAGGGTGTTACGTGTTGTATTTGCCTGATAGCAGAAGACTGCGCTGCAGAGTACTGTGGGTCACTAATAGGAAGGCAGGTGGGATCCAGAGAGAAGGATTGTTATCTGTGGCAGACTGGGGTGGGCAGTAAAAGCTATATCTACCTCCAGTTGCTCACTCTGTAACTTAAGTGGCTCCAGCATAAAGTAATCCACAGGGTTATTAACCTGGACTCTGACCAGTGGCATCTGTAAATGGAGAAAATAAAGGAGCTCTAGAAGCAAATTAGTGTAAAGTTCTGCTTTTCAGACTGAATGCTTCTGAAACAGTGCAACTCCAGTGTTACAGCCTGCGAGAGAAGTAATGCAACCTAGAGGCAGTCGTGCCAACGTGACTTATCACTGCAGTTAAATACCTGAATACAGAGCGCCTTTTGTACTCTTGTTGCCATATCTGTGTGTTAAGTGATACTAATACAGTCCTGATAGTGTCTTAAAAAAAAAAAAAAAAAAAAAAAAAAAAAAAAAAAAAAACAAAAAAACACACAACCAATGACAAAACCAAATCTTGGCCATGCTTAAAAAAGCATTAAAGCTGCCAGCCTTGTGTAGGCCTGGATGAAGTATAAAGTACTCGAAGGTGATGGCGGTGGTGGCATTAGGTGAAACTTCCACCACAGTGAGTGGTGCCATTTTAAGGTTCTGCAAGTTATCAGTAGAAAAGCTAGATTTGAGTGCAGGCAGAGTGAGGCCATTGATTTTTTTTTTTTCTTTTTTTTCTTTTTTTTGTGTGGGGAGGAGGGCTCAACTTTAATCTCAAGATGTGGCTTGATGAGTCTCTGGCTTTACTGATGAGATTGATTCAGAAGGTTCCTAGCCCCTCACTTGCATTGGTATAGTGGGTTGACAGAATAACCCTCAAACAGATTAGCAAAATGATTTGGGTTAAAACAGTTGGGGTTTGTGTGTTGTGTTTTGGTGTTTCCTAAGCCTGTTCCCAGCTCAGTAATCTGACAGCTATGATAATGACAGTTCTGTCTGAGATCAGTATTCAGTGGCGTGTCCTCTTTGGTGGCCAGAAGCAGAAGCCTGGAGAAGAATAAGAACAAGGGAGCACCTGTCCATCCATGCTTCTCCAGGCAGTTCTCAATGTTCAGCACCAGGGGCTCGATCACTTCTGTGGAGAGGAGTGATAGCTTTGCGTGTAGCAGTCTGTGATTGGAGGGGACGGGGGGGAGGTGTCTTTGAGCCTACGCACAGTTTTATTATCTGGAATATCCTACAGAAAGGAGTTCTGCAGTTGAGTTTTTTGGGTAAGTGACAAGATCATGTAACAGCACAGCCTTACAGTGTTATTTAGGGGAAGGTTGGCTGTGGAGTACAGGTGGAGGAGAGAGAAAACAGGTATGCTTTCACCTTGTTCTCAGCAGTGAAGCTGACTTAGGTGGAGTTGCAATTTATGCTGTGTTACCCTACATCTCGAGCACAAGTCTGATGAGGAGCGGCTGAGGGTGTTCAGCCTGGAAAAAAGGAGGCTGAGAGGAGATCTTATTGCTCTATTCAACTACCTGAAAGGAAGTTGTAGCAGGGGTGTGTGTGTCGGTATCTTCTCCCAAGGAACAAGCAATGGGACAAAAGAAAATGGCCTCAAGTTGTGCCAGGGGAGGTTTAGGATGGATATTAAGAAAAAGTTCTTCACAGAAAGGGTTATCAAGCATTGGAACAGGCTGCCCAGGGAAGTGGTGGAGTCACTGTTCCTGGAGGTATTTAAAAGTCATGTTGATGTGGTGCTGAGGGACATGGTTTAGTGGTAACTTGGCAGTGTTGGGTTAATGGTTGGACTTGATGATCTTAAAGGTCCTTCCCAACCTAAATGATTCTATGGCATTATGAACAAAACCACTTGTTCGACGGTGCTTTGCTTTGAGTGCTGCTGTGTAATGCATCTGGCCTCCTCACCTTTGGTTCTGCTGGTACAGCTGCATGCTGTGCCATGAGCTGAACTGGGAAACAGATTCAGCTGAAAAACAACTGAACGGGTAAACCAACTTTTAAAAACATTGACAGATTAGGGAAACCAATCCATGAAGTTGTGCTTGCAAAATTGAGGTGGCAAGGTGAGGAAGGAGCAGCAGAAACGGGAGCAATAGTCCCCTGTAGAACTTGGAGATGTCTGCTGTCAGCCTGCATATACGTGGCTTGAGCCAGGGTAACCATGCACACCTTCTTGGCCTGCTACAGCTGTGATGTAAAACTTGATGTAAAGGTTAAGCTACTGCGTTGTATCATGCTTGTGGCGTTTGCATGACCGATTCCAAGAGGCGGTAACTTGATGACCATTTCATGGCTCAGACATTTTGATTATCCCACCCGCTGGCTTGATGCATTAATTTTTATGTTAGTGGAATAAGAACTGAGCTCAGAACCTGATCTGGCATGTGCAAATTTGCCCTTCTAAATGTGCGTCCTACAGGAATGAGCTGTTATAGCATTGTTGGCCATGGGAGTCTAGTACAGGTGATGTCTGCAGGTGTGTTGTGTGTCCAATTCTACAGCATTAGTGATAACAGGGACAGCAATGCCTGAAGAGGTTCTGCTGGTTTTTAATTCTCACTGTATTAAGAAATCACTTTTTGTGTGGGAGGTGAGGAAAGCTAGCTGGGCTAATAAGTGATGATAAAAAAAAGAAAGAAAAGAAGGTATAGCATGCATGGGTACAGTTATGTAAGAGAAGCAGAGAAGGAAATAGATCAGCGTTTCTCCAAGAACCTCATCCACAGAGCTGCTGGGGAATTGGGCAGCAGGATTGTTCTCAACACACCCTCCGCTTCCTTTTTTCCTTTTTGGGGCCGGAGATGGATGGATTGATGGAGGGGCAAGTGGGATGCAGGCTCTGACTCCAGCCAATGGTGCGTGGCGCAGTGGTGTTTACCTAGCTGACGCAAGGCAGAGCCAGCCCCTCTTTAGTCGGAAGGAGCTACCCACGACTTAAGTAAAAGGACACAGAGCAGAGGCACTCAGTCTGGCAGTTGCTGGGGGTTTAAAGGAGTTGGTGGATTTCAGCTGGTTTTAAACAAGCTCGAAGGAGTGGGTTTTTTTCTTCTCTGCTGCATAGAAATACTGAAAGGACAAAAAGATACTGGTAAGTGCTCTGCATGCCATCGCTTTTCCCTTCTCTTGTGGTATTGTTTTCAGTCTCTTTGAAAAGCTGCCTCAGTTGTAGTGTTTTTCAGTTAGAAGTTGAAAGATAGTTCAGTGCTGTGGTTGGAAGGAAATGTGAGAACAGGCAGTGTGTCTGCGGGCTGCCCTTCCACCTAAAACAGGAAGAGACGTTCAAAGTGCATAGTATAATAAATGCTGCTTGTTCGGAAGAAGTGTCAGTTGCTTCTCATTTATAGAGTGCAGAGCAAAAGATGCCTTGAAACTGTCATTGTTACCTAAGAAAATCATACCAAGGGGAATTTCCCATAGAGCTGCTAAATAGTTGTGTTTTTTAAACCAAAAGAAAGCTTTAAATATAGTTGTGACTCCTATTTTTTTTGCAAGATGATATAATATGCTGTGTGAAAAGGCTTTAGTGTAATACAAACACCTATTTAGCAGATGCTTTGGTACATAAACTGCCTCATCAAGAAGACAGAGGCTCATGAAAAGCAAAATTGTGGTTTTCTGCAAGCACAGGGTCCTTGGCTGTGTATCCTAGTTCAGGTGCATCAGACAGTACATCTCCCTGAGCTCAGCCATCAAAGCATAAAAAGTCTATTTGCGTAGCAGCCCTTTTAAAGGTAGAATGCCTCTGTTTTGGTATAAACTCCTAATCTGTGTATGAAGGTTGTGCTTCTGTCATTGACCTGCAGTGAAGGTTGCTTATTTTTAAGGTAATACTGCGTAATTGGTCTGAAGGCAGTAAAGAGGATCATTTTAAAGGATGCTGACGGCAAAGTTCTCTGTATCAGAACTGTACTTCTGCCACATTGCACCAGTATTGTAGAAAGTTGGGTTTTTTTTTGTTTTCCCACTTGTACTTTTGCAAGGCACTCCCTGAAGATACAAATAGGTAGTGCTGCACCTAATGTTGTTCTATCAGTGTGCCTCTGTTGTATTGTTTTATGGCTTCATATGGTACAGGTTATATAAATAATTTTCATTTGATAATCTGAGTATGAAATCAAAACTATCCCTTTTCAACAAAACATAGTTTGTAGTTAACAGCCAAAGTTGCAAGTACAGCCAAAAGCTCATGTAGAAAGCTGCAAATTAATCTTCTTTAAGTAGCTTGTGTGAATAACTTTCACAGGTGGCTCAGCTGATTGAGCAAGTACAACCTGCGGCATTTGGAACCTCGTGCTGCAGGGGCGGTCAGCGGAGGAGCTTTGCCTCGTGCGAGGATGTGTGCTTCGTCACTGGTATATCCGAAAGCTGACGTGGAGGCCATGGGTGGTAAGGGGGTGTAGACTGCATGTAAATGGAGTGGTTTAACTGGTGAAGAACTTTCTCGGCTAATTAAGGTTATAGATAATATTGCAGTGACAGCTTTAAAATAGACACCTTGTGCTGAAAGACAAATGTTTTCAGCTTCCCACACGCAGTCTGAGTTACATCATTTATAAGCTGTAGGAGGCTATCGTGGTTTCCTCAGGGGAAGATCAGCTGTTACTTTTCGTAACTGAAAAAAATGCTGGTTTTTTTTTTTCTTTTCCAGGGGAATATTTTCAGAATGTATTTTTTTGTCAATCTGTTGGAGTGGATCGTTAGCGGTTACATAAATCTTCCAGGTTTAACATGTCTGGCCGCATTCTCATCCCATCGATGACTGTTCAGAATAACAGGACTGAAGTTAGCAGAGGTCTGATTGAAATCAGACTCCTGTGCTTAGATGGTATTTTCCGTCTTCCGAACAGGAATGCTGTTTTTGAGTACTGTCATAAAGTACAGATTTTCATATAAGTGCCTATAATAGAAGTCTTGTTCTAAAACACTTGCCTTGATCATTGAACAAGGATGCGTGTCCTCAGAGCACTGTTCCTGCCTTCCCTAAAATTGCTGAGAACTGCTCAAAGTTGCTTCTGAGGCTGAAACAGAACTTGAAGCAGGACACTGGGTGCCAAGCTGACTAAAACTGCTGTTTCTTAGCCTGGAAAAAGCTGTAGCCTTGGTGCAAAGCAGTAGGTTTGTTCTTGCCTATCAAGTTAGTGCCCCTTTGAAAGTCTACAGGCAGCATGCCTTTTTTTCCAGTGTGTTCCGACTCTTGCATGACTTGTTTCCAGGATGACCAGCCTACTGATGGCAGATGTCTGTGGTTAAAAAGATGCTTTCATTCTGTTTATGAGAATTATAAACTCCCTCTCTTGAGATTTTACAGATGTTCTCAAGGCACAGCAGCAGATAGCTGTTTGCATTGTTTCATGCTTGGTATCCTGTGCAGGAGAGACTGCTTGCTCATTTCAGAGCTTGGCCTTGTTGTCTTTTTAATGCTTTCATATCATAAGACACTCTTGTGTGTATAGTTGGATGACTAAGCTTGTTCAGAGATTATAAAAGAAAAGGCAAACAGTATGGACTATGGAAAGAATAAGCCATACGAAAGGAAAAGGCTGGACTGTTTTTCCACAGTCCCAAGGCTTTTTTCTTTCTTTTTTTCTGCTGAAAAAACTCCCTTTTCTAGAACAGAGAAAATTATCCTTCCTCAGAAAGGTAAAGTAGGGCTACTGATCTAAAGTGACAGTGCAATTTGAGTACATAGCTGCATCGCTATACTTTCCCCATGCATCTGTAGTGAAGGATGCAAGCTGTAGACAGAATCTGGTTGATCTCGAAAGTGGAATATAAAACCTGCTGATCTTAACGTTCCAGGTATGTGTGTGAAGGAAATGTGAGCTTGGCTTTAACTGGAAACTGAGGAAGTGTGAAAACTATGGTTGATAAACACATATTCTTCTGCATGCTTTTACCCAGGTGACCGCTTCAGTAAAAACTATTCTAATAAAAGCTACCAAAGAGATTGCTAGGAAAAACAGCTAAAGGAGAATAACTTTCCACTGGTGATTTAACCATCCTGTAGAAGAAAGTGATTTATAGAATCAGAATAGTTTGGGTTGGAATCTCAGTGTGTGTCTCGGCTTTCAGAAGCATAGTGATGCAAGGAGCCAATTCCTTATTGCTCGCACCCACCAGTGTAGATCAGCAGTAACATCATTGTTACTGCTTGTGAAATCTGGCAACCTGGACTTGTAATCACACAAGAAGGCAGTCTGCTGGGAATTACTTTGGGCTTTTTTACTTTTCTCTCCTTACTTATTGCCTCTTCCTTCTTCCATGCTTGCAAATATCTTCATCTTGAGAGACTAGTATTCTACAAAGATCCTTTGTGTCTCACAGTGACTTTAACTTTGATATTCTGGTCCGTTAAATCTGGAAGTCAAGATTTTGCCTTTGAAGGGATGAAACATAACTATAGAAGAGAATATGCAGCACTGAATTACTGTGCATGTGTTCAGAGGAGTTTGGTTTCTGATCTTGCAGCTGCAAAATTGCCTAGCGGAAACTGCAGTGCTGAAGAGCTTAAATGTGTAAATGGATGTTGGCAAACTTGGGTCCTACTTGTGTTTTGTCAGGTAACTGCACTATTCAATGCAAATTCTTTGTTTGAAGAGCTGTGGGATGTTTTAAATCCCAATAAAGCTATAGACAGTAATATGTAAATCTCAGGAGGAGGTTTGTTTCATTGGTGATGGAGTTGCTCATAATTTAAGGCTAACTGATCAAAAGTGCACCTAAGGTGCGTATTGCAGTTGCTTGGTATAATTGTGTTGGGCTTCCTAAGATTAATTGTATTCCTAGAATAATTTTGGTTGGGAGGTTGTCTGGTCTAGTGCCCTTACTCAAAGCAGGACTGGTGTGCTGTAGATCAGGTTGTTCCAGGCCACGCACAGCTGAGGTTTGAATATCTCCAAGGATGGAGATCACACAGCCTCTCTGGAGTGTTTTGTTTTTTTTTCCCTAATAGCTAATCAGGTTTTCCTGTGTTGCAGCTTGTTTGTTGCCTCTTGTCCCGTCACTGCATACCTGGGAGAAGTGCTGGATCATATTTGGTCCATATCGCCCCTAATTTAGCACAGAATTGCTGAGGGAAAAGCTGGATATGAGAATCATGAGGATAGTAAGTGGAGAGCTACAAATAGCAAACTGTGTAAAAATAAAAATGTCATTAGACAAACTGTCTTGTGCTTTATTTCTAAAAGCCAAAAAAAAATCCAAACCTTACAATATGTAAATATAGAACACAAAGAAGATAATATTATAAAAATTGAAAAATAAAATCCAAGTTTTGCATCTGAATCAGCATATTTTTATTTTAATATACTCATTGACAGAAGACTTCTTTTTATCCTGTGAAAGTGGTTTTTTATGCAGTATTTTAGAAAAGGGCTAGTCTGGCACTGGCTACAGTTGCTAGCAGCCTATAATGCTGGCTCTGTGTTTAGAAAATGATGGTAATTTATTACAAAGAGACTTTTATTCTAGTATTTTTAGCTCACAGCCGAGTGTTTAATGAATCTCTGCTTGGGCTCATTGAATTTATGTTCTCCCCTCCCCCTGCCTCATTTTAACCATTAAGATACTGCTGTTCTTGCTGCAATTCCAAAAGCTGGACTTGGTCTATTAAATAGCAAACTTACTGACAAGGTGCTGTGCCTCAGTGCAACCATGATCTGAAGACTTTCTGTAGAAGCCATCAAAGAGCAGTCGTGCATGAGTCTTATGATCAGAAAAGGCAGCTGAATGACTGAGGATGGCTGGTAAGCCAGAGCTGATAGTTCAACCAAAATTCATTAAATCCCTAGGTGCCCCATTGAAGATGACATGTTCTGTGAAAGTAGGCAGACTCTTAAACTCTTCACCTACTCTGAGGAATGGTTTGCTAGGTCTTCCCACAGAATAATCTACCTCCAAGTTCAGAGACTAGTGTTTGAATGTGGCAGGAGACGGTACAACGATACGGCTTTTTCTTCTGCTTGAATGTAATTAGAAATCTGTGGTTTGTTTTTTGCTATAGCAATCTTTTGCCTTCTGTGACTTGAGTGAATACGGAACAAGAAAGTTTGCAAGAAAGTGGATTTCCATTCCTAAAACAAATTTGAAATACTTCTTCAGTTTAGATGTCGTTTCTTTCCTGTCCTGCAAAATAGTTGCACATGACAGTATTGGGCAAGCTTTCTCCCGGCTCCGGAGGAACCAGTGTTAAGAATAAAAAAACATTACTTGCTCATGAGTTCTTCTGTTCCAGTTTCCTATTTTTGAGAATAAAAGGCGCTAACTGGTACCCATTGTGGTTTTCTACTAACTGCAAATAGTTGTGCTCACCTCTTAATCAAGTAATGCCTTCCCAAAACTGTTTTCTCTGCATGCAGTTTGCTTTACTCATAAAATCTGTTATTATAGTGTATAATCTAGGGCTGTGCACGAGTAGGGGTTTTCAGGCTTCGGTCTCTTCTCTATTGCAGAAGCAGAGATCTTGAGGTGAAAACTTGCTGCTACCAGTTCTATGATTTTGGGAGAATGTGGGATGGGTTGGGATCTTGTAATTAACACCTTATTCCTCATCACGTGGATGGATTTTGGAGGAGTTTTGGAACAGTCAGTTGTTCAGAGCCTGCTTCGATGAAGCCTGCTCCGTCACTGGCCAGAGATGCTGCTGCAAAATTAATGGTTGTGGCAAAAATCTGACTTGCATGTATTTTGCTCAAGCAGTCGGTTGCTTAGTTGTGTACTGGTGCTACAGGGCCAAGTTGTCCTCTTAACATATTTAATTAACCTTTCCTAACACTTCTAAGAAGCTTCTTGTAGTAATCTAGGAATAAAAACTGGACAAGTTATTGTACAAGAGAAGGCTCATTATATAAATTAGTGGCTCCTTCCTCTGAACTCAAGAGTATACCCTACTGTAAATTCTTAAATGCTTTATCCAGCTTTAAATGATCCCTAAGCCTGCTCTGGTTCAGGAGTGGAGATGTTATCCCATGGCCCGGTAGACTCCTTCCACTACAGTTGGAGAACACTTGAGTTTTATTTGCAGACATCAGATTTCACTGGGACTAGTCTTTGGGACCTCATTGAAAGAATATAGTTAATCTTTGTTAATTTCTGGGAACGAAATGAGTCTTCCCTTTTTTTGGGTGCAGTGCATCAGGCAGGACATGCTGGGTGAGAAGTAGCATGTACCTTGCGCTGATTTGTTTGTTTGTTTTTTGTTTTAGGGGCTCTGAATTTTGTATGTGCTTGATTTGAAGTTACTGGGTATCAGTAGCTGTGAAAGTGATGTGTGCAGCTCATAAAGGTTTTGAGACATATTTAAAAAAAATTAAGTTCAAACATTCAAGCCATGCCTTTGAAGATGCAGAAGCAAACTCTTTTACTAATGGTAGCTTTAGATTGCTAACTCTTGACCAGTCCTTAAGTAAGAAGTGGGTTTCCATCATACGTGCTGTTCCCAAAATAAACTTGGCTGGATTTCTTTAAATGTGAAACAAAAAAATATATTGGGGGGGTGGGGGGGTGCACTGAGTGTTAGATGTTGGATGCTTCTCCTTGTACTAAGATGTTCTAGTTAACTTCTTGCATTGCTGAAGTCTGTCACTTGGAACTGTCAGCCCCTCTTACAGTTTCTGCACAGTTATCTCCAAAGAGGAGGTTACTGGCCTCCTGTTCTCCTGACTCTTTAGAGTCTCCTTTCACTGTTCATTTGGAATTACTTTTAATGAGACTCAGAAGCTGAGTCTGACTGGGACATGTATTTTTTAGCTTTCCATTAAATTGTTCACTTGGGTGAACAGAAGTTAAAATTATTTTTAATGCTTGCCATCCCACCTTCTCTAAGTGAATTGATTAGCTCGTTTTCAAACACCATAGTGTTGGGTGGAAACTATTCAAATCTATTTCCATACTCTCTCATGGTATTTACTAGTCCTATGCAATTTCCTAATAGGCGGTGCTATAGATTTCATAGCAGTATTTCTTCTGAGTTGTTAAAAGCCAATTCAAAGGACAACCGTTAAGTATTCTAGCAAAGAAATGTGAAGCGTTGCATGTGAAATGCAATGGTCAAGATGAAATGAGTTGTACGTGAAGAAGACTGAAGTGCAGGGGAGAGACTGCTGAGAAGATCAATATTCAAGCAGAAAATAGGTTAATCATTTGGGGAGGAGATTAAAACATTAGGAGCTTGTTTTAGAAGACAATATATAAGCAACTATAATGCAAGAAGATTTTAAAATAAAGCAAAACAAGAAATGCTGAAGTTGATAGTAAAATACTTCATAGTAAGTATATTCATATCCTTATATCTATATACGAATAGATTCTTAAGATTTAGACTCACTTAAGTGGAAATACTTTAGAAAGGAGATCTGACTAGAGAACCAAGCGCTGTTAAGCACTAAGAGCTAGATAGTTCAGTATTAATGTCCATAAACCATCCCTGTGGTGTCTTCAAAGGCACATGGTTTCAGAGGATTGCTGGTGTAACCCTCCCAGGAGTGGTTGTGATGCCAGGAGGGAAGGAAGAAGACCTCACTTTGCACACATGAAAACTGTGGACATAGTTAATGTTGTGGGGCTCTGTTCATGAAATGGGACAATCTCCACTTTGATGTGGTATTGCTAGTGGCATGATAGGAGTTTAAGGTTATGTTTTTATAAGTTTGCTTTAAAATTCTTAATTTTAGAATTTTAAAGGCAAAACCTTGGGCCCCCTACAACAGTAAGTATCCTCACCATCCCAATTAACTTACTGCTGCTACACGTGGGTAAGCAATCTAGAAATCCTTCTGAGCAAACTCTACTGCTTTCTCTCCTGTGCTGCTGTTGCTGTTCCCATGTGACAGATGGGGACCGTTGGATCAGTGTAAGGCACTTTCTGCACCAGCTAAATGATGGATAACATGAGGATTGAACCAGGATAGCTGCCCAGTGAAAATGCACGTTGCTTCCTATGCAACAAATATATATTGGTGTAACTGTTGTGTAGACAGGACGGAGACCCTTCACAGTGGTGTTGAATAAACCTTCACAGGTTTATCGCAGTGCACTCGCACATCTAGCAATGGGTCAGGATACCATTGATAACGTTAGATGTGTGCTAAGAGACAGAGACAGTCTTCAGTTAACTTATTATTCCAAGTGCTATGAAATCCACAGTACCCAGACTTGAGAGCAAAGCAGAAGAGATTTGGAAAATAATGAGAAACGAAAGGAAAAAAAGAAAGGTTTTAGTTTAGCCCCCTGGTTGTGTTCTGCAGCCAGCACAAAGTTTGGAGGACAGCAAAATGTCTTTGCATGTATTTGTGTGAAGCCCTCTCAAATACGTGGGATAGCGTGTAAGAAGGCAATGAAGGAGCATACTGAATTTTCAGATAGCACTGTGAGCTAATTGTAGGTGGGGATCAATATAGCTGTGCTGATTAAGAAATTGGCAGATTGAGAAAAGAAGTTGAAAGCCAAGTTTCTCTGTGAAGGAGCAAAGAAGACGGAGAGAGGGTAGAGATCAGGTCAGTAAAGGGATCTTTGCATCAGCTTCTGAACAAATGTGAGCAGGGTGTCGAGCATCCTTTTCTCTGTTGTTAGGACAGAAGATGGAGGTAGATGAAATCTGCATGATTTCGTCTTTTCTGCTAATATCTACAGTCTAGTTGAGGTAGAAGAAAATAGAAATACAGCATTGTAGTTGTGATAAAAGTTGATGACAGGATATGAGAAATGTTATGTGGGCCAAAATGAGTACTTGAACAGAAAGCAGAATGTTAACCATCAGTACTAAAAAAATTTAAGAGCTTTTTGAGTTGGTAGGACAATTTATTTAGAAGAACCAAGGGAATGTTCTTATTTCTGTTAAAGAAAGCCTCAAACAGGCTAGCGTCAGCTTTGTTCTTCATCTAGCAAGTGCTCTGTTGGGTAGGTTCTCACTGTGGGAAGGTCAGGGGTGGGTTGGTTAAGTCAGAGGTGTCTGGAAATGTTACTAATGAGAAGCTGTAGAAAATACTGGTGTGAACTGTTCCTCAAAGCAGAGTATAATGGAAAAAGTGCCCTTCAAGAGGTTGTCCCCATTAAGAATCATGTGGAGTTCCCTCAGGAAATCTTTTTCAAACAGCTGTTTGTATCACTTCTGTCTCTGGTTAAACATAAGAGATCACATTGCACACCCCAGACTTGTATGGTAGACTCAGTATCGAATTGTCATACAACTTCCTGCCATCTGCAAATCCAGAAATTTCTTGGAAAGCTCTGAACCAGATACTTTCCAGGAAAACTTCTACCTCTCTAGCTAATGGGCTGGTCTTGCTTTGGGTTTTGTTAGGTTCTTTTTTTTCCCTTTAAACTTAACCTCTGTCTGGCTCTACTTCTTGATAGTTGAACTAAACATACTAAATGAAGCCATATGCCATTTATACTAAAAGCTAGCGTGAAGGAAAACAACTGTTCATGTTTTATCAAGGCTGTACTGGAATTTTCTAAATGCACTTGTGGTTTTCTGTGATCTGGTAGTTCTTCTGGGCAATTCAACTTTAATTGATGTGGGTTTATATGTATGTTTTTAAAATAATTTCGGGCAAAACCAAACTATGGAAAACACAAAATATTGTACCTACTGTATCAGATAGGCATGCAGATTTGTATAACTGACGGATTTGAGTCTTTCCTCTTACACTTAATTTTCTTTCTTTTTACAGGAAATAATGAAAAAAGTGTGCCACAACTCTTGATCAGAGACCTGAAATTTGAGAAGAAGTCATTAGCTAAGCTCATGTTTTCTCCTGATCAGGAAAATCATCCATCAAAAGCACCAGTAAAATATGGTGAATTGATTGTATTAGGGTAAGTGTTTGTGTCTTGGTTGGAAATGAGAATGAAGGTAGAATTCCAGGGTGTGCTTAAAGCAGATAAAATGCAGGTTGCTGTGGGAGGTGGTCCCGCAATCTCTCACTTGGACTCCCTCTTTTGCAGTGTATCTGGTGAGTGTGCAGCTGAGTGGTGAGCAGTTGGTCAGCTTTTCTTTGGTAGTTGATCTTGTCTCAGGGAGGCAGCGGAGAGTGAGCTGCCTTTTTCAGTGGCAACTAGGCGTTATGCATAATGGGATATATTGGAGAATTGCACTGCAGTACACATAGCTTTTTGTGGCAGCATGAGTGTGTAGCTAGGGCTCCAAACAGTTGAGTAGATGTAAGTTTGGGTTTGACTCTTGTGTTCAATCTAGGTAAGCGTTTCATGACAAAGGCAGCCAATTTGTGAAGGCTTTCCAAATCGATTCCAGGTTGTACCTAGACAGATGACTAACGTGATAATGTGGAGGGAGAGGTTCCTCAAGACTTCAAGTAAAATGAAAGGCGTTTTATTAGAACACGGTCACTGACTGTGTAATACCCAAGTGCAAACAGAAGGTTTTAATAAAGCAAATTTGCTGGCTGGCCTGTTTATGTTGACATGATCAAAATGAGGGTCTGAGGGTTTTCTACTGGATTAAATTGGAGTCTTGGAGGACAGCATGTCTATTTCTTACAGGGTTTTATTTCAACTAAAATTCTCTAAAATACTAGCTGTCCATCAGGGTTGGTGAGCATTCGGAATCTTTCATTTACAGTGTGAACACATCATTTAGAGAGAAAGCTACAGATGGGCATGTAGCACTACTTGTTTTCATGTTTGGGACCCAAATCTCTTTTGCTTGTTGACAGTAGCTTTGAGATTAATCTGGGTAGCATTCCTTGCCCTACAAGCTGTGTGTGTATATGCTGTAATTCTGGGGGCATGTTTCAATGTTGTGTTTATCAATTCTCAGATTTAAATAGATGTGATTAATTGGAAATCTGTAATTATTAATACTGTACTAGTTAAGAAGAATTTGTGCTTAGAATGGAAGTTCTTGTGGGTATGTATCTCTTGAAGCTAAGTAACACAGAAGGATGGACTTTGATCTAGAACATTTTCTGTGGGTTTTTTTGATAGGTACAATGGGTCTCTCCCAAATGGAGATAGAGGAAGAAGAAAAAGTAGGTTTGCTTTATTTAAAAGGCCCAAGGCAAATGGGGTGAAACCCAGCACTGTGCATATTGCCTGTACCCCTCAAGCAGCAAAGGTAAGCTTGATTTCGCTAGTTAAGTTTATTTCTCCTGGTGCTGTCTGAAGACTTCAGTGAAGTCAGTGCTGTTATGCTGAGATGAAATGATGTAAAAAGCATGAAGTTCTGGCTGTGAAAAGAATGGTTCATGTTTATCCATGGTTTTTTGGTACCTGCCAGGGTTAGCAAGAAACGGTTCAGCAAAACAAATCTGGTGCCTAGTCCTTGTAGTGTCCAGAAAGAAAAATGTTTATTTTTGCAATGTGAATGTTCAGGGCACAGGCTAGTCACTTAAAACACTTTGTCTGTAGCAAGTTGGGAAGGAAAACAAAACATCTGTTCTAGCCTTCCTGTTTTCGCACTCATTCATGCTTTAGGGCTAACTTTGCTTCATGTGAAGCTGACTTTTAAATGATCCTTTGCCAAAGCTCTATGTGCACTTGCTACTCCGTCCAATGGGTAGGAGTTCCCTGGGGATGAGGACAGGTGGGTTTTGCAGGGCATGTTTTGTACTGCTCATAATTCATAGTTCCCATTAAGATGCAGTAAAGGAAGGGCTTAGGTCTTGAAGTTGAATTGTATTTCATGTCAAAACAAATATATTATAGCTAAGGTATGACCATGAAATACTTCTGTATTACGGCGATTCAAGTGTATGTGAAATCATGTTCAATAAGAAATGGAGCGTTTCTACTAAAACAGGTGGAATTTTGAGAATGCTCAGCGGTTGTTTAGAGATTCCAGTGTCAAGATCAGGCCCTTGAACAAATACAGTAGTGTGAAGTGTTTGACTCCCTAAATACCTTGACACTTAAGAATATTGATTCCTAAATTTGGGGAATGGCATGAGGTATTTGGAATTCTAAAGCACTTTGCTAACTAAAGTTGTAATAGAATTACATCTCTAGGAGATCTGAGAAAAGAACATTTTTTTTTTTGCTAATTCTTCTCATTTTCTTGATGTCAATGCTATTTAGAAGCACTTTTAGAAGAGTGTTTGTTCAGTTCCTGGTAGGTAGTTGCAGAATGAAAACCTAAACCAACAAACTGAAACCTACTAGATTTGCTACAGCTTCTGTGACCTGTGCTGAGTTTCTTCATTTTACCCTGTTTACCAGCACTACTTGTTATGGTTTTTGTCAGTGTATCTTATTAATCATCACTGATTTTAGTATGAACTCGGACCCCTAAGTTTTCATCCCTGCTTTACTGTTGGAGAAGTTCAGGCTGAGAAGGCCATGAAGGTGTTACATTCAGTTTTGCACTCAAGTTGTTTTCTTCTTTTGTGTCAAGGCCACCACTGCTTTAACATGAAGCATGACTAATAATGTGTCTTGGTTACATGTATTTTATTGCAGCGTGCGGTAAAGGGACCAGTTTGGTCTGTTGCTGAATCAATCCTGCAGCTTTTTTTTTAATGGCCAGGACTGTTTTTTTTGGTGAAGTTTAACTACAGGTGTGCCACTAACAACCATCTGCCTTAATGCATTAACTGAACAGAACAAGAGCCTGGTTATATATATTGTCTGCTTTGCTGCTGTATTCAGTAGAGTTATTGTTCACTGGTTCAATAATATTTTGCATTTTTTCCGTAGGCAATAAGTAATAAGGACCAACACAGCATATCTTACACTTTGTCTCGGGCCCAGACGGTGGTAGTTGAATATACACATGACAGCAACACAGATATGTTCCAGGTATGTGAAGTAAATATGATACATAAATGTATTCTTGCTTTTGGTTGTTCCCAACAAGACATCCTCTCAACAGGCCTTTTCCTTCAGACCCAAAAGTTTGCACGTGTTGCTTTCTGTGCTTTACTACTCAGAGGCACTTAATTCTGTTTGTTCCCAGGGCTGTATATCTGTGCATCTCTCTTTAGGCTTGGTCAGAGGTGAAAGTTGTTTTTCTTGTGACTAATGCACAGGACTATGGTTTCGCCTTTGATTGCTGGCCTGCAAGTCACGTAACCTGTCTCTTTGTCCCTCCTTGCAAAACAAAGAATTAAGTGCACAGTTGTCTTTAAGCACTTGGAACTTTGCTTCTCACATTTAGGAAGGCATTTGGGATTGACCAATTGGAGACAGGGTGGAAGAAATACAGTGTGAAAATACAGGAGAGCTTTTGACACAACTAATATGAAAAAATACCCCTAACTCCTTTAAGCAAACCCAGAAGTAAGTCTGTAACACTGGGAAATGCGGAGAGAGGAGGCCCAATTCTGATGCACTGGCAGTTCAGAACAACTTTGCTTCAGTTCCTGTGTGTATGGGAAGCAGCCACAAACACATTTGCAGCTGTGATGTGCGCTCATATCTTATAATTGTTTCCTGTTTTTTCTCAGAAGGCAGGGTTTTGTTTTAGGGTTGGGGTTTTTTTGTGTGTGCTTTGTTCTTTCTGTTTCCTGAACTGATGTTGCATTGATTTCTGTTGTTTTCGCTAATTTATGGTGAGGAGTTTTGCTGTCACAGCACTTAGCTGTGACGCCACTGCAGGATCTGAGGAGGCGGGAGGTGTTGATAAGTGGTGGAGGAAGCTGCTGTGCAACTGCAAATACTGCAACAGAGCAAAAGGGCTGTAATGAACTAACTGCAGCATAAGCTATTGTTTAAGTGTTCTCTCTTCAGGCGTGCTGTGGCACGTATGCTGCTGTATAATCCCTGTATACTGATGGGTTATCCTGCCTAAGAAGGAATAGAAAAAGACATTCGGACAAAGCAGTCTCAGTCTCACGAAAGCTCTCCATCCAGCCCTCACCAAAATGCTCCTCAGGCTTTTGGGGCTCCTGCCCAGCAGTTAATCAGCTATTTTAAAAGAGGTTGTTGAGAGCTCTGCAAGTGAGTGGAAGGTAGTAGTGTGTAAGCAGGCTTTAAACCTGGCTATGTGGATGTTTGGGAGAGGGAGCAAGTCCAGAGGAGGCCACATAGATGCTCCGAGGGCTGGAGCCCCTCTGCTGGGAGGACAGGCCGAGGGAGTTGGGCATGTTCAGCCTGGAGAAGAGAGGGCTCTGGGGAGACCTTAGAGCCCCTTCCAGTCCCTTTAGGGCTCCAGGAAAGCTGGGGAGAGACTCTTGATCAGGGAGTGGAGCCATAGGATGAGGGGGAACGGTTTTCCACTGAAAGAGGGGAGATTTAGATGTGATATTGGGAAGAAATTCTTTCCTGCGAGGGTGGTGAGACACTGGTTGCCCCGAGAAGCTGTGGCTGCCCCATCCCTGGAGATGTTCAAGGCCAGGTTGGACGGGGCTTTGAGCACCTGATCTAGTGGGAGGTGTCCCTGCCCAGGGCAGAGGGGGTGGGACTAGGTGATCTTCAAGGTCCCTTCCAACTCTAACAATTCTGTGATTCTATGATGTAGCTTCTTTTCATGCTTTTTAAGGAAAAGGACAAGATGAGTTGACTGGAAAAGCAGTGAAACCCATGGAATTCTGTCAAAGCCAGTAAAGTTGTGTGGGACTGCAAAACTCATTGTTCCACGCAACCAGAAAAGAAGGCACAGCCACTAGAAAAATCTGGTTGTAGTCAGACATTGTGTTCTCTGCATGTTAATGTAACCCCTCCCCACCACAAACATCTTGTACCTGGTCTTTCCTGATAGATTTGCTGTTTCTCAGGGCCCCGCTGGAGCCAGAGAGTCAGTTCCCGTAATCTAATTTTCCTACCTCTACACCTCCACCAAGTCTGGCATCATTCAGAATATTCTGGGCATGCAAAGTGACTGAATATCGCTTTTCTCCCATCTAACTGCTGTTTTCTAGCTGGTTTGGCACTGCTGCAGCTGGTCCGGCTGACCTGAGTGTAACCTTTCTAATGAGAAAGGTTTCAATGGGAAATCGTCTCAGAATTGACTTAATTACATCATTTTATTTCCCCTTCCTTCGTTTGGCTGTACTCAGCCTTCAGAATAACTTTGATCACACGGAGGTGGAATAACTCATCAATTCAGATTAGGCTTTAGAAACCTAAATTTAGATTGGTGGAAGGGAATGCTTCAAACTGGAATGTTGTGATTTTTTTTTTCTTGATTACTTTTAAATGTTTTGAGTTTGAATATTCCTAAACCCAAAGGCAAACTTCTAAACAGGTTTGTGTGCCTTTTCTTTCCAATCCCTTTCCAGATTGGTCGGTCAACGGAGAGTCCTATAGACTTTGTTGTGACAGATACAGTTCCTGGAAGTCAGAGTAATTCAGATACCCAGTCTGTGCAGAGCACTATATCAAGGTTTGCCTGCAGAATCATATGTGAACGCAACCCTCCTTTTACAGCAAGAATATATGCTGCAGGATTTGACTCCTCAAAAAACATCTTTCTTGGGGTAAGGGAACTCTTTCTTTTTTTCTTGAGTTTAGTGCAGGCATGTTTTTAAACTAATTCATAGCTCCGCTTCAGCCAAATCAAAAGTTTTCATTACGTAATTTCTCTTAGGAGAAAGCTGCGAAGTGGAAGACATCAGATGGGCAAATGGATGGACTAACCACAAACGGAGTTCTTGTAATGCATCCCCGTAATGGATTTACAGAGGACTCCAAGCCAGGGGTGTGGAGAGAGATATCTGTGTGTGGGAATGTGTTCAGCCTCCGTGAAACCAGATCAGCTCAGCAGAGGGGAAAAATGGTAAGAGTAGTGACCTATGATTTATGCAGCCTGTTGAAAATGGGTACAACCATGAGTGGTTGGGCACAAACACAGAGGCTGGAATCTGCCTCGTTCAGTGTAGAAGTCACCTCAGCAATTAGCTACAATGACTTCTTATGTGTCTGTGTTCATACATTAAGGTGTCTTGCTTGACCTGAATAGCTGATAGAGTTTATCTGCCAACTAGTACTTAATTGCAGATCTAGACTGCTCTCCTAAATTTGAGTTGCCAGTCTGTCGCGTTCTTCTGCAAACTGTCATAGGTCATGCGCATATTTTAAAGAGTACTTTCCTGATTCTCCCTCTTGAGTTTATGCTTTCAAGGTTTTTCCACTTTTTCTTTTCTATGGAGTAATTATAGTTTTATTGAGACATACCTATATACCTGGATATCCATTTCCACCTTGGCATTCTGAGTTTTTTCTCTTGTTTCCAAAGCATTGGTGACATTTCCAGGAGGGGATTGGTTTTGCTGTGACTTGGGATCTCTGAGCAAAAATAGAGATGCTACATGAATGCTTAGGTGATGCATTTAGTTAGGAATGCTGACAGCTGACTCTGGAGGGGGAAGAAAGCCATATGTAAAGGTGTGTTTGAAGAAAACAGTCTAAAATGTGATGGAGGACTAAACAAGACTTGTCAAGAAAGTTGTTTTTTTAAAAACAAAAAAAAAGAGAGCAGCTGACACTGGGCTCTTTATGGCTGTCTTGTATTGGACAGTCAGGAACTGCTTGAAACTTTGTCTGCATCTTCCAGGCAGATTCGTGTTACAAAAGTGCATTTGGTTACTCTCCAGGTAACCTTAGGTGATAACCACAGAATGGTCAGGGTTGGAAGGGACCTCTGGAGATCATCCAGTCCACCCCCTCTGCCAGAGCATGGTCACCTACAGCAGGTTGGACAGGTGGGTTTGGAATGTCTCCAGAGCGGGAGACCCCACCACCTCTCTGGGCAGCCTGTGCCAGTGCTCTGTCACCCTCAAAGGAAAGAAGTCCCTCCTCATGTTCAGCTGGAACTTCCTCTGTTCAAATTCTCTTTCTCTTTGTCCATCACCAGGTTGAGAATGAAACGAACCAGCTCCAAGATGGCTCTCTAATTGACCTGTGTGGAGCGACGCTGCTGTGGCGCACTGCAGAAGGGCTTTCACGCACTCCTACTGTCAAGCACCTGGAGGCACTCAGACAGGAGATAAATGCAGCAAGGCCCCAGTGTCCGGTGGGGTTTAACACCTTGGCATTTCCCAGCATGAAGAGGAAAGATGTGGTGGACGAAAAGCAGCCATGGGTCTATCTGAACTGTGGCCATGTCCATGGCTATCACAACTGGGGAAACAAAGAGGAGAGAGACGGCAAGGATCGCGAGTGTCCCATGTGCCGCTCTGTTGGCCCCTATGTGCCTCTGTGGCTTGGATGTGAAGCGGGATTTTATGTGGATGCAGGACCTCCAACTCATGCCTTCAGCCCATGTGGACACGTGTGCTCAGAAAAGACAACTGCGTATTGGTCCCAAATTCCTCTCCCTCACGGTACTCACACTTTTCACGCAGCCTGTCCCTTCTGTGCGCATCAGCTGGCTGGTGAGCAAGGCTACATCAGACTCATTTTCCAAGGACCTCTTGACTAACACATGTGTTACCGAGGACTGCAGGAAACTGATAAGCTAAGCTATTCTGATTTTTAAACCAACTGTTTTTCGTATTCTCTGGGCTTTGCTGGTTTGCATTAAGATGAAGAATTTTTGGTTTTTTGTTGTTATTGTTACAACAGCTAAATCAGTCTCTTATCGAGGAAAGTCTAGAAGAAACGAGGGTGGGGGAGGAGAAGGGGAACACCACCTCTTTTTTTTTTTTTTTTCTTCTTTTTTTAGTTAATAACTACTTCTGAAGAGGTGAAGGAAGCATTGTGGAATGAACATCGATGCCTTCCGTTCAGTGGTTTTGAATCACATGCCCACAGCATTTGAAAGTTGCTTCATTCTTTTTGTATATGGAGGGTAAATAGTTCAGAGACCATTAGTTTACATCTTGGATGCAAACATTGTAAAATATAACGTGTATATTAACTCTTTTCTATTTATCTTTATTATTGAAAATCTGTAGAATGTTTAGAGAGTAGCATGGTCATAGTGTGTTACATCCAGCGATTGGATGTGTAGAGTAGTTCTGGGTGGAGAAGGACGTGAGACGGAAATGGTAGAAAAATCTTTTTTTAATCTAAAATGCTGAGTTCTTAGAATAGTTAAAATGCTTTTTAAATGAAGCTAATGCGAATTAGGATGGCATAAAGGTGTGCTTTAACCGTGTTGAAAGGTAGCTAAGAAGGACTTCTTAAAATGGCTTTTTGGTAGGACTGTACTTAAGATCTGGTTATGAGGAGAATATTTACCAGACTCTTTGAATATGCAACTTAGTCTAGATTAGGGATTTTTTTTCTCCCTTCATGCTAACACATCTCTTAATTTAGCATTAGTGACATTTGTGAGGGTTTTTCCAGTGTTAAACATTAACAAACCCGAAAGACGAGGCTTGTTTTGTTCCTTGCTGTTTTGGGGGAAGGCAGTGAGAGGGAGAGGCAGATGCGCCTGTGCCACCTGTGGGGAGCAGGGAGTGATTCACGACTTGGCCGCTGTCACAACTTGTGAATGGGCTTCTTGGTCGGATGCTCTGCCTTTTGCCTGACGCACAGCAGCCCCGGGCATCACAGGCTTGCCTTCGCCCTACCGCGAGGTGCCGATACGCATCGGGGCCACGCACAGAACAAAGTTGAAGCCTGCTACCAAAGGGACGCGTGCCTGCATCCTGGCGCCCTTCTGTGGCATGACACCATCGGCAGTGGGTTAGAGGAGGGCTTGAGCGGGGGCTGGACTGGTCTTGTAGACCTCAGTGTGGGATGTTAGCGTGCGGTGGGCTCTGGTCAGCAGTCTTTCTCCACTCGCCCACCCCTGCCCTTCCTTTCTCTCTGTATCCACCGGAAAAGGCCAGTGCACTACATCCAGCTTTGCTGCTAACCCACTATGCTTCATGGCAAACATACAACCTGACCTTTCGAGCATTGAGTTGAGCTTTTTTTTTTTTTGGCCAGCTTCATACTTCTTTAATTTTTTTTCTTCAAAATCCGTACTGTATAATTGACAGTAGCAAATTTCTGTAGCTTATAACATAGCTTTAATTTTCCCTTTTGAAGCAGTTCTAAAATTTTCTTGGTTTAAAGAGAGATCTCTGTTGCTTACATGTCATGAATTATTTACTTTGACTGTCAACTGTTTCTCCATTTTTAAAAAGAAATTATATATATTGTTTGGTTCACTCAGGAAATGCACGTGTCAGGAAACCTGTATTATAAGTTCAGTTAGCTGTCATGTACAAGTAACTGCTGTTACTCCCTTTCCATAGAAATATAACCGATTTTGACATTTTCCAGATTATATGCATTAAGTAATGAAACTTATGCAGCAAGAAACCCCTGTATTGTAGTTGTTCTAATCATTTTATTCCAACTATATTATACTGTAGGTTTATTTTTATTTGCAAATTAATTTATTCAAACTACGTGAGTAAACACTTTTCAAAAATAGAAGTTCTGGGATTGTCTGTTGCTTTGTTTTCCGAGGGACAGGGCAGGTGGCTGGAGATGGCCCTTCTGCTGTCACATAAGGTGACTGTTCTGCACGTGTGGATTAAAATCACGGAAAAAGAAGTAACTGCAAAGGTTTTGTGTGTTACCCCGGTCCTGGATTTTGAAGGGCTCCTTTCAGATGTGACCTTTTTTATATTTATCCCCGTGTTAACAAAGGCGAGATTCTTGTTCAAAAGGCAGTTACACAATCTCTTCATTAAATTACAAATAATGAAATGTAAGCAAAATATTTAACTTAAATGGTTGGGCTCTTACAAAATGTCAGGAGCTCTTGATTCCATCTTCCACAAAATGGGATTGACACTGCTTCTCTGGGCCTGGTTGTGTTGACTACGGGGATATGAAAAATCAGAAAAGGGCGTGATGACAGCTACAAAGCAGTATGAGCAGTATAAAGATGACTTGCGAGAACAGGCTGAGAATGGGATGGCAGCGGCCACGTGGAAAGCGGTGTGCTCAGCCGGTGTTGGAGGCTGGTGTGGAGCCGACAGTGCAGTTGGGTACCCTGTAGAAGGGAAGGAGACGTTCAGGCCCAACACGCACCCATCGTTAAGCTTCTCCCTCATTAAGATGATACTTTACACTTTTGTTATACTTCTCCACACCCCAAAAGAAATGCTGCAGAAGAAGGTGTAGCCTTAGCAGAACCAGCGGTTCCTCTGGGTAGCATTAGGCTAAGATAACCCCACACTGTCTGCCAGGTGTGTATTTTTCTTCACCCAAGCTGGGCTTGTTAATCCCATTTTTAACTGGGTGTTCAAATGCCCGAGACACAGAAATCCCACTGTTGAAAGCAGGTTGAAGAGTTTGAAAAACAATTTCCATATGACATGCAAGCTAACTAAAAGCAGTAGCTTTAACTGCGGTTCCCTATTTGAGTTCCCTGTGTGTGTCCCCCAGGTCTTCTGTTCTTTAATAAACAATTTAAACAGAAGGTCCTGTGCTCTGTAAACTGTAAAATGAATGTCAGATTAAAAGTAAAACGATCCCTTCAGCTCAACCAGCTGGCTGAAGCACTCCAAGCTTGTAAGGCCTTTGCTCCTGAACAAATTTGGGAGCTGGGAGAAGCGCAAGAGGTCGCACTGTGCTGGCTTTGGGAGGATTACAGCTCCACTTTGGGGGCAGCCTAAATCAGCCCCTTATACCTGCAAAAAAAAAAAAAAAAAAAAAAAAAACAAAACCCAAAAACCCCCAAACTGGGGAAAAAAAAATAAGCTATGAAGGAGATCTGTGGCCTTTACCTGCTCTCAAAAGTTTGTTTGCGTGGAAAGAGGCTCCCAGCAGGTGGGATGGGACTGTTGCCTTGGAGATCGCGGCAGGTCTATGGAAATGAGGTAAGTGTGGGCCATTTTTGAGCTGAACATGTGCAACTGGAAACCAGTAAGTAGCTTTTTGTGGTCTCGATGTGCACTGCTGCTGTGTTGGGCACAGCTCCTTGTGCGATGTACCGTGCTACAGATGATTTAAGGAGCTGATTTGCTTTTCAGCTGCAGGAAATTGCATGGATTTAACACTGGTAAAAGGTCTGGCGCAGCAGCTGGCTAACGAAGCCTTTTTTCATTTTTATTTTTTTATTTTCCCACCCTCAAAGCAGAAGCGGGGGCAGCCCGGTGCATTGACTCACAGAAGGGCAGGAGCATGTTGACGGGGAAGGTTGTGGGGGGCTTTCCCAAGGGAAAGGCTGTGGGGTAGCCAGGGACGGAGGCAGTGCTCCGCTCCCTTTGCTGACTCAGCCTTTTGGGTTGAAGCGATCCCAGGAAGTGCGTGGTGCGGCTCCCAGACACCCGGCGCAGGCTGGGGAGGAGGTTTTTCTAATCCCGTCTGTGCTCTTTACACCCACAAGAATTAAGACTGGCATTCCTGAAAAGGTTTAACGACAGGATGAAGTAACCCCAGTGGTCCTCCTGTATTTCAGGGTGTTCTGCAAATCCCGGAACGACTCTGCTGTGGCATGCGTGATCTCTTTCTGAAGAGGTGCTCCAGGCCTGATTCTAAAAATGTATTTTCAGTTTTGCAATATAAATCTATCACGATGGTTACAGCTACCTACCTGCGCGCTGTCTTTCAGCCTGGATTAAGCCTGGTGGTTGTTGAATTTAGACCAGATTTCCTGGTCCTAGTCTTGGCTTGTGCAATCCCCTGCTTCCTTTTCAGTAAAAACCACTGGCAAACCTCGTCTATTTTTAATTGTAGCTCTGGGCTTTAACACAAGGGCTGTGATCATCCTGGAAATGCAGCTGCTTCTGTGACGATAGGACATGACTTGTACACGTGCTCTTGCGTGTCCTGTGAAGAAGGTCTGGGAAAGCATCTCTGCAGGAGCTCTGGTGGTTCCTGTGACTTGCGTTGGGGTTTTTTTTTGGCCAGCGTGGCTTCTGCGTGGGCAGCAGAGACCCTGCCCCTTCC
This sequence comes from Vanellus vanellus, assembly GCF_965231255.1. Taxonomy (NCBI): domain Eukaryota; kingdom Metazoa; phylum Chordata; class Aves; order Charadriiformes; family Charadriidae; genus Vanellus; species Vanellus vanellus. The sequence goes on from NC_138907.1 coordinate 12,539,343, forward strand.
CACGTGCTCCTTCCAGAGCTCAGGACCCTCTTTCGCTCGCAGCGATCAGCGCTGTGTCGAACCGGCTTCTGAAGCGGTATCCTATGGGAACGTACCCGGGGAAACACCCGTGTGCTATTGTACGAGAAACAGCCGCCTGCTCCAGCGACTGCTTGTCTGTCTGTCACCTCTGCAAGTGAAGAGGTGACAGATTTAAAGAGCGGCATAAAAAGTGGTTTTCTTCCCTCAAACCCAAGGTGCCCCTGTGAGAGCTGCCAGCCCAAACACAGCCCCGTGGTCTGCAAAGCGTGTGGCAGCGGGGACTGGTGGTTTTGGATGTGCAGCGTTAGGGAACAGCATTAGCCATAAGCCCCAGTGCTTGAATCTTTATGTTCCTGCCTTGGTTCCTCCTCCTCCCTCCAGCGCTGGAAGAAATGGTCTTTTCCATGGCTGCTGTGCAGAGCAACAGGGACACGGAGCAAAATGGGTGGACGGTGCCAGGTCCTGGTGTGGAAAAGGCAGGCGGACCCTCAGCCTGGTGTCAGAACTGTAGAGCAGGAGAACTTGAGGGCAGTCCTCCGGGTCTTCTTGCACCATAAGCATTTGGATGCAGAGTAATCGCTCTTTTACACAGCAAGGTCCATCCAGCCCTGCTGGATGGTAGCACCAATATCTCTCTGGTTTCTGCCCTGTGACATTTGCCTGGCTGCACTGGCAAGGATGCCTTGGGGATGGCAGCAACGGCACCAGCGAATACTCGGTGCTGCCATCCCCGCCGAGGGCCCCAGCACCAACATGCCGGGGGCCGAGATGTTCTCACATCCTCCACATGGGCGCGGGTGACCTTACGGATCAGCTGGAGAAGCGCTTTCCTGCCGGTGAAGAGGCAACTCCTTCGTAATTTGGCAGCGCCTGCGATACCACAGGGTTTTTTTATTGTGAATGCTTTTGCTGATTTAGTGTCACCGAACAGCTCCGAGGCAGGAGTAAATTATTAATCTGCTCTGACTTCCTCCTTTTACCCTGTTGATGGCTGTAATAACAGCTCTGTAGCAAGATCACTGCTGGACATCTGCTGCCTTTCAGAAATACGATGAGAGTCAAGTCCTTTGGAGTTATAACTCTCACCAGGGTGGTCCATTTTTTGTGTTCCTTGTGGAAAGGTCTCATTAGAAGGTTTCCCCTCCACAGCACATGACTCCGAAGGATTCCTCATGAAGAACGAGCAGCACAGGAGACGGGTAGGTTGGAAATGATAATTCCCATTTTCAGACAGTAGATGAAAGTGCAGTACATGGTTAAATCACTTGGGGAGGGGCGGGAAGAAGTTTCCTTATGTGTATTCTTTAATAACTCCTAGGATCATCCCGTTGTCTTATTTATAGCTCATTGGTTTGTATTTGCTTCTGCTTAAAAAAAATTTCATCACATTCACTTTTCCTCTGCAGTTGTTTTATCTGACAGTTTCTCAGTCATGTTCGCTGTGGTTATGGTTTTCTTTTTTAAGTATTTCTACTGAAATACGTGGTTTTTAATACATTGAACCATGTTGGCTGGACTCAGGCCCTGCCAAATGTGTTTTGGACATTTTTTTTGGTCATCTGTTCTTCAGCCTAGATAAGGATTCCCTTCAGTGTCTCCTGGGAAACGCTGGAAACGTGAGTGGGTAAAGGACAAGGGAAAGGGTCTTTCCTAGGAAACAGCCCCACGGAAGATGAGCGTTTCATCTCTGAGCTGAGGAGATCCACTTCTTCCCTTGGATGATGCTGAGATGTCACCAAGTTCCCAGCACCTCCCATGTCTCGTCACTCCGATACCTATAACATAACTTTTAAATACGACCAGCTTACAAATGGGATTGACCCGTGCTACTTCCTTCGCTTGGCTGCACAAACACCAAAGCCTTTAGCCTCTTCTCTCCAAAATAATAATTTTTTTTTTTTTTTTTTTTTTTTAGCTGCTCCCAGAAGATCTGAAGCAAAACAAAATGCATGCAGTGATATTCTAACCTTGCCTGGATGCAAAGCTAAAAACTGCAGCTTTGCTGTCATGCGCTGTAGGAAGGGAATTGAGTCAACTCATCCTTTCCAAAAAAAAACCCATGCTGGTTTTTTGTTGGTTTTTTTTTTTTTTAAAACTTCTGTCGTGTGGGAGGAGGAGAGAATTAGTTATTCAGTGGAACGAGGACAATTAAAAGCAAACGCAGCTTCCAGTGATGCCATCATCTGTTCTGTTAGCCCTGAACAACACAGAGACAACCTGCTGGTTTAATTGGCCTCCTCCCCGCCCCCCCCCCCCTTCTGGCTTGTGCTTCCAGTTTGGCCCGGTGGCTGATGTTTTCCAAAATCTCTGTAGGACTGAGATGCAGGTGTGCCCACTTCATTTTGCCCGGCCAATCACTCAAAAAGAGGACTTTACAGGGGACTAAAGGCTCCAAATGGCAGTGGGTTTGAGATGTCGCGGTTTGCTTTTCTGGGGCGTGTTGCTCTGTAATGGGGATGTGTTGTAGAGTCATAGAATCATTTAGGTGGGAAGAGAGAGACCTTGAAGACCATTGAGTCCAACCGTTAACACTGCCAAGTCCATCATGTCCCTAAGTGTCACGTCTACGCATCTCTTAAATATCTCCAAAGATGGCAACTTCACCACTTTCCTGGGCAGCCTGTTCCAATGCTTGACAACCTTTTCTGTGAAGAAATTTTTCCTAACATCCATCCTAAACCTCCCCTGGTGCAACTTGAAGTCGTTTCCTCTTGTTCTGTCGCCTGTTCCTTGGTAGGAGACACCGACCCCTGCTCGCTACACCCTCCTTTCAGGGAGCTGTAGAGAGCGATAAGGTCTCCCCTCAGCTGCCTTTTCTCCAGATTGAACAGCCCAGTTCCCTCAGCCGCTTCTCATCAGTCTTGTGCTCCAGACCCCTCACCAGCTCCATTGCCCTTCTCTGGACACGCTCCAGCGCCTCAATGTCTTTCTTGTAGTGACAGGCCCAAAACTGAACACTCTTTGAGGTGCAGCCTCACCAGTGTCCGTGGGTCCCACCATGGGATGATCCTGTAGTGCCACCCTCCACCATCGCCGGAGGAGAAACGCCCGAGATGGGTCTCAGGGATGTGAGCACCTCTCCCATTGGCTGCCCCTTCTCCACAGCCTGTGGTCACGGTGGTTGGCTGGGCAAAGCCGGTCCCAGGCTCTGCAGAGCAAAGCTGCTGGGGCCTCTGGTCATTTAATCAGCTTGCTTCGCTTCAAAAAGGGAGCTAAATCAATCAGAAGGTCTTTAAAATGTCACGTAAGAGCACGGAGTATGGATATTTAATGCTTTTTCACTTATTTGCCTTAAAAGTGGATTCAGAGGAGCTTTCCTGAGAGGCGCAGGGTAAGTGATGGTGAAGACCTCAGCTCCACTGTCGCTCCGGGTGTTTTCAGTGTTACTCTCTGCCAGCGTCGCTCTTCATCACGCAGAAATCTCGCTCTGCCTGTTGCGGAGCAGGAGAAGCAGAAGGTGTGTGCGAGCGCCTTTTGGGCGTCGGATGAATCAGTTGCTCGTGTCCTTGGCAGCTCCTGGCAGGGAACACCGGAGCTGGTGCAAGTGCCTTTGCAAAAATGGAGGGGGGGGGAGGGGGGGGGGCGGGGCTTGACTAGAGACCGTACCAGCTCTAAAGGGCAAAAAAACCCAAACACCCCAACCCCCCCATCCTTAGCACAATATTGCCAAATGCACAGTGTTTATACAGCGGAGTATTTTTCATAACCGGGGATGCCTGGCATTAGTGTTCCTCACGCCAGCACGTGTGTATTTATAGACCATGCATGTCTGTGTTTTGTTATATTTTTATAGGCTAATGGTTAATAAAGCCAGGCTGGATTTATGTTTCTGCAGGGAAAAAAAAAAAAAAAAAAAAAAAAAAACAGAAGTGTCACATGAGAGGCTCAGGCTCTGGCTCTGCTGGCCCCAAACAATCTCCCAGACTGTAATTTAGGGTCTAATTCCTGTTATAAAAGTATAAAGGTGGGATGGCCGAGGTTGGCTTCCCCGGGACACAGCAGGGGAAGAGAAAAGTGGCTGCAGGAGGGAGTCCCCAGGGTTGAGGTGTTTAACCCACCTTTGCTCTCGGTATTCAAAAATATAAAAGGACAATGTGTGGAGCAGCGGTTGGTAAATGCCTTCCCTCAATCCAGCTTGCGGCCTGGCATCACCTTTGCTTTCCTCCTGGATGCTAAGTGGCACTGCGAAGCGGTGTTGGGTCTAGGGAGATTCTGTCCTGTCCATGGCAGAGCTGCCACCAGGGAGCTGTCAGCATTTAACAAGGATTTTTCTGATAGTGGTAATCTCTTAATCGTAACGTCACTCCGCACTGAGTCAAATGTCTTACAAAACTCCATTACGACTGCCTTTTATTTGCCAAACTTGTTACCTCAAAGGAGGAAAGCAGGTTTGTCAGATGTGAGGGTTTATTTTTTCAAAAAAAACCCCTCACATGTTGATTTACATTGTTATTGTCCTTATGGGTGAGCTCTGATCAGCTTTCTCTTTATTTTGCGCAGTATGGATGTCAGATGAGGTAGTCTAAAATTGTAGTTCTGCCTCACTTTTGAGTACCAGATCTTAGCGTCTCTGGAATTTCCCTAGTCTTTTGGGGGCGGGGGGGTGGAGAAAAACAAATAAGAGTTCCCAGACTGTATCGAATAACTTTTCCACAACCCCTCTGCCGTGGAGGTTGGTCTGGGAGCACCAGACCAGGTTGCTCCAAGCCCTGTCCAACCTGGCCTTGAACACCTCCAGGGATGGGGCAGCCACAGCTTCTCTGGGCAACCTGGGCCAGTGCCACACCACCCTCAAAGTGAAAAATTTCTTCCTAATATCTAATCCAAATCTCCCCTCTTCCAGTTTGAAGCCATTCCCCCTTGTCCTATCACTGCACACCCTTGTAAAAAGTCCCTCCCCAGCTCTCCTGTAGCCCTTTTAGGTACTGGAAGGCCACAATAAGGTCTCCCCAGAGCCTTCTCTCCAGGCTGAATAACCCCAACTCTCTCAGCCTGATGGTTCTTTGTTTCAGTATGTTTCTACCCACCCAGAAGCATTTCAGTTTCAGGTCCCTGAGCCTCCAATGCTGAGCAATTTGCATCTGCTACAGAGTTCTCCTTTCAGGTTTTAGCCTCAAGGTGAGGGGGATCATCCGCACCAAAACAACCGTATGCGAGCGAATATTAGTGCTGCTGGCAGTGTCACTGCTGCAGCTGGGAGTGGGGCTGTGCACCGCTAGGATGGGGGTAGAGCACCCTGAAAAAGATGGTGGAGAGGCTCCCTCCCTGCTATGAGTTTCTGTGCTTCTCCTGGAGCATGCCCAATTCACCACCCTTCGGGGGACAGATCCTGTGTTAGGATCGGTCCTATGCAGCCCAACCATCTGACACAGCCAGGTTACTCCCATCCCCTCTGTGAAACCAACTCATTAACCAATGAAGCTAGAACGCATCAACTCCCACAGCAACAACTGAAGAGCAAGTTGAGGCCAAAGACTTAACCGACCCTTTGGGTAGGTTTTTTTGTTTTCTTAAAGGAAAAAAGCAAGCCAAAGCCAAGGAATTTGTATTCTGAGCACTTGTGCAGAGTTTGGAAATAAAGATGTTGCAACTTTCTGCAAAAGTTATCGATCAACAGCTTCCCCTGCGTGACGCTGAATGAACTTGTCCAACCTAGAAGAAGAAAGAGGGAGGAAAGGTGCCCTAACAAGCCTTAAACCTCTGATATTCAATTTATTAAAATTTAATGATGAGCTATTAATAATGAATGTGGCCAGGAAGATGGGGAGAACTGCAGTATAATGGCCTCAAGATTTCTAGTTAGCCAGATTTCTCTATGGAGCTGGGAAAGAAGAGGGCAGCTTTCAAAAGGATGAAAAGACTCCTCTGAGGGACAGATGTAAGCTGCTGTCTGCAACAGTCTCAGAGGGCCGGGTAGATTGGGGGAAGAGTTATTTTAAGTGTTTCTTTCATTAAAAGCTGAACTGGGGGTGGGCGGTATGCATGTGGTGTAAGGAAAAGATGACGGGGAACGCCAAGACTTTGAGTATAACATAGGGAATTGGGGTCATTTCCTCACTGACGGTGATTTCCTGTGTGAAATTAACTCTTTTCTACCCACGTCTCCCATTGCTGGCAGTACGCATGCGAAAAATACAGCCTCCCGCCTCTTCAGCAGGTTTTTGGGAGCCAACATTCCTGTGGCAGCGGCTGTGAGGGACACACCGAGCCGTGATAAACGTTACACCTTGAGCATAAACAACTCGCTCGCCTTGTTAACCTTGTAATGTTGTCTAGACTGTTTCCTTCGGTGGCCATGTGAGCCAGCATTATTGGCGTGAAGATTGGGTGCATCTGTGACTTCCCTTCCCTAGCTGCTAGGGCAGCTCTCTTATCAAAGAGAGAAATGGAGTTGGTTAGACACGGCTGGTTTTTGTAAGCACACAGCGGTTGCTCTAGGATCACGTGAGTCTTTAAGATTAATTAATACTGTATTTGGATGTCCCCCTAGATGTTGATAATAGGTTCTCCGGTCCTGCGGGACCTCTCCTGTCCCCCAAGAGCCATTCGTGACAACCATTTGATTAGTTTCTTGAAGGCTCCAGGGTAAATTTTACTTGGTCCTGCTGACTCTGAATTCTTCTCATCTCTCTGAACTATTGTTTGAGCTGTTCTTTTCCTCATCTGGCCTGTATTTCCTGTCTCTGGTTTGTTAGTATGAAATGTGTTAATAAGCGTCTGGATGCTATTAACATATTTTGCGAGAACAGAAGCAGGATAAAGAGTAGAAATTGAAGGCAGAGCCTATGTAGAAGTAAATCCGCATTCTTTTGCATTCGTGTGAGGAACAACCTCCCAGAAGAAGACATCTTTGCGCCTCTTGTGCTTGTGAAACAGACCGCTAGGACCTATTAATACCGGTCGGGTAGGTATAAAAAATACAGTATGGACAAGGGAGTTGCCACATGGTAAGGAGGAATGCTTCCAGATGGTCTAGAGAGTATTAGAAAGAGCTTGGTGTGCCTGCGGTCATCTCAAAAAAACCCTTGTCCCTATAAGCAGTCCTGTTCTGGCTCCACAAGCTGGGAATAAAAAGAGGGCAGGACAGAAGAGTGCTGATCACTTTTCTCCTTGCTTTTCAGGGCTGGGTGAATCCACAAGAGTGTATCTGAGGCTCTTTTGGACAGTCCCCAGCAGATGGAGTAATTTGGGGCCTCACCCACACCACAGTTTATTCAGCCAGCTGCTGTAGGTCGTTTAACAGAGGTGCTTTTTAATACGGCATGAACGTCATCTTAAACCAAGCACTCAAAAACGTCACTTTGATTTTGACATACATACCCACAAAGTGTGATGTATTTTCTGTTATGTGTTGTTGTCAAGGTGAAGAAATGAATTAGCATGGATTTTTAATGACTTTGATCTCGAACTCTGATAGGAGTTGGAAGGGAAACGTGGTCCAAGATGAATAAAGAGGTGGTGCAAGAACTGATCGGCTCGCTGGTGAGCAGCCAAGCCCTGCAAGCGCAAGGAGGTGATTTCAGTCTTGTTTCTATCTCTAGCTCTTTCCGTACAGTTGCTCAGCGCTTACTAAGGCTTCTGCTGGCAGCAAGCAGACACCAGGAGACAAGAAAAGACATGTATTATCTGAAATCCAGGTTCAGTTCTCTTCGTTTCTGGAAATTTGGGGAAAGGCTGCCATCTGCTGTAATGCAAAGTGGTTGCTGGAAATAAATCTGACCTAAATCACATTGTAATTGTCACGTTGGAGCTGTGACCGAGCTTAGGATAGAAGGAAGGTAAGACAAGCGAAGATGAACTGTGCGCTGAAAGGCGTGTTGATGCTTTCCACGCAGATCACCCTCCTAATAACAGCTATTACCTATCCCTACAAAATCATGCCCTTAGAGGAAAAGAACCAGCCTTGTAGTTCCCATCAACAAGTTTCTCATGAGCCAGCAATGTGCACTTGTGGCCAAGAAGGCCAGTGGTCTCCTGAGGTGCATTAAAAAGAGCAGCAGTTAAAGGTAGATTGTCCTCTCCCTTTACTCTGCCCTGGTGAGGGCACATCTGGAGCACTGTGTCCAGTTCTGGGCTATCTGGTTCACATGGAACTGCTGGAGAGAGTTCAGTGGAAGCTATGAAGATGCTCAGGGGACTGGAGCATCTCTCTGCTGAGGAAAAGCTGAGAGCCCTGGGCCTGTTCAGCCTGGAGAAGAGAAGGCTGAGAGGGGATCTCATCAATGCTTATCAATATCTAAAGGGCAGGTGGCAAGAGTATGGGGCCAGATTCTTCTCGGTGGTGTCCAGCGACAGGGCAAGGGGCAATGGGCACAAACTAGAACATGGAAATTCCATCTCAATGCGAGGAAAAACTTTACTCTGAGGGTGGCAGAGCGCTGGCACAGGCTGCCAGAGGGGTGGTGGAGTCTCCTTCTCTGGAGAGATTCAAAACCTGCCTGGACACCGTCCTGTCCAACCCGCTGTAGGTGACCCTGCTTTGGCAGGGGGTTTGGACCAGCTGATCTCCAAGGGTCCCTCCCAACCCCTGTCATTCTGTATTTCCAGTTCAGGGCAGAGGGGGACAGAGGCAGCCGTGCATGTCGCACCGTTCAGGCGGGGGAGCCTGCTGTGGGGGGACAGCGTGCCGCCTCCTCCATTTCATCTAGGTGCTCACGGTTCTTCTCCAGCCTCTCAGCTGTAGGATTTTAAAATGCACAAAGGCATGTGGTTTTCCTCTCAGTGGTATGTGTGTGATACCTAAGAGCGCAACGAGTTAGCTTGGCCACTTCTGCATTGCTTAGTTGGGATTCCTGTGGCTGTACCCTCTACTGGTGGCCCTCACAACATAGAGCAGAGCAAAGTCTATGACCAACTATAATCCAGGGCCTTTATCTCTGATCTTTAAAATCAAATCTGTACTGAACCCTGTGGTAAAACTAGAATGCAATTCCTATCTCTGGAAGTCCCTAAGATCCCCTCCGTGCTTGCTCGGTATCTTCTGTAGACGTCACCAACGTGATCTGCTTTTTCTGTACTTCTTTTTTCTCACTCCACATCATCACTTGCTTTGAAACTGCATGTTTTGCCTCCCAAGTAATCTCAGGAACAAGAGCTTTTAGTTTGCCTGAGTAAAGACAGGCTGAGAGGCCAGAAATAATTGTTCCAAATAGAGTTAGTATGGGAAAAGGTGGGAATAAAGGACAGGAGCTCCTCACACCCTGCTTGTTTGGTCAAATAAGATCTCCTGCCATGGCTGTGGGATGGCTACTCCAGTGGACATGTGTTCCTGGAGTCCCTTAAGAGTCAAACACCTCCTCTCACACATGCTCCAATGAAAAAGATGCCCTTAGGGGATGTAGGTTTTAAAACATTTGGGTTGTGTATTGCCTGCCTGCTTGTAGGCATGCGTCCATTCTCTGCCAGATGGTGCCTGATACACTAAAATCCAGTAAAGTCAAGATGTTTCGCTGCTTCTGGGATACCAGGATGCCTGAAAACAGTGAGGTGTGGGAAGGAAAAGAATTGAGTTTTGACTGCTTTTTTTTTTTTTTTTACAGTGGTCAGGAGGTCTAATGTCAAATATTGCTGAAGAGATGGTCAGGCCAAGGTGGTAGGTACTCAAGCGTAAATGGTGGAAGTGGACAGAGAGAGAGAGAGAGAAGTAACTATTTGTCAGCCGTACAAAGGTGTGGGTCATACTGGTGAAAACACCCAGGATGTGATGCGGACAGAAAAAAAGAAATGAGAGAGGATATTTAGGAGCATCTCAAAGAGAAGCAGGATTAGAGAAAGAGTCTACAGGCAGCAAAAGGAGAAGTCTGACATAGACCCAGCAAAGTTGGAGGGCTTGATAAGGCATCTTAATCCCTGCATATGATTTAAGTAAATGCTATAGGTGAATTCCATGTGCACGAGACACACCTGGTCTTTACGCAGCTATTCCTTGCTGCCACACAGGAGAATCTCCTGTCGTACTTTTTTCAATAACTTTCCGCGTTGCCGCTTAATTGCAAAGCGAAGCCCTGTCTGCGTCCATGGCTGACGATACTGGAGTTGCCGCTCAGACCAGACTGTTTCCCATTACACTTCCCTGAAAGCATCCCACTAGAATCCCTCCTTTTGTGATGTCGGGGTGGCAGTGGCCGAATTCAAAGGCAGCGCTGCACATAACAAAGCTAGCCTGGAAAGCTGACATTAAAAAAAAAAGCCAGAGCCCCTGATGACTCAGGTATTAATGTACTCCACTTCATCAGAACAAGCTGCTATCTGATAAAATGTGCTCGCTCCAGATACAGAAGCGCAAGAGCTTTTAATTTTATGCAGCCTCGTTACTGGAGACTGACAGTACCAAGAAGAAACTGGGTTAACCGTGGCTACATCTGCAGCACATCGAATGTGCTGAGGAATGACTCAGAGCCAGGAGGAGCTCTGCTACCATTGCAGCCGTGGAGGAACAAATGCTGTATGATTTAGGAGCAACGGGAGAGATTTGGCATCCTTGTTTTACGGGCTCTCCTTACGTTGTGAGAGTGTCTTCATGAAGTCCATTAAGAAACTGTCCTAGATGGAGCCGTTCACCTCCACTGCCCTGATCCAGCCGCTTTTCATTCCCACAGGCAGGCCCCTTCTTCGCACAATTTATGGGCTCTGATGTGCTGTGATGGCCCAGCTCGCTCTCATCTCTGAAGGAAAACATGGATATTGTCCTCCAGGGTCAGACCAGGCACGCATCCCACCCCGTATCTTGCCTCTAGCGAGGACACAGCATGTCAGGCAGTGGCCCGTGAGCGTGGAGGTTGGCCAGTCATCCATGTGCATCCGACCCTGAGCCCTGAGAGTTAGCATTTGGTTGACATGATAAAAACAATCTTCAAAATTGTAAGATGTGTTCTTTTTAAAAGCCACCAGTGTTGCCCTATAAAACTGCCATCCCATTCAGCATCTTTCTATGCTCTTGTCTTGAAAGGTTTCTTGTGGCATTTGAGCACCACGCTCCACTTACGCTTACACAAGGCATGGAAACACTTTCCCCGCTATCGGCATGAAAAATTCAGTCTTAATATCCCTTCACATCACTGAAGACATGGAGAGCAGAAACTCTCCATCTGCTTTCTCTGCCATCTTCATTATTTTACATACTCCTTTTATTCCCTCGCTTCCTCTATGGAGAGTTTTTCCTCGATGTTAGGTTGTTCCTATCATTGTTTAATGCTACTCTTTTAGAGACAAGATTACCCACTGTGTTCAGGGTTCCTAGGGGACCTGCCCTTCTAATTACATTTAATTGTCATTCCTTATGAATCCCAACACTTTGTTCAGTTTTTTTACTTGGAGAACAGGGTAACCATGTTTCTCTGTGAAAGTTTCTGAAAGCTGGCAGTACCAGAACTCTGAAAGCAAGGATCTTCTACAACACTAGAGCATCCCAAGAAAGGAGCTCAGATATTACAGGAGATAACCCAGCTTTTACAATAGTTGGCTACTAATTCTGCCACCAAGCAGTAATATGCATTTCCTTACTTTTTATTGCCTCCTGCACTCCCTCGTATCTGGGAAAATGTTGAGCGACTTTGTTCTTTTTACTGTTTATTTTCTACATCCCCAAACCCACTGCTTCCCTGTTTCTTTTCCAGGAAGATTCCTGAGTGCAGGAAAAAACCTTCTCATATTTCTGCTGTTTCTCGAGAATGCCTATTTAACTCGCCTATCTGAAAAAGCAATGGCAGAAAAATTTTCCTGGCTGAAACAACTGGGGATTGGAGTCGTTCACCTAGAAGACTCTTTGTAAGACTGTGTCCTGCATGCACAGAAATAAGGACGTCATTTGCTTTTATATCGCCGTAACGCACTGGCAGCGCTGAGTCACGCTCTCCTGCAAAGCCGATGTGGCCCTTTGGAATCGGTAGGAAGCAGAGATAACCGAAATGCTACAATCAGAAGACTTAACCATAAAAGCTGCCTTTACGGGACGCCAAGTTGTACTCGAAGAGGTAGAGAGGCAACACGTCAAGTGAACTATGGTTGACTGACTCACAATTCGCTCACCCAGCTCCGCTGGTAAAGCAATGGCCCTTCTTATCTGCAGAGAACCCTCAGCATATTCAGGCTGCAAATACTCGCAAGATCAGCCACGCTGCATGCCCTGGGGAAGTTTGTTATGGTTTAAACCAGCCTTTCTTCTCCAAGTCATGAGAAATCACCCACTGAGTATCCTACAGTGACAGGAATGGGGAGGAAAGAAGGAGGTATCTCAGGCTGGACTGGCAGTGTGACTGCCACTGTGGTGTTTAGCCAGAAGGTGACAGTCAGAAAAGTAAGCATGTCTGTCACCTTTTCCTTCTGGTCCACAAACATTACGCAGCACTAGTTTATTTTTCCCAAGGGGAACAGGGGGCTTTGCTGTTAATACAAAATGCAGCAGAACAGTAACAATGTTGAACTTGCAGATAACGTCAATGAAGCATAAGGGAGAAAAATCAAACAATTAGAGTAGAAAATCAAACAAGTTGTGCTTTCCCTGTGTGAGCAGGTAACAAGACTCTCTTCATGGCAACCAGAAAACATTAAAAGGTCGTGGGAGGGTGCGTGGCTAAAAGGTCACTCTGAGGGTGTGTCTTTCCCCTGCGTCTCTGGCACAATTAATCATTGTGAATTTGAATGTACCGACAGAGAAACACAGACCTGAGGTTTTCAGCCAGATCGGTGCTTCCTGGGCAAATGTCAGCTCAGGGGTAAGCCCAGCTCTGCATAAAGGTCATTTCATGCTAAGTGAGTGATGCAAAATGTCTTTTTAAAGCTGTTCTGAGCGATCGACTGAGATTAACCTGGCAGGACGCCTCCCTGATTCAGGCAAAGATGCTTCAAGATCAGAGATCTGAACTTCACCAGCTGAGCACTGCGGTTAGTCCTGCACAGCCGGACTTGGCTCCAGCTCAGTGTGGGGACCAGGACCGGACACATCGCAGCAGCCAGTGTAACAGCCCATGATTCATCTGAGGGTGGCGTAGAAAATGGTATCCACGCTGCCGCACTCACCTTCAGCCTTGGGCTGACCCATAGGGCTGGAAAGGGGAAACTTGATTTACCACCGAGGCTGTGGGAAGGGCTTTCCCCTCAAAAACAGTGCCTGCAGCTAATAACCACCTGCAGCTGCTCCTCTGCTGGGGATTCCCTTTCTTTTTGCCTTTCCCCTCCCTTCCTATCCCCTCCCATCTGTCTCTTTGCCAGTGGAAAATGGTTATGTACGTACTCCCAGGTCCCCTTTCCAGAAAGCCAGACTCCTGAAAGCAAACAATGAACATGTTTTGGGCAAACCTGAACTTTCTGTCTCGATTGCGAGTGCTTACAGGAGCAGTGGGGACACCCCCAGCCAGCTGGCAGTAATGGTGAGGCAGGAATGCCATCCTCGACCCATGTGGCTGAGGACATTCGTCTGAGACAATGGTGAGGAACACAAAGCAGAACCACCACAGAGGATGGGGCTAACGCAGCCTCTGTCCCTCCTGCAGCCTCTCTGATTTCATTGACTTTATCCAAGTCAATTCTGCAAACTCAGTCTTTCTGCAGTCTGGAGCTATATGCAGTGATCAGTTTTAGATGATGCTCACAATTTCTCAATTTATTGCAACTGTGTCGTGTTTTAGGGATTAGAAGACTGATCGACTAATGAGATCCCCAAGCAGAAAAAAAAAAGCAAACACCCACGAGGAGCGTGTCAAATGCGTGCCCGCACTCTGAACACGGCTGAGGCTGTTCAGGGACAAAGAGATTTCTGCCAGGTAGTCCAAAGAAGCCATGAAAATATTGTGAGTGACATTTGCAGGTTGCTGGAGGGAAATTCCCATTGGCTTCGTAACAAGCATTTAATATTTAACATGGGTTTTTTTTTACTGCTTTTGCTGTTCCAGCTTCCAATAAAGTCTGTTTGAGCTGTGCTGAGCTGATATTAATTCCAGCACCTCAGAAAGCCAAGGATGCTATTTTGAAGTCTGAGAAGGTACATCTTTATTTTCTAAAGCGTGTCTAGGAAAGATGTAATGGATGTAAAGGGAGCACAGCAGCAGTGGCGATGGCCACTGACACTGAAGCCAACAGTTATGAAGGAATAGCAATATTAAACTAGTATTTCTTTCTGGTAGTGCTGCATTTTCTGCTCTTTAAACTAATTGTGTAAACCAGTCACCTCTTGCAGAGTAAGACAAAAGATGAGATTTCATTGCAAAGCAGCAAATGGTGCCGTTTTAGCCTACATCTACGTCTCCCTGACTGTCAGGCACATGTGAACGGCAACCAGCCGGCCAGGCTGAGTAGCCAGCACTTGAGTCCACATAGCAGCAGGTTATGCTGTGCTTTCAATAAGCTTTGCGATGAAAACTTTGGTGCTGTATGAGGTGTGAGTCACAAAGATGTAAAAATTGCCAGGAATATTCTGATGCAAAAAGCTTGGGATGCACAGCAGCAGGTTTCACTTGCCAGTTGTTGCGGCTTTAGGGTGTTAACATGAACCAGCAATAACAACAAAACCACCCAAACCTCCATCTGGGCATGAAATGACCACTTCCAAACAGGGCTGGAATGTTTTGCTTATTGGAAAACAGCCGTACTCATACTGTAAATAAAACAGAGTCGAAGGGGCTCCCCGTGCCCTCAATAAATTGTGATGTTGCACAACCAGGGCTGCAAGACGTGCGGGCTGATGCTGTGATTATCTCAGGGAAGGGTCCTGGATTGATCTCCACCATGTTCACCTGCTTCCACGTGGACTGTGGATGAGTTAGTTTGGCTTTGTAGCATTGGGCCATCTGGGCCCTTGCAGATAGGGAACCAAGAGGGAAGTAATGGCAAGGTAGGTATCTTAAGATTTTCCGTGGCATTACTCCGTATTTCACAATCTGAAACCCGGGTGCATCCAGATGTGTGGTGGCCTGAGAAAGCGAAATTAAGCAGTGAAAGCAGGAAAACTGCAGCCACAATTTTCCATTGGCCTCCGAGGGTAAGCACTAACGACATCCTCCCACCTACTTCTCTCAGGTGTTCCTTTCTACAGTGCCCTCACGTCTGCAGAACTAACAACTGACTTGAGCTCCACAAACCCAGAAGACAGCTGTGTGCTGGGTGGGCCAGCAGGTCCCACAAATAGTTGTGACCCAGGAGGTTCCATGTCTGGGTCCAAAAGCTGTGTCTCAGCCCAGAGCTCAAGTCCATGCCAATGCGAGGTGGGAGAGTCATCCTGCTGGAACTGG
Organism: Vanellus vanellus; assembly: GCF_965231255.1. NCBI lineage: Eukaryota > Metazoa > Chordata > Aves > Charadriiformes > Charadriidae > Vanellus > Vanellus vanellus. The sequence goes on from NC_138907.1 coordinate 12,554,588, forward strand.
CAGCCCCATTGTGTGACTACCTCTGTCAGTTTTGCTGCTGGAGGCAAAGCAGTAGCAGAACACAGCCTTGAAGTGACGCAGAGGGACGCAGTTTGCCCTGTGAGCACAACATCTGCGCACCTGTAAACCACAGCCTCTACCGTGGGATGTACAACAGCTTGCTGGCTGATGGGGCTGCACTTTAAATGTACCCGATCTGGTTATCCTTTGGGATGAACATTTCATAGCCTGCGGCAGTGATGCTAGTGTGTATCCTTAGCCTGATGCAGCCTTTTAGCCATGTTGCAAACAATATCTGATGGGAGGAATGAAATGGGATCCTGCAACCACAATATGCAACCTCCTCAAGAGAGTGTCTGGAGCAAAGTAAATAATGTTCTTAATGCAGCATTGTGTGTGGAACACAGTGTCTCCACAATTCTCATGTATTTTCTTCCTGGTATTTATTTATCTTATGTGTGTATGTATGTATTTCTCTCTTCTGCATCTACAACTTGTTCCTTCTCTTGCAAAAAGCCCACCCTGTGACACCAGCGACTGGCACGGGGTCATTACAGGTGTCAGCAGCTTTCTGTTGCCATTGGCACATTAGTGACAGGAGAAAAGCTGAAGAGGGGAGCCTGCTACCCAACAAAGGAGCATCCCGAGGCAAAGGGTGAACACAGGTCAGGTCAGATGCATCTCGAGGAAGCCATCAAAGAGCCCCTTTGACTCCTCGGCACCTGAACTCGGTGATGGCCGTTTGGGATTTATTGGTCCGGAGTCTTGCAAAACAAATTGAACCCAACAAACACCTGTCAACATCAACTACAGAGGAACAAAAAAACATCTTCAGCCCAGCTGGGGTGACACCAGTCTGCCTGGTGCCAGCGCAAGGACAGACACAGACACAAGTTAGCGAGCTGCAAGCCAGGGTGTGAGCCCATGGATTTCCACACATGTTGTGAGGCCCCTCAAATGGTGGTGCTGTAGCTGTGGGGCACTTGTAGGGCCTCTCAAACGGTGGCACCTCAGCTGTGGGTCACTCACGGGGCCTCTCAAATCCTGGGATGGTTGTGCTGTAGATGTGGGGCATTTGTGGGGACCCTCAAATGGCAGCACCTTTTCCATGGGGACTGTCAAATGGTGGTGCTGTAGTTGTGGGGCACTTCTGGGGACCCTCAAATGACAGTGCTGTAGCCATGGGGCCTGTCAAATGGCAGTGCTGTAGCTGTGGGGCACTTGTGGGGACCCTCAAATGGTGCCACCTCGGCTGTGGGTCAGTTATGGGGCCTCTCACACCCTGGGATGGTGGTGTTGTAGCTGTGGGGCACTTGTGGGGACCCTCAAATGGTGCCACCTCGGCTGTGGGTCAGTTATGGGGCCTCTCACACCCTGGGATGGTGGTGTTGTAGCTGTGGGGCACTTGTGGGGACCCTCAAATGGCGGTACTGTAGCTGTAGGGCACTTGTGGGGACTTTCAAATGGCGGCACCTCAGCTATGGGTCACTCACGGGGCCTCTCACACTCTGGGATGGTGGTGCTGTCGCTGTGGGGCACTTGTGGGGACGCTCAAATGGTGGCACCTTGGCTGCGGGGCACTTGTGGGGCCTCTCAAATGGCGGCGCCTCGGCCGTGGGGCACCGGGGAGCTCTCACCCCGCGGGATGGCGGTGGGGCACTGCGATCGTCCCAATACACACCCCCGAGTGGGGACGGCGGCCTTCTCCCGCCGCCTCCAGCGGTCCCCGCGCCACGGGACGGAACCACAACCCCCAACGCGGCCGGGCCAGGGCAGCCCCTTCCGCCGGCCGCCGCGGCGGCTCCTCCCCCGGGGCGGTGGGGAGAGGCGGTGCCTCGGCCCCTCCCGCTTGCGCTGCCCTCGCCGCCGCTGCCGCCGTCGCCGCTGCCGCCGCCCTGCGCGGGAGACGAAGGCAGGGCCGGGCCGGCCCGGGCGGGGGGGGAAGAGAAGCGACGTGTCGTCCGCGGAGGCTCCGGCGCCGCGCTAGGCCGCGCCGCCCGCCCGCCCGCCCGGCGCCGCAGGTATGCAGCGGGGAGCTCCCCTGCCGGCCCGCCGCTAGGCCGGCGGTCGCAGGTGCCTCCCTCCCCGCCTCCGCCGGCGGCCGAGAGGGAGGAAATGGGGGGGTGGGGGTGGTTTCCCCGGAAAGCGGCCGGGAAAGTTGAATTTTTTCCCCGGTGCCCTTTGTCTTTGCGGCCTCCGCGGGGCGAGGGGCGGCCTTGGGGCGGTGTGGGGAGAGGAGGGTGCGAGGAAAGGGGCACCCGCTTCGAGGCGGGGTGTGTGTGTGTGTGTGTGCGCGCGCGCGCCTGTTTCAACCTTTTTTCTGCAAATTTACGTTTTGTATTTCCATGGTAACCCCCTCCCCCCCCCCCCCTCCCCGTTGGGAAACGGTGTGTGAAATCGGGGGGGCGTTGAGTGTGTGTTGGAAGGGTCAGCGTTAAAGCTTGGCTTTCCTGGGCCGGCCCTGGCGGCCCTCTCTCATGGGGGCTCTCTCCAGCAGGTCACCGACCCCGCCGTCCGTCCCCGAGCTCCGAGACCCGGCGGTTTTCCGTAGGATGCCAGGAGGAGAGATATGACGACGGCCTCCCTGAGATACTCCCGGAGTATTCTGGCTAAGGTACGGCTGGCTCCTTGCGTGGCCATGCCACGCTCGTCAGGCTCGGCTTTTCTAAGTGCGGGGAAGTAATGTTTGGAGCAACTATTTGGGGTTTTTCTCTGGGACGCTGGCACGTGACACCCGTCTTAATGGCAGCTGGGACGTGGAGAGCTAAAGGATTTCTTGGTTCCAAAAATCACTTAGGATTGCAGTGGTTCCTGGGTTTATAGATGATGTTATACTCTAGGACTTGCGTAGACAAACATGGTTTCTTACCTTTCCTTTCTGTAATTGAGTACGGTATGTCTTGTTGAGAGAAGTACCCGTACATGCTTGTAAAATATCAACTTCCTGCACTCTCAGCAAAAAATTAACTTTCTGTCTCTTTGACTGTCTAGTTTTGGCCTTAGTATTTTATGGATTCTCTTTTCCTTCCCTGTTTTTCTTATATTCTCTAAATACTTAGGATTTCTGTTACAATACATCAAGTGATCCCAAACATGTAAATTACCTGTTTTAAAGTACATCAAAGTATTTATCGGACTACAGATTTGCTTGCATGTTTTTGAGAGTTTTAAAGCGCAGGTGGTGTATTGACTTTCCTGTCTTACCTATACCCTATCTGATGGAGTCCTGAGCAAGAAGTCGCCCTGTGGACTCCTGCGCAGCTGTGGCTCTGTGCAACCACAGCTGCTTCACAGCCCTGTGAAGAAATGCTGTTACTAGAAAACCTGACTGCAGTATGTTAATTGTTGTAGTGGCTGCAGTAATTGCTACTTTAGCCTGAGAGCCAGTGTGACTCTTTCCCAAGCTGCAGTACCAGCTATAGTTCCCTTGAAATCCTCTGGGCATAGGATGGTGCTTCTGTTGGGTAGGAAAACTGCCTAAAATGACCTACTAATTGATCTATGTCTGAGCTGCTGTGCAGTGTGTGGGCAGCCTCATGAGTGAGGGCTGAAGGCACGCTGAGAAGCCGCTTTACCTCTCCCGTCCTATTTGTCAGTAATAGGGTCTGGCCTGGATGTTGCTGGGTCTTCAGTACTGTCTTCCTCTGTAGTAGGAGTTGGGCACATGCATGGAGGAATTTTGCCTTCCTGTTGACAGCACAAACTTCATGGGAGAAGGGGATGTGCGTTTCCAAGGTTGGACAAGAACGTTGTTTGCCTGAGAAGTGTCAGGAGCCACTAGAGAGAATGTAGAAAGCAGGCTGCAGACTTGCTCTTTGGCAGTTGGAGTGGGAAGGAGTTGGGAAATGGAATCACGTAGGTATCATTTCTTCTTTTGGAGCAGCAGCTCTGTGTAGAAGCCACTTCTGCTTTCCTTCTGCAGGCTCCTGGGTAAACGAGGAACTGCGAGTTTCTGAAGAAGAGTGAAGGGCCACAAACATCCTTCCAGTTGGGAGGCTCAGTTTTCTTTTTACACTTTGTTTATTCCTCATCTTATTTTATGAATGTAGCATAAAGAGAAAAAGGGTGAGCATGAATGTGATTCTGTGATTCTGTGAATGGATGTTCTATGTATATATTTCTGGGGCCTCATGATAAAGTCAAAAGAAATGGTTAACAGCACATCTTAAGACTTGTCTGCCCCATATTTCTAACTTTTTGCACCCACCTCAGCCAGATGCTAGGTTTAAAAAAAAAAACCTGAATATTCTTTTCAAAAAAAGTAAAGAATCCTTAATGTGTTTCCCTCCTAGTCAAAAATAGTGGATCCATTTACTGATCAGATGTTCCAAAACACTCATCTTTGGATAGAGAAAAAAAAAACTAGGATATTTCAACTATTAATCTGGTTTTTAAAACAAAAATGGGGACACTTTGGGTAGGTTATTAGAGTTGACGCTTTGCAATACGGCAGAGAGTTCCCATCGGCTTTACACACTTACTGTAAGCCATGGTGTGAGACCTTGCTTTTTATTTTTTGGCATTCTAAATGTAGCATAACCCTGCTGTTTCTTATGTTCATAGAAATATTTATGTTTCTTGTACATGGAAGCTATTTGAGGGATGAAAAGGAAGCGTGATGTGAATAGAGGTGGTCTGTTTCATTTGATCTTCTGTTGGGCAGGTATTAACACCACAAGATCTGTCAACAAGCATGGGTGGCACTCTCTGGTGCTCACCAAGGTAAAGTTTGGATGGTCTTGTTTGCTGAATACATGCTCTACGAAGTGACTTACTGCCTCCTGCTTGTGGACTGGCATTCTATAAGACTTGCTCTGAGGTATGCTGTGCCTGCTTTTGGATAATCCCTGGTCTCAGCTTTTTGCATGATGTCAAAACTATTAAATGTTTTTATTTAGCTCTTTCATAGCTACTTGCAGTTGTTCAGGGCTTTGTTAAGGCTTCAGAAAGATGTGATTCTCATGAAAAAAAATCACACTTTTAGAAAATTAGATTCAGATTAACAACTTGAGCCTAATCCCACTGAGGATAAGCGGAGACCCTGTGCAGGGTAACTTGCTGTTGATGTAGATTGCCGTCAGCTTCTGTCAAACTCCTTTCATAAAGTTAGGACATCAGTGTTACGATTTTTGCTCTGACTGGTGCAGTTTTTCTGCCTTTCCTCAAAACATCACCACTCCGTGATCTCTGCCTTTGACAGGCCTCTAGCTGGAACGCCTGCCGGGGCTCCTTGATCTTTGTTCAGCTGTGTGTACCTCTGTGGAACTATATGAGATGCTCAGAATTTCATCATTTGCCTAGGGGGTGATGCACGAAAGGCCTTTTTTTTTCTGACGTATATTTTTACTGCTTTGTTAGTTGCTTCTGAATGATTCTACCACCCCTGGCATGGAAGACCTTGATGCATAATGACCTAAATAGCTGTAGGAAGGTGTGTTCCTCCAGCATGGAAGCTGCCTTCTGATTTCAAATTAGTGTTCAGCGTTGGGAAGTTAGGTTTCCGGATGAGAGGAAGTGCACTTGGTACACCGGGTATATCAGAGATGTTTCATTTAATTGTTTTATTGCGTACCTGAATAAAAATGAAATACTACTTTTAAGATAGTTAGTCTAGATAGTAGTTAGATAGGGAGATAAATTGTGTTCCGATTTTTGACAAAATGTTTATACTCGTCTGTTACTCTCTCAACAACTTGTGCGCAGGTGCATTCAAATAACAATGTGTTGTTCAGTGATGAGGCTTTTGGTTTTGTTTTGTTTTAAGATGATCTTATTCTTGTATTTGAAGAAGTGAAGCTCAACTGAAGCATTTTTTTTTTTTTTTTAAATGTACTGTTCAGGTGACTTCAGCTGGGGAGAAAGAAACCAGTACAAAATATAATAATATGAAAATCAGATGTTGTTTTACCCTGGCCTTCTAGTTGAGCTGCAGTGCTTTGCAGTGGAGATGCAGCTGTCCTGTTCTTTCTTTGTAGTCAGATTACTTTTTTTCCTTGCTTGTTTCCCATGTAAGGAGAGTGTTTTGAGATGGCACTATGGAAGAGCTGGTATAAGGGGAGGGTGGTGGCATTACACTTTAAGCTATTCAAGCACTCTTGCTTTTCCATACTCCCCATTATGCAATTTGCTGAGAAAGTAGCACAGTCTGGCTCAGCACCGTCCAAGGACTTACAGAATTTGCTGGATTGTAACAGCACATGTGGCTGAGCAGAGCTGATGAGAAACGTGGGTAACCCGTACATAGCTTCCTTGTCTGGTTGCTTTCATCCCAGCAAGGCTAATCTGGATGGTCATCACTCATGCTAACTTTGCAGAGAAGGTGTACCCTCAGTGTGGGAACATGAGGTTTGGGATACCATTAAAAGATGTGCAGAATGCACTGAAATTACATGTGTGTTCATGAATTGTAGAACGGTTAAGAGTTGGAAGGGACCTTGAAGATCATCTCATTCCACCCCCCTGCCCTGGGCAGGGACACCTCCCACCAGACCAGGTTGCTTAGAGCCCCGTCCAACCTGGCCTTGAACACCTCCAGGGATGGGGCAGCCACAGCTTCTCTGGGCAACCTGGGCCAGTGCCTCATCACCCTCACAGGGAAGAATTTCTTCCTGATATCTAACCTAAATCTCCCCTCTTCCTGTTTAAAACCACTCCCCCTCATCCCATTGCTCTCAAGAGTCCCTCCCCAGCTTTCCTAGAGTCCCTTTAGGGACTGGAAGGACCTCTAAGGTCTCCCCGGAGCCTTTTCTTCTCCAGGCTGAACAACCCCAACTCTCTCAGCCTGTCCTCCCAGCAGAGGGGCTTCAGCCCTCAGAGCATCTTTGTGGCCTCCACTGGCCCCACTCCACCAGGTCCATGTCCTTCTGCTGTTGGGACATCCTGAGCTGGAGGCAGCACTGCAGGGGGGTCTCCCCAGAGTGGAGCAGAGGGGCAGAATCTCCTCCCTTGCCCTGCTGGCCATGCTGCTGGGGATGCAGCCCAGGGTGCCCGTGGCTTTCTGGGCTGCCAGTGCACATTGCCAGCTCACGGTGAGCTTCTCATCAACCAACACCCCCGAGTCCTTCTCAGCAGGGCTGCTCTGAATCCATTCTCTGCCCAGCCTGTGTTTGTGTTTGGTATACAAATATACCTGTATTTATTAGGCTTTCAGAAAGGCTGGGCTGACACAGACTTCTCTTCAAGTTGTGTAAGAACGTTTGGTATTGGAGGGTGCACCAAGTGTATATGGCTTGCCATGGGGACAAGTCACAGCTGCCCTCTGACTCCAGCCTCATTATCCCCCTGACAATCATCTGTTTCCTACTCTAAAACCCCAGGGTGGAAATAGGTGTGTGGAAAGAGCTTGAGTTAGCAAAAGAGCTTCCGCAGCCTTAACCGCGTTCTCTGAAACTGCTTAAACATTTCTGCTGAAAGCTAACTGTGGCTCCCCCGCTGAAAGGGGGGTGTCTGTCTTGGGGCACAGGGACAAGCGTGGAAATTTCAGCCTGAGGAATTAGCTGGTTGAAAGAAATGGAAAGCTTGCGTTAGTCCAGGCTGGTTCGCGTTGTCTTACAAAGGTGGTGTGTACTTTGCTTGTGCCATGGTTTCCTTGTTACTGGGTTTAAATCTGCTGATTTAGCAAAAAGAATTGTATAATAATAGAGTGGGAAACCTAAACTTTTGAGGACAGAGTAAACGTATTAGACCAATAACAGGCATGTTGTTGGCTGTTGAGGTCTTGGAAGGAATCCTTTGTGCATTTGTCTCTTTCAGTTATAATTCAGGTATCCTTTTCCTTATTATCTGTGGTTTTTATCACTTCTAGAAATGGTGAAATATTTTGCTTTAGCATGACTTGTGGGTAGCTTCTGATGGTTTTCTATTCCAAGGTGTCTTGGGTAACCAGAACAGTACTCTAAAATCTTTTGATTTCACTGTTGCTGTCAGACGAAGCCGTGAAAAGCAGTAGGGACTTTAGCATCCCATTTGTGCTCATGGAGAAACTTCTCCTTGCCTTACCTTTGGGATGCAGAGTGTACCTCTTGAAAAGTACCGAGTGGTGTCCCAAGTGTGGCTCATCGTGGACAATGTGCAATATGTTCGGTGTTGTGTGGTCAGTGGAAGCCCTGAGCTCTTCTCAGATGTTGCTATTTTTGAAGCCAAAATCGAGTTTGGAGAGCAGATTCTATGACTTGTATGAAGGGCTGGAGCTAATAAGCTCCATGTTCCTTTTAGGACCAGCTAACTTCTCAAAACTACCAATTTAAGTTGAAAGTATTACTAGTAGGTTGTAGATTTATTTTCATTTGGGAGGGAGAGCGTAGAGAAAGGAGAAATACGGGTTTCTTTAGTGCATAAATTGAGACTTACTTCAGGCCACTTGTGAGGATTGTGCTGACTTCATAAATTCTAATTTGTATTGTTAATACAAATTATAGCTTTCCAAACCCAAGTGTGCACACATGAAAATTCCCAGTAAAAACAATTACCTCATGTAAAGCTGTTACCTTAAGTAGGAAATAGAAAATCAGTTGATAATGCTGATGGAAAACTGCCCCAAAATAAAGAAATATGAAGTTAATATCCATGAATAGACGAGGTTTAGTTTGCACCTTCTCTAATATTGTGTTTATATAGAGATAATACTGGATGGTTCGGCAGCAAAGACTTAACCATTTGAAAAACAGAGCATGCCAATAACGCTCAGAATATGGAAAGGCAGTTTCTGCAGAACTTCGTGCGAGTCTTAATACTTCCAAAAATAAGCACATGCTCAAGAGTTATAACCGTCCTGTGCAATTACTTCTGAGTAATACACTTTGTTGTTTGTTGTGCTGCTCTTCTAACTGCTGAAACCTTGGGTGTGAAACTCAAGAGTCATAGCATAGTCATCACAGAAATAACTCCTTAAAATTCATGTGATTAATACGCTACTAACTGCACAGACCTTCTACTTTGCTGACTGTACAGTATCCAAGCATGTGGTTATTACATTTGTCATCACAGTCATTTTATTCCATCCTGTACATTGTACAACTGTGTCATATCGTAGTTGCTGAGCGTGTTATTGAACAAGAATTCTTTTTAAAGAGGAAGCTGTAAGGTTGTTGAATATGAGATATTTATCTTCATCTGTTCAGACTGTAAGAATACCGTAAATTCAAATCGTCGCCGTTATTTTCATTGTTGCCATGGCTGATTTTTTTTTTTTTTTAGATGTTTAACTTCAGTGATACTAAGTCATTACAGTGACAGTGTATTTTAATGCCAATTTTTAAACTAAGGTAATTTAATACAGTGTGTACAAAATAGATGTAATATATTGAAGGCATGTTGCAAATATGGCCATAATCCTGTAAGTATTTCCATCATTACTCTTGTATCTAGCCCCTAAAGTGTTTTTTTTGTTGTTGTTGTATTAGTTTAATACACATTGGTAGACAAAATGTGAGTAAATTATGGTGATGACTATGGAGAAGAGTTAATCTAACCCAGTTTTAATTGTATATGATTTAAATATTGATGTCATTAAGTTACACAGTTGCATATTCTTATTGCTGCACATATGCTCTTCCAAGAAGGAGGCTCAGGGGACTCTACCATTTCATAATTCATTCTGCACAGCTTGTGCAGTTAACGTTTACCTGCGTTTTGCTTGCATTTAAAGTTGAATGAGTTAAAATATTCTGCAGCGGTTTTGTTCTACTTCAACATTGATTTTCATTTTGTTCGTATGTTTAAATCAGCAAATTTATATATTTTTGCATATTTAAAAATGCTGATTCAGAAGGTTGGTTATAGATTCGTTTCTCTATAGAATGTTTGGTGGTGTAGCACAAGGAATGACTGTTCTGTTGGTGAATGAATAAAACTATTTCTCTGTTGCCCACAAGGTTAGCATACGCAGAAGGGTGTAGGATTTTTGTCTTCATACGGACTTGTCACATATTTCTTTATAGTTTCATTTTAATTCACGTAATTCTGTCCAGTTTTCTTTCTGAAGCTATACTTATTTGGCTAATTTAAGCACTGCAGTGAGGAATGATTGGTTTTGGGCATTATGGATGGGTTTAGTCCTGTGCAAATGTGAATGTTCATTGAGGTTAATTATCCATAAGGTCCTGACTTATGAAGCTACTAGAATAGCTGTTAACTATGAATAATTTAGTACAGCATCACATTGCATGCCACTTAAGAAAGCCTCTTGCTGTGAATCCTTATATCTTGTTGAAATCCACTCAATAGTATGAAGGTTACTGCTTGCATTGATATTTTATTTTACTCTTTTCATTCTATTTTAAGATCTGTCAGTGCGCAAAGGCAATGTGAATATTTTACGGTAATAAGTAATAAAAACCTGTGCCAAGAGTAGGTATAGTTTGTTTTTTGAAAAGCTGAGGGATTGAGCTAGTCTTAGTGTTAAACTGTCTTTTAAATTTATTTTAAATCTTGGACTGGCCTAATGCAGTTAGCATTTTCCTCCACTGAGATTTATGTAGTTGAGACGATTCACGTCTTAGAATATACATTTAGGCAATACTTCATTAGGGGGAAAGGAGAGAGGTTTAATGAAAGACTTGCCAGCAAGAGTACAAGATTTCAATGTTTTCTACAAATTGCGTGAGCTGCTTATGCATCTGGCTAGAGCAGACTGTGTCTCGTATTACAGAGGCTTTTTCAGGAGAAAAACTGCAAATGCAGAACTTTGAAGCAATTCCAAGTGCAGATAAATTCACTGTATGCCTTTAGGAGACTCGATCATTATAACTTGGCGCTGGATGTGTTTTTTAAGAATGCTGAAATGATAGTGTTTTGTCATTATCATAAACTAGATTTTTCACAAAAACACCCCAAAACATTAGGGAATTGCTTCATGAAGAAAGATGTTGCTTTGGAAGTGTCAAGGGAAGAATACAAGAGTATGAACATGCTATGGAAGTAGTAGGAAAAAAAAGTTCTCTTTGGGGCTTTTTGGGGAGAGAGACTGATGCTTTGTGATATTTAAAGAAGGTCTGTCAGACTTCTGGAAAGGTTTTTTCCCCTTTCTGACTACTTCCAGATTTCCATTAGTGCTCCCATTCTCTTATCTCCACTAGTATGCTCTTCTAGTATAAGAAAGAAGGGAATCCCCTCCCAAGAAAACCTGGGAGACGTATTTTTGGTTCCTTGTGCAGCATTTTTAGAAAGGGTTCTGCCGGTCTGTTTTAACCCCTTTTAAAAGTCACTTTTAAAAATTGCAGTGGAAGCACATTATCCTCCTTGTCTTGCCGCGTTGTTGGATAGAAAGGGAGCAAGGCAAGTGAACATCAGGAATGGTATGCAATGCACAGAGTTTTGGCCAGAGTATGTGTTTGTTAGTCATTATGGGCCTGTTTGTTGGAATGCTCTATTCTAGCTGTATATATCTTAACTCGTCTTTAGGATTGTTTTGTAGGACGCTTCCAAGCTTGTTTAGAAAGTAGAGCTTTATTTTTTTTCTCTTCCGAATGAGATTTTTTGTAATATATGTGATGCTGTTAGAAGTCATCCCTTGGTGCCTGCTTCAGTGATTGAAGATAAAATAGGCCTTTTATCTTTTTGTGCTCCTTCGCAGGGTAGGAAGTAATTTAGGTGTCCCTTAGGGGTTGGTAGTTAAACGCTAAGATCTTGCTAGATGTGTTGGTTCTCCTTAAAGGCGAGGATTCAGATTGGTCCCTTTGAATGGGCACTCTTTGAGCTGTACATTATGGGGATGTTTTAATAAACTCTCAAACCTCTAATAGTTCTGCAGTTTACTCAACCGATACTTTGATGGAAATGCGGCTTTGTTTACAGATGTTGTTCAGCCCTGGTGTAAAATTAAGGCTGTATATTTTCAATTCAGGAGCTTAAAATTCAACTGAAAATTAGTGGGACTTTAAGTACTCTAGAGCTTTTTGATCTGTATTTCCATTGTCTTCTCTCTGCAAATGCTTTTTATGTTGAAATAAACTGACTTGACAGCCACAAAAAGTTGAATTGCCAGTTTTCCTGATTCACGTGATAAAAGATGTCCATGTTCTATGCATAGTATGTGCTCATGCTTTTCTGATGTACATGGGATGCTCATATGCTTCAGATTCTGCTTTGTCTGAAATGTGCTAATGATTTCAATTACTGTAAATAATTAATGATACATTGTATCTGTGGGTAGCTGTTGCTGGGCTTGGCGGGTTGCAGACCTCCTCCTTCGGAGAAAACCGAATGTTCCACTGTGAATGTATGCAGTAGTTATGGCAATAGAAAGGCAGAAGTGTTTGAAAGACTATATTCTTGTTGCTGTTGAAGTATGATTTTATTGGTGCTGTGTGCAAGAACAAGCTATTCTCCAACCCTAGAGGTGAGGGAGGAAACAGACTATGAAGTTACCTTTTGCCTTTTATTTTTGTGTTTAGAATAAACTTTCCCCTGTTGCTTTTGAAATGTGTCAGTTAGTATTGCAGTTAACAAGATACTATTTAGCTGATAGTGACATTGTTTTGATACAATCCATAATCAGGAGTTTATTAAAGCCTTGATATTTATTTTTTCTTATTTAGCTTTTATCAAGTGGTGATTTTATGCAATGGCATCAAGCCACAGTTCTTCACCAGTGCCTCAGTCAACCAGCAGTGATGCTTTCTTTAAAAAGGAAATGGATGCCACAAAACGTTTCCGACCTGTGCAGTCACTGCCTGATGTGTGTCCCAAGGAACCTACAGGTAACGTCGGTGTCAAGGAGAGCGAAAATGCAGTTAAATTTGCTAATCCGTTTACAATTTTTTGATCAAATTTTCTCATACGCTGGGCACAGTGTGCTAAGCCACAGTCTTATTTCAAAGTATGCTGTAACTCTGCTTTATACCACCCAGTGTCCCTTTGGAGCAATAGGAGAGCCTTTGTTTTTTACAGCTTGCTTTTAGATGTCCGCATTATAGATGGGATGTTGCTTGTGTGGTTCCACATTATAGCTATGATCCATACTACATGCAAGAAGAGGGTATATTCTGTCAGAGCCTGTAACAAACCTGTCAAGCGTGCTTGGAGTCTACCTGCATTACTCCTGTGACACTAAAGCTTAGTTTATAAAAAGGAGTAGGTGGGGTAGGATCTTAGGAATTATGAAATATAATGCTAATGATTTCCAGCTGTCATTCCGATCGAGTTCAGATTATTAAAAAAGTGTTTGTGGTTGGAATTTTTTTGTCTTCAGTAGAAGGTAATATTGTTGAGGTAAATATACTTAATGAGTGTGAATACACCACTGTGTTAAAAACTTGTGTTGGTTAATCTGATAGAAAAAACTCAAGTTAAAGTGTTGCAGAAAGAGAATATCATGTGTCTTTTGCACAGATAATTCTGTGAAAACTGTAACTGTGAAAACATGGTTTGCTTAAAAACCGCATTTCAGCAAACGTACAACTTTCAGTTTCTCACCTTAACAAACTGTCTTGTCTTTTGTGCTGCAGGTGATCCCAATAATTTATGTGACAGCCCATCTCTAGTTGTGGATCAGCACAGATGGACTATTTATCATTCCAAAGTCAATCTCCCAGCAGCACTAAATGATCCTAGGTTAGCAAAAAGGGAATCTGATTTCTTTACAAAAACATGGGGAGTGGACTTTGTGGACACTGAAGTCACACCTTCATTCTACCTCCCACAGATCACCAAGGAACATTTTGCATTATACCAACAGGAAATCACTCCGGTAAGAACCCCAAATTAGACGCATGTAGTATTAGGGGCCAGAAAGAGATTTGAGATCCTTTTTCTAACTAGAGGTTGTCCCTGCTAGTAGTCCATCATACAGTTAGCTGATAATTAATTTGCTCTTCAGTGCTTGTTGACTCTTCATTAGGCATTTCTTGTTTTATAATCTCAGTATTTGTAGTGTGGAAAATGCCATCTAAATTCTCTCTAAGCAATTTCACATGTTTTTTTTCTTTTGTATTTTTGAATACTGAGCTCTGCACTTACAGTTTGTATTTATTCTTTCTGATTATTAATCCTTTTTCTGTAAGGATTGTTTAATGACTGAGCTCTACAGTGCAATTTTCAGACTTTTGGATGAACCCTAAATCATGAATATGTGCTGCAAGGATTTGAGATATTTTTTAAGAGTCTTTAAGTTAAACATTTATACCTGAAGTTCTTAAACTATAAATAGGTCTATTATCTTGATGATTTCTTTTGTAACAGGAAAGTTTAAGCTACATCTAAGGACACCAGGACCAGTAGGAGACTTCTACAAACTTTAAATACAGGTGGCAGTAAGTATGTAGTATTCTTTTTTTGTTGTTTTTTTTTTTTTAAGTGAAGGAACGTGTAGAAGTCTCCCACTGTTTTCTGCTTCCTTGGTTTGTAACTTTCTTATTTTTTGGCTAGTGCAGAATTGAATGCAGGAAGTGTTACTTGTGTAAATCATAGTTAAAATATGTGAACTGTTGCCATTAATTCACACATTCAACGTTTAAAACGTTTAAGAGCTCGTCGTTAAAATTAACGTGTAATGCAGTGACTGCTAAATGAAAGGTAAATGGTATAGCTTCTAGCAGAGATCTGGCTAACATCATTGTCCTTTAAAAATGTAATTTCTCACCACTGTGGTCTCTGGTGGTGTTTACACCTGTAGATAAAATTTGAAGCTCAGCATGACAAAACAGGATGCATAGTTTCAGCAAGGTACTCATTAGTAAGACGTGAAAGCAATTTCTACTTTGATCCAATTTAATTTAGCAATGAAAAAGCATTCGTTATGTGTTAGTGTGATTTCTGGCTTAGACAGCAAATAAATGTTTGGATATGTAATTACAATTGAGCTGTGGTTCTGTCTCATTATGTAGCGAAGTTATTACACCTCTTCAGTAACTTTTGTGTTCATTTTCTCCTGAGATGTGAAGATACAGAAAAAAACAACGTAATCGACTACAGGTTGAAATTTTTGGTACCTTTCACCTTTTAAGAGGAAAAAAATACTGTTGTGAACTTCTCTGAATTATTAGGTGTAATGCAGTTATGTTTCAGTGAAAATGTTCTGAATGTTTTGTTTCAAAGAAAAACTTTTTTAAGACTCAATAATTCTTTCACGTATTTTCTCTTTTGCAGAGAGAGAAGGTTCATGAAAGATGCAAGGATATTTGTACTCCTAAAGATACCTTCGACAGGACTCTATTACACACCCACGGTACAGTCAAAGCCTCCCTTTAGTCATTAAAAAGTAATTTCTTCTGTATCAGTATGCTATAACATTCAATAATGAATGCTATAATCTACTGATCATCTCCTTTACTTGCTCGAGGGCTTCGTGTGCAATAATAGCTGCTGCTGATTTCTTTGTAACAATAATTGAAAACCCAGACATGGTTGACTAGAAGTATTCATGACCACTGCTGATATTTTATAGCTCAAAATGATTGTGATACCTGCTCTTAAACTTTTCCTTGGTATGTTTGCATGGGTGGCAGGTCATTATGTGCCTGGCAGTGTTTTCTTTAACTTCCTTGTATTTAAGATCTGTTGAAACTGTTGCATCAAATTTCTAGCAGCTGTTGACTTTGCAATGAGAAATGGCAGTGCTGGGCCATTTCTGTCTCTCTGCCATGAGAATCACGGAACAGCTGAGATGGGAAGTGACAACTCAAGATGGTCTAGTCCAAACCACCTGCTCAAGCAGGGTCACCTACAGGAGGACAGTGGTCCAGTTGGGTTTTGAATTTATCCATGGATGAAGATCACACCACCTCTCTGGGCAATCTGTTTCAGAGCTTGACCACCCTCACTTTAAAAATATTTCCTTATGTTCAGATGGAGTTTTTCATGTATCACTTTCTGCCCATTGCCTCTTGTCCTGTCACTGGGCACCACTAAGAGCCTCCTCTGCCTTCTTTACACCCTGTCATCAGAGATTTAAAAACATGAGCTTTTTGAGGCTGAACAGTCTCAGCCTCTTCTCCTATGAAAAGTGCCCTGGTCTCTTAATCGTCTTTGTGGCCTTTCACTAGACTCACTTGAGTATGTCTAGGTCTGTTTTGTACTGGGGAGCTCAGAACAGGGCACACTGCTCCAGATGTCTCACCAGTGCTGAGTGGAGAGGGAGGATCACCTTCCCTCACGCTGCTGGCAGTGCTCTGCCTAATGCAGCCCAGGATGCTTTACTGGTCTGTTGTCTGCCAGGACCCCAGGTCCCTCTCTGCAGGGATGCTTTCTAGCCCCTAGATCCCGAGTGTGTAATGGTGCCTGGGGTTATTCCTCTCCAGGTGCAGGACTTTGCCTTTTCCTGTGTTGAACTTCATGAAGTTCCACTCTGGCCAGTACTCTGCTTAGTAGTTCTCTGATTACTGTTAGCAAAGACTACCTGGCAAACTTTTTATTTTTGGAGTCCGCAGCTGTAAGCAAGGCTTAATTTCAAGATTTTATGGAAATAGTTCAGCTAATGTGAAACTGGACAAAGGAAGGCAAGAGGCAAAATGGAGAGAAAAAAAAAAAAAGCAAAAGGAAAAGAACCACTCGTAACCTGGAGGAAACTTTTAATATTTAATTTATTTTATTTTCTTAAAAATTGTTAGCATAAAAATGTTCATTTGCCAATCACTGTTTGATCAGGCTTGTCTATCAATGTTTACAGGTAACGCAGCAAGAAGCATTCGGTGGTTTACTGCTTTTGATCATGTTCTTTCAATCGGCTTTCTTCCTCCTCGTCCATGCAAAAGGAGGCCCATCTGTAGCGTTTCTCTGTGATTGGTGTTGGTTTGGAATAGCTGTTCCTGAATAAGTCCGTTTGTGGTGCATGCTGCAAAATAAAAGTTCCTTCTTCAGGCTTAGCTTAATCCATTTTGAAAGAGCTTTTTGTTTTTTAAAAAGAGAAAATCACTGTGTCACCAAAGTAACTGGGAGCTTATTGCTTAGATGGACAGTCCTAGTAGAAGCATCATTTGGTAAACAGAAACTCTTTATTTTCTGTAATTTCTTTCGTTAGCGTTGCCTGTCTTCCTCTAGCTCGAGCCCACAAGACTTGGCCTTTCACTTCCATAGCAGTTGGTCTGTCCAAAGACTGAGGACAGCAGGATGATTCCCAGGTTGCCTTTTGTTTTTCAATACAAATAAAGTCAGAAACAAATCAAGTAAGAACCAAAGAGGTGAGAGAAATGTGGGAGATAAAGCTTATGTAGTGCTTACCGTGTTTGTCAGGGATGAATAGACTGTCCAGCTGAGGTATGGGCTTGTTGCTTTTAAATTCCTCACCTTTTTTGGCCTCCGATATGCTCCCTCTTCATAATGCACATGAAGTTAACCAGTAGGGGAGGAAAAGGGGATTTTGGCTGAACCTTGAAAGTCTCAGTTTGCCTTTTCTTCAAGTTCTGCTGTGGTACAACGATGCACCTCTTTTCCCAGCTTAACTCGCTCACCGCCTGCATTTGTCAGGTCACCGTACTTCAAGGGAAGGGCTGCTCCTGTGCTACTTGCTCCTGTGCTTGGGACTCTGTCCTGAGCCCTTGTTCGTCCTTCTTGCCAGCCTTTGTGCATCCGTCCTCCTAGTGCTGTGCAGAAGTGTTTATGGGCAGCTTCAGTCTGGAGCATTAAAATTGGGGTGACATTAGAGGGACCTTTCGCTGCCCCTTGCCAGTTGATTGAACAGTGCGTTAAGGAATGTGAAGTGCTAAGTAGATTGCTTTGTATGACTAACATTTTTGCTGTCAAAGCAGCTAAATGCGAGCACCTTTGAATACTCTGAGCATGAGACCTAAACTACAGAGGACAACAGAGAGTTTCAAATAATTGAAATATTTCAGGTTGGAAGGGACTTCAGAAGGTCTTTACTGCAACTGCCATCTCAAAGCCAGTTCAGGCTTTGAGGTCAGGCCAAGCTGCTGAGGGCTTTATCCAGGCAGGCCTTGAAAACCTTCAAGGATGGAGAGTACCAGCCCTCTGGGCAGCCTGTTCCAATGCTTGATTGTCCTCACGCTGAAAAAGGTTTCCCTCGTGTTCAGTCGGAACATTTTGTTTCAATTCATAATCACTGTTCCCTGTCCACCCACCCTGGCCACCCTCTGCGAGGAACCTGGCAGTGTTGTCTTGAAAACCTCCTCATAGGGTTTAATAGTGTTCAAGGTAATTGTTTTCCATTGTTTCCTCATGAATGACTACTTGTATTTTGTTTAATTTTTAGATAAATCCAGGACAGATCTGGAACAAGTACCTAAGGTATGGTTCCTGGGCACTCTAAGCCTTTATAAGGATTTCTCATGTGTAGTCTTGTATTCAATGTACTCTCTTCTTTGTAGAATTTTTTTCCGACCTCATTCTCAGGAGGATCTGCAGTTCTCAGAATTTAAAAAGACTAAGAACAATCTGCTTTTTCTTTCTCTTTTTGTTGTTGTTTCCCTTGGTCTTGATTTTTCTCTTACTTAAAGTAGACTACAAGTGCTATCACTTTTTTTCAACTTTAATAGTTAAAACCTCAGGGCTGGGCAAAATTAGCCACTCTGTGTTCTAGGAGGAAAGGGAAACTGAGGAGTTAGATAGAAGCTTGAATATTGCATAGTGTGTACAACTTAGCATTAGGTTTAACTCCTTGAATCCTTGAGCAAAGCCCTCTTGCACATATGCCTGCAGCATATACGATGTGGTTTTTTTTTGTGACAGGTTGACAAAAGACACAACTCGAGATTCCATTTCAGTTTGAGTAACTTTTTTCTAGGTACGTTAAGAAGTCAGAGTGTTAATATGGGTCAGCATTTCTGTGCCAGTCGTGTAGGCTGTTACTTGAATCACTGTCACTGCAATGTTTAAAGTCCAGGAAACAAGAATGTTTGAGTGTGGTGTGATGCCGTAGTCTATGTTGAACCCTTTAAAATTACGCTTCATAAATACAGGGAAAAGGGTATCGCGTCTGCCTAGAAGCTCAAAGTTTGTACCAGTTTTGTCGAGTAAAAATAATGTTATCAGAGAGAATTGTAGGTTAATAGTTCTCTGAGATGCGTAGTTAATGTTATGTGTTACTGACTCTTTCTGGGACCAGCACGTTTGCTGCATTGTGCTGAAGGAGATCAGCCTGCGGCTCTGTTCCCTCCCATGCAATGCTTGCTGCACCCTGACAGCTGGCTGGATCCTCACTCTGGTAGAAGCCATGGCCTCAGAAAGGAGCACATCAGCAGTAGGATGCCCCTGCTATTGAAGAACGTTTGCTCCCATCCTTTAGAGGCCCCACCTGCAGTTTAATGCTGCCTGTGTTTTCACACTCAGGATGTTTAGATCACCTTGGGTGCTTGATAACCTACGTAATTTTGGAGTTGTGCCTTTCACTTTTAGGAAGATAAGACTTTGTCAGATCACACAAGCTTTTAAGGTATAAAGTAAATTGGTTGTAAAGCCTGGAATAAACTTGTTTGCCTGGATAAATGAAAATTTGGTTTTTGAAAATCAACAAATAAGATCCTTGTTAGCTTCATGAGACAGGAGGTGTGTTTAACTGTGGAGGAAAATGTAGGGGTAAGGGAGGTGCATTTATTTCTTTTGTTTTCCTGTTTCAGATTTTTATGAAACCAGATTTTGCCTTGGAAGATTCCTTAACGTTTAATGCCGTTTTACCATGGTCTCATTTTAGTACTGCTGGTGGAAAAGGAAATCGTGACGCAGCTTCCTCCAAGTTACTTCAAGAAAAGGTACTGCTCTGATATAAGATGTTGCTGTCCATCACAGCTGTTACTTATTACAAAGAAACTCCGTTGCTGCTCTTCTGTACTGTTTGTTGAGACATCACTGTCATGGGCTTTATCTCATTTTACATCAGGCTGCAGATTGTCAGTAAACAATGCAGGAAGCATCTTACTGAAAGAGAACTTTTTTTTTTTTTTTCCCACCTGCTAAATAAATCTGTCTATCAAATCAGGAAAAAAAGAATCTGTATATGGCATAGTAACTGGCTCTTCATGACTGCTAAAATTTAGTGAAACAGGTATATATTGAGAACTTCAGAGATGTAGGGCTGTTTGTTAGGGAGGAAGAGCAATTCTATGAGAAGGGAGAGTTCAAGGTTGTATGCTGTTTAAGATTTGCTTTCTTGCATCTCAGGGGAAACTCCTGATTTGAGGCACTGTGGTTTCTGTGCTAAAAGAAATACTAATTCCTAAGATTTTTGTATGTCAGGAGCTTCCTCTTACCTTTTGTTGTCATGTCATCAGCACTGATCCATTTTTGCATTTCACAAGGGACTTCAGTGCATCAGAGAGCATGAAAGCACAGCTGTTTCACATTGGGAGCAGAAGTCTTTACTTGGTCTTTTTTTTTTTCTTTTCTTAGTTATGTAGTCATACTGTGGAAAATCCCATAATGAATCATTTTTATGGTACAAATACCCATGAAATGATTATAGAAACTCTACATAATTTTGGAGTCTGGTTTCTAACTTTAATTTTCCCTCCTGTTTAACTTACTAAAGCTTCTGGGAGCTGGGAGGGGGAAGAAAAGAAGAAGAAAGAAAAAAAAGTAGTAGTGAGGTGCCTTAAGAAAAAGTAACATGAGATCTTCTGGAAGATGTTTCCAAGTTTCCAGGAGTTAGTCTTCTCTCCCTCCAGGTCAGGAGGAAGAGACAGGCCTTGCTGGAGGCTGTCTTGTTCCTTCATTGAGTTGTCCTCCACATCTAAAGTTGGAGAAATACTTCTTTGGAGTTTTTTGTGGCAGTTGCTGTCTGAAGATGAAAAAGCAGTGTCTGTCATGTGCTTTAAAGTCGCAAAGTGAGCCTGGCAGCAGCAGGATGGACGTTCAGCATTGGACTTTGAGCGAAGGAGACCCAGAGCCCTCTCTGATGCAGTGGAGTGAAAATAAGGCTTTGAATAGCTGTGAGCCGCACTTCTTTGGAGGAAAGGGTACAAATACCTAAAGAGTATAAAACAGTTCTGTTGCCTCCAAAGCCACATGGCTGATAAACAAATTATTACACTGCTTCATATTACTGAAATGGGCCAAATTTTTTGTTTTTACTTTTTAAAGGCTCTGAACTGCATGAGGTTTACACTTACCATGTGGAAATAGGCACCCTGCTGCCATAATTATCCTTAGCTCCAGGCACTGTTTTTCAACAGGATTTGGAAAAATCTGCCTTAAGCACACATACTTAGGCTATTAGTGCTTTTGGACTGCTGCTGATCTACTTGAACAACTTCTTGACGTTTTTTTTCCTCCTTACCTCTTTCCATGTCTTACCCTACATTGGAACTGTAAGCTCTTTGAGGCAGGTTCTATAATTTTGTACTGTTTGTTCTACCTCACTTAGCATAATGAAGGGACCTGGGGCATCTAGTTGGTACAGTCACGTAAATAAATGATCATAATAACCCTTTCTCTGATCCCTGTGTCACAGTCTGTCTCAGCTTTTCTTGTGTGCCAGGTGTGTCACAGCTGTTTGGTGGAGGATGTTGTTGATTAAATGTATTACAAAAAAGATTTATTGTATAAATCCCCAGTGTTAAATACATGCAGGGTGAAAATAACTATTAAGAAGGAAACATTCTCCAGCTGATTTTCTTTCCATCTCTGGATGGGCCTTTTGAAATTCAGCATGAGGTTTGAGTGCTTGGCACCTCTTAGAAATCAGGTCATCTGAGTATTAGCATTCAGATGAGCATCCTAATGCCTCAGTCCTTTGAGTTTGCATATTCAGCATAAGCCAGAACGCAGAGCTTTTACAGCTCAAATAATCAGGCCAACCCAGTGGTCTGGTAACTGTTTGACGTAGAGAATTTGAATTTCAGGTTCTAAACGTGTAGGCATTCTCTGTCTCTGGGAATCCTACAGTGCTAGCACACGTGAAATATGTTTAATAGGAACTCCAACCGGCTGGCAAAAAACAACCACAGCCAGAGATATCCTGAGGATTTTTCTACAAAGCAGATGCTACAGCCTTTTAAATGAACAGAGCCATTCCAAAGCCATGTCATCAAGTACAGTCAGGCTGCATCTTTACTGGCTTCAGTGACCCGAAGCACATCGCGTATTTATGTGTGTTTACTGTTCTTGCAACAAGCCAGTATCCAGAGCTGTCTCCTGGTTAGTGGCCATATTCCAACAGTGCCAGTGTGCAACCATGTGGTACAAAAGTTTGGGTATTTTAAAATTATTCGCTTTTCTAATTTGTAATTTTCAAGCAGGGGAGGCATCAAGTCAGCCTTCCCAAAGTGATTTTGAGCTCATTTAAAAAACAAATGATCAAACCACAATGGGTAGTTATTTACTTGTTAATCTAACAAAGGGTTTTAATTTTTATTAGCAGAATTTCCTCATGACACAATAA
This sequence comes from Vanellus vanellus, assembly GCF_965231255.1. Classification (NCBI taxonomy): domain Eukaryota; kingdom Metazoa; phylum Chordata; class Aves; order Charadriiformes; family Charadriidae; genus Vanellus; species Vanellus vanellus. The sequence goes on from NC_138907.1 coordinate 12,576,855, forward strand.
GACAAACACCCTGAAAGTGTATTTGCATGGTGATAAACTTGCCAAGTCATAACAACACTGTTTGTTTTTCCTTCTCCCTTTTCTTTCTAGCTGAGCCATTATCTGGACATTGTGGAAGTCAATATTGCTCATCAGATTTCTCTGCGCTCAGAAGCATTTTTTCATGCAATGACCTCTCAGCATGAGTTGCAGGACTACCTCAGGAAAACCTCCCAGGCTGTAAAATTACTTAGAGAGAAAATCTCCAAAATTGATAAAGTAATGTGTGAAGGATCGCTTCGTGTTTTAAGACTGTCGCTCACCAGAAATAACTGTATAAAAGCATACAACAAACTGAAGTTAATGGCTACTGTACACCAAACTCAGCCCACGGTACAGTTGCTGCTATCCACTTCTGAGTTTGTTGGAGCTTTGGACTTGATAGCAACAACACAGGAGGTGTTACAGCAAGAGCTTCAAGGCATTCACAGTTTCCGGTAGGTAACCATCTAGGAAATTAATAAAACACAAGAAGAGCTATGTGTGTTGAACACATTATGTCAGCTAAAGGGGTTTCTTTTACCTTTGTTTGTTCATTTTTAGTACAAAAGGTACGAAACGTAAGTGTGGCATAAGCAGCATTACTAATGCATGTGCCAGAGATAATTTTTTTTTTTTAGGGGGGAAGAACTTTTCACATCTAGATGCATTGTACTCCATTCTTTTCTACGGGTGGTTTAGGTGTGCAGAGATGAGAGCCAAGCAGTGGCTGGACGTTCATCTTGCAGGTCTTGTAGCCCACAGCTGTGAGATGGTTTCCAAGTGGTGGTCTGCAATCCCCATACATGCAGCACCCCAGAGATACAGCTCTTGCCACACAACTCCACTCCGGGCCACTGTCTTTAGTGCCTGACCGAGACATGTGGTGATACAGGAATATGCATGGACTGTGTGTTGAGTAGATCAACCTCCAGCCTGTGCTTGTGCTGGAAGAAGCTTGGCAAGCAAAAGGCAAGTGCAGCGCCATCAAACCATGGCTCAAAATGTGATCTGAGGTTAACAGCTGGTCAGATGGGACACGTTCAGCCATGTCTGCTCTCGTGGAGAGCTGTATTAATGGTTGCCAAGGGGTGCTTCTTCTTGCTCCATCTGACTGAGAAATCCAGTTCAGTGAGCTGCTGAAGTTGGGAAAGGAAGAAACAGTGGGAAGGTGCTGCCCAAGCTGCTGTTGCTGCTGGTTTTGGGTTTGTTTGTTTTTTTTTTTTTTTCACCCATGTTTGGTACAGTGGTGTGGATTAAAGAGTCCAAAGTCCCATACTGGGTTGCTTCTGTTAACAGTAGACACTTAAAACTCCACTTGAGAGATGCCGCTGCACTGGGCAAGGTCCTCTGTGATATGCAAAAATATTACTACAGTAAAATCCTTTTAGCTGCTGTAAAAGTTATTGTAATAGTCATATACAGGGTAAAAGCGTCATATGCAAAGCTGCCAGTGTGGTACAATGCTGGCGGAAGCAGTGTGTGTTAGATCAGCTCTGAAACTCCCGTCAGCCAGTTGAGGAGCTGTACACTTAATTTTATAAGTCCGTGCTAGGGTGGTTTTTTATGTTTTGTTTAGAGGTTATGTGGTTTCTTCAAACTGGTGGTTCCCAGCTTGCATAATAAAAACATGGTTGTTCAATAACTGTAGTATGAATGTTCAGGACTTTATACGGTTACTACTCTTGTCCATCTGTTCAGATGAGCTCCTCGTCAAACACCCCCTTCTAGCTGGTTTGGAAAAAGAGTCAAATTTTATGTAGAAAAGATGTCAGAAAAAGTCTTTAAAATTTTTTTACATGGAAAAAAAAAAAATTAAATATTTTTAAAGAGCTAATGAACTATTGGGAGGGTAGTTGTTAGCGGCTGTTAGTCTTTTAGCTTAGATGGTCCATCTTCAGACATCTCAGTGCAGTTTCTTTCCTCTTTACTGTTCCTGCTCTCAACCACTTGATTATGGTGCACAGCCCTTTCTTGAGTCACGTTTCTATTTACCTTGACGACAGTGAGTGTAATTCTACAACCCTGTGACAGCATCACTCAGAATTGGTTGTGTTTTGCAATCAAGTAACCTCCCTGCTACGTCAGTAGAGAGTGCGATTGTGGTGTCGTTGTGATTAGTATATGTGATGTCCCAAGAATGTGCTGTTGTTTTAAAATCACACTCAGATGTGGAACACACTTGCAGGGCAATATTCATCTTGTCTGTAAAAAGGGATTGCTGTGGATAATGCTCAGTTGGTTGGTTTGGTAGAGTTAAAAATAGTGATGTGAGTGGGAAATGTCCCCTCTGCTTTAGATATTTAAAGGTTCAAAAAAGGTGAGTTAAATGCAACCAAAGTCTTCACCCCCACCAGAGATGCAAGGGCAGTTGAGAAGCCCAACGTGGTTATTCCCACGTCTCACAGTAGCCTGGAGAAATAATGTGCTGTGGAAAGATGGAGATCTTGATAAAACTTCTCAATAGAATGTTGTGTTTTTAAAAAATAGATAAAATATTTATATAAAAAAAAGCTAAATTGATGCCATACACAAATTCTTCAGCTTTTTTCCAAGAAATACCAAACGGATGTTCTTGCTTTGTTCTGAGCAAGGATGCCACAATTATCCAGCGAGTTAAATACCTGATTTATTTTAAGAAGAGATTAACTTCTAAATCAGTATCTCATTTTTCTAAATTAGCTTCTCTTTCCCCCCCTAAATAATTTGTATCTTATTTTTTTAAAAGAAACTTGATGATTTAGTGTTGTGCGTGGCAGCTTGTAGAATTTGCTTTTGAACAGACAGCTTTAAATTGAGTCATGTCACAGAATCATTCAGTGTAAAGCAGCAAGAAAACTATTCAGATCATCCATATACAAAAATTACTCTCCTCTTGTCATGCTATACGCAGAAAAAAATGTAATTTGATTCTAGTTATAGCAGAAAATGAAAGCACCTTAATGATGCTGTGAAGTAATAAATTGGTGTCTTTAATCTCGGTTAAGATCCCCAGTGATTATAGGTATCAGTCATAACTGTATGATTATTGCTTCCTACTGCTATAGGATAGAATTAAAGTTTTAGAGCTCTTTAACCTTTTCAAGTACATCTTTTTGATTTTACAAAAAAAAAGTACTTAATATGTTAACTAAATTACGAATCTCTACTGCCAGCTTTTACATTGTTTTCACAATCCTTGTTGGGGTGATGGAGATCTAGTCACTTTTTTGCACAGGGATGCTGGCAAATCACAGATGCCTGGTAAAATAGTCTCATCGGTGTATTTTAAAAGAATTTTTACCCTGCACTCATAATTTTACATAAGAGAATTGTAGTCCTCGGTCATTGAAAGGACCTCTTGTGTTACTGATACCTCTTAAGAGATTGTGGCCGAGGTGTTCTGCTGGAGTATGAATTAGGGTTTGACTTATTCCTGCGTGTTTCAGGGTGGAGTGATTTTTTTGTTGTTGTTGTTAGGGGCTAGAATATCTCTGGCGAAGTGGTGGCAGCAGGTTCCAGGAACTCTTGTTGGACGTTTCCATACCTGAGGTTTGAGACAGTAGGTTGCATTGTGTTTCAGCGCAGTTACGCACAGTTACAGAAATAATTTGCCGAAGAGCATCTTTGTGCTTACCTAAGTAAGAGCTTTAGTGTTGTGGGCATCAGTCCTGCAGTAAGTTTTGCAACTTGTCATTACCTTGCAAATAATAATCTTTTTTTTTTTCTGTTGAGTTTGTTTTGAAATGTCCATGACGCAACTGGCTTGGATTTTTCTAGAGGCCATTTTTGCTTTAATTAAATATTGAAATGTGTCCTCTGTGTCCATTCCAGCCAGTTCTTTACCAACAATTTCAAAAGCAGACACATCCTTGGTCATCTTCAAATTAAAAAAAAAAAAAAAAAAAAAATTAATCTGCCTAACTCAGATCCAGCAGGATTTATTCAGTTTTGCTCAGCGCTGGCCATGGGGGCTTCTGTAGGGAAGAGCTACCCTGGCATCGTGCTTCCTCACACCCTGGCACTGACTTTGCCCCACATGGGCTGTGAGGTTGGATCCTGTGGGCTTCGCATTGGTATAGCAGTACTCTTCTGAGGGACTGCCGAGACGTATTTGTTGCTCTATGCAAGCTAACGGTCCAGCTATACCAACACTGAATTAAAGCCAGTGAGCCATACAGGTTCATCCCCCCCATTTTGTATCCAGGTTTGTCTAAAGTAGCACAGCTCCTGTTAGTTCTCATTGGCAAAGTGTCTTTTTCTTCTTTTTTTTTTTTTTTTTTTTAATAAAAAAAGAAAAAGCCTGATTTTTTTACAGGTATTTGGTGCTCTCAGCTGTTGGCGGAAGCTGAAAAGCCTGGAGTGTTTGGCATCTCTGAAATTCCCACTTTTAATTTTACCATGCTAAAAGTTTCTCTAGCTGTACAACTTCTCAAGACTGGTCGACATTTCTGACGTGAGAAATTCCCTTGTGGTTCTGTATGGCAACAGTCTGCAAAATATGGTTTAAAATCTGCAATACGTGAAAAAAATATTTTTAGTTGAGAGTAGCATAAAAATGGCAAATTTGAAAACTCTTCTGTGTTCTTAGAAAGCCATCCTGTCGTGTAAAGCTATTGCTGTATCTCAGTCATGTGAATTAAATCTGTGACCACATTAAAAGCTCAAATGTTTGAAGTAGAAGTAGTTGTGGACTGATGAGCTGAGGAACTGGATAAGCAAAAGAAGTATTCCTTCTTTTTAACACCTATATATTGACAGGCACTGTGTATTCTTGGTTCTGGTTCACTACGTTGGGAAGAGAGGTACTCAGCAACTTCAAAAAAGAAAAAAGAAAAAGCGCTGCATCCCATTTTTACCCTCCATCAATATTCAAGTCCGTATGTTTTGCTTCAAGGTGATGGTGCCTCTGAAAAATGCATGGTTTCAGCTGCTCTAAGAAGTGAAAGATTTGAGCCCCCGATTAAGCCAGCGTTGATTGCGTGGAAATTACCTGCTGGGTGGTTATTTTCTTCAGCTGTGAACTAATGATTCATTTTCAGGTTGATTATTGAGCTCATATCTCAATGGCTGTTTTTCTTAGGCATCTTGGCTCCCAGCTTTGTGAACTGGAAAAGCTGATAGATAAGATGATGATTGCAGAGTTTTCAACTTATGCTCGCAATGATTTAAATAGACCCCTAGAAGATGATTGCCAAATTCTAGAAGAGGTATGTCTGTTATTGAAATAAACTGTCTGATGAATATGTTTGCATCTTTAACATACTTAATTAGCACCAACTAATTCAGTCAGGTCCCTGGTAGCAACATAGTAGCAGCATAATTTTATAGTATTTCTCTTCTCATCCAACCCCTTCCCCTGTTTTTTTTTTTTTTCTTTTGGTGCTTGATAAATTTAAATAGTTGTAACTAAATTCATGGAACTGCAATCCACTGCTACTTTCTTTTTTCAAAATAATCAGTTCTCTTTTTCTCTGATTAAATGTATACTGAGTTCACTTCATGAACCTCAGCATGTAAATGGAAAAGAACATGGACTGTCATACCTACTTGACTGTAAAAATTCAATTTTGCAGAGAAAGCTGGGAGTTGCATGTTCTCATTCTGTCTCCCTATGCATTTATGGGTGCTTATATCAAGCATATGGTTGCCCTGAATACATACTTCACTTGCAGTATATATTCCTCATTCCTTTGAAGATTGTAAACTTCTGAAGATTAAGCTGTAGTGATTGCTTTTTCTAACCAGGAAAAGATTTTTCTGGATTTTGCCTGTACTATTCTTCAGTAATTACTAGACCCTATTAACTGTTTAGTCTTGTTACCTCCGTGGGTTTCATGAAATATGGTGAATGGGAGTAGCACTTAAATATTCCCATTCTGCCCTATATAGTTTCTTCCCACCTCCATGCTGCAGTGTGATAGACTCTCACTTGTGCTGCTGCAATTGTATTTAGTGGCATTCTTGCTCAGGGTAAGGAAACTCATTAATCTTTAGAAATGTCCATGTTTTTAAGCACAATTGGATGAGCAGAACTGAAGAATGGGCATGGAAGGGACTAGGAAGAAGGGGCTACGTTAGCTGGCATTGCTACAGGGGGCTCTGCATAATTAAATGATGGCATTAGTCTCAAGGGACTGGACTGATTTAAATCCTGTTGCCCATGTGTTTGATACCTGAACTTTCTTACTGCTGTACAATTTCTTAAAATTGCTTCATGTCCTCACCTTGATATTTTTAGTGGTTTGGGTTTTTAATTTTGTTTTTTTCTTGATAGGAGAGACTTGTATCACTAGTATTTGGACTTTTAAAACAAAGAAAGCTAAATTTTTATGAAGTATATGGAGATGAAATGATTATTACTGCAAAGAACATAATTAAACAGGTAAGCCAAATGCTTCTAATGTATCTGACAAGGTTGCCCTATTATTTAAGTAGTTAAGAACAGCTCCAGTGAAGTTTTTTGGTGGCCGATGGTCTCATTTAGACCAGCTGAGCTTGCAGACACTAAGGATGTCCCAAAGTGCAGAAGTCTGTTTGCAGAAAAGGAAGGCGTAGGCAGCATAAGTACAGCAGATCACAGCTTTCTCTGTGTAATTACCATTGTTCTGAATCCCCCCTTAGCTTTTTTTTTTTTTCTTTCTGTTAACACATAGCTTTCCCGAATAGTATAGTTGTGTCATAACACTCTTGTTTCAAAAAAGAAAAAAAAAAAACAAAAAACAAAACCCAAAGAAATCCCACAAAACCAAACCCCCACCCTGACGCTCCAAAAAACAAAACTCCTAAGTTCTTGGTGTAAATACATAAAAGAGAATCAAAAAACTTGCCAGTTGAAACAATTGAATTCCCAACAAATACTACAGAAGACATTGCTTGCCTGAATGTTAGCACAGACCCAGCATAGGTACTTGATAAAAGGTTGGAAAACATCCTTGCATTTTTCTAAGAGAGTGAGGTGAAGTAATGAAGAAGGTAGAAGAAGTACTTGCCTGTAAAAGTTATTTAAAAAATGAATCTTTGTCCACATTGCTGTTGTTGTTTGCCATTTAGGGTAACGTGTCCATCTTTTCAAACCAAAAACCTTTGTAGATAAAACCAGCTAAAACCAACAAATGAACAAAATTTAGATTATTTCTTTGGGGAAAAATGCATGGAATATTTTGGACAGCAATATGATAGCTTTTGTTTGCAAACACAAACTCTAGATGGAACTTTGTGTGTGTTTGGTACTTTTAATTTTACTCATCTTGTTTGTTTGCATGCTTATGCATATGCATAACGTGTACCTGTTGGAGTTAGTCTAGAGGAGGCCACAAAGATGCTCCGAGGGCTGGAGCCTGTCTGCTGTGAGGGCACGCTGAGACTTGGGGTTGTTCAGCCTGAAGAAGAGAAGGCTCCAGGGAGACCTTATTGTGGCCTTCCAGTACCTAAAGAAGGCTTAGAAGAAAGCTGGAGAGGGACTTTTTAGCAGCGCCTGTTGTGATAGGACAAGGGGTAATGGTTTTAAACTGAAAGAGGGTAGATTTAGACTAGATAAGAGGAAGAAATTTTTTACAGTGAGGGTTTTGAAACACTTGCCCAGCGAGGTGGTAGGTGCCCCATCCCTGGAAACATTCCAGGCCAGGTTGGACGGCGCTCTGAACAACCTGATCTAGTTGAAGATGTCCCTGCTTATGGCCAGGGGGTTGGAGTAGATGGCCTTTAAAGGTCCGTTGCAACCCAAACTATTCTATGATTTTATGATATGTGAGAATATTGTGCAGGGGGTGTTTTTCTCCCCTAAAGATATGTGATTATTTCAGGTGTCGTGTTCTGATGTGTTACGAGCCACCTCTGATTTATATCTTAAAGGCTGGATGGTGGTTTGGCCAGCAGATGAAGACAGTCTCCTGTCCTCATAGCATAGCATGCTGTTCACAGCTGTGTTGTGGACCAGGTTGGGAACCCAGCTTTTAAAAGTTTAGAGAGTGATGATTATTGTCATCATCATTATTATTATTATGAATTTGTTTTAAGCCAGATTGGCTTCCCCAATCCACTCCACATCGCAGCCCCGCGGTTCTGTAGAGCTGGTTGTGCTGGGTGGGTATAACACTAGATGTTGCTAGTAAGTATTGTGGCAGAATTTGAAGACGGTGATGTGTGCAACTGCACAATCACATCTTGTAAGGACTTGGTGATGATGCGAGCTCTTTCTCACTTGACCCCAATACAATTTAAATCACCTGAAAGTGATGGGATGCTGTGCTGGGCTGTTGCCCTGCTGACGGTGGGAGTGAGCACTACTTTCTAGTTGTGCTGTATTACTGTAAGCTTGGAAGAATGAGCATACAGCTGTGTGCAGCCGCTCTGGGCCCTCACATAAGGTGTAAAGCAAAAAAAAAAAAAAGGCATGAATGAGTAACGCTAGGATAAAACTCATCCACCCATCAGGCTCCATTGGCTTTTCACGTACTTGCCTGTGTGGGTAGTCAAGAGGAGACATTTTTTTCCTTCAAATTACCTGTTAAGTTGAATAACAGGCAAGTGGTGCTCCCTGTTTTCCTGCTCATTCTTGATCGTAAAGTGCTTTTCCCATTCTACTGGGGATATTTGCCTTTATGCTGGATTTTTCAGGTGTCGCCTCCGCTCAGTAATAGACAAAGTTTAATTGACTTCCAATGTAAGTTTCTATTGGATAGGGAAAATAGACAGGATCAGAGTATTGCTGTGTGGTTTGTGCAACACGTTTGCGTTGTGGCCTATTGCCTCAACTCTTAAAGAGATCTTTTTCCTTAATAAAGGAAACTGTTTCCTTCCCACATCTCAGACGTGCTTCCTGTTCAAATGCATTGCTGGGCTGTTTGGGTCAGTACTTTAGTAGCTGCCAGGCAGGTGAAAGAGCAGAGGTTTATAAGCACTGAACACATTGCGTAGTTCAAGAAGAATGTGTGTTTTTTAAGAAGCTTCTCTACCAACCACTGTTATTCAAAACGGAGGTATAATCCATGTAGCTTGAGGTGGCGACCCTCAGTCACCGTTTGGATTGTACCTATTCACTTAAAGGCAAGATGAGTTCACATGCTACTGACTGATTTGATCAGGTTACTGATTGGCGTTTGGGAGAAACCCCCTAATTCAGTCTGAATGGAGTTGATTTGTCCCTATGGCTTAGAAGTAACGTGAAAAGAGCTCAGCAAAATCGCTGTAAAACAATAGATGTGTTTGGAATGAAAATCAATTGTTCTGGAGACCTGAAGAAACCGGCCAGTTTTGTGTGTACCGTTTGAAGAGCACTTGTCCTCGGAGGAAAGGCCACAGCGCAGCAATGCAGATGTGGAGAAATCTAGGGACAGAGGCAGGCTATGTCCTGGAGGTGAAGAGGACAGACAGACAGTAAACACCACGTCAGCTCGGAGAGCAGTTGAAACCGGGTCTGCCTTAACAGTTGAAAGCACAGGACTCTGGGTGTGTGCTTCCACGCTTCCCAGCTGCTGTTCCTTCCAGTGTAGTTACTTCCCAAGTCCTGTATTTGAAGCTGAAAAGGAAGAAAACCAACATTTTCCAAAGTCAGTTGCTTTGGAAAAGGGAAGAATATGGCTGCTTTTCTTAATTACCTGACCTGAGAGACGTTTTCAAACCAGTGCTTAACATCCATGCTTCGAAACACCCAACCCTTCGAGATGGAGCCAGTGTGCCCTCCAGAGCTTAGTACACAGTTGGGACAATTTTGATCATCTATATTTTGCAAATAGATGTTGGGGTGGGGGGGATGTTGGGGTTTTCATGGTTTTGGTTTTTTTTTTTTTTAGAAAAACAAGTTGTTAAATGATACAAATACCTCTTTTGTTTATTATTTTACTTTACCTTATTTAACTAGAGGATTGTTGTGTATGTTATGAAAGCAGCAGCTAGAAGGAAGCTAAGATCTTGTTTTGTTTTGTTTTTCCCTTTTAAATTTGACAGTGTGTGGTTAATACGGTATCGCAGATAGAAGAAATAGATACAGAAGTGGTTGTTAAGTAAGTATACAGCCAGATTTTTTTTTTTTTGGTGGTGGGTGGGGATAGGAGAAGGATGCTTTTTAGCATAGTTAAATTTACCGTTCTAATTTGTGCTTAAATTTCCCTGTAATTAAGGATTATCCTTCTCTTTCACCTTAAGCTTCTGCTTCTGTACACCTCTGTGAGAACATTATATATTCCCCTTCTCACTCAGATTCTAATGTTACCTTAAACGTACCTTTAAAACAAATACTAAAATTCTGTGAACCTCGCTGCATGAAGCATGAAATATAGGCATATATGTCTTAACTACTTGAAGGCATTCCCCATTGTCATAATCTGGGATTTTGTATTAAAAGGTGTATTTTCAGTACATCCCTCATGGATGAGAATAGGAGCTAGCCAGAGAGGAGACCAGACAGCTTCAGACCCAAGAAATGGGTCAGCAGGAACCTTCAAAGCCCAACAAAGGCAGATGCCAAGATCTGTGACTTGGAAGGAGCAACCCCTTTCCAAGAGGAGAGGCAGGAGCTGGCTGGCTTCAGAGCAGCTTTGCAGGGCAGGACCTGGGCATCCTGGTGGAGAACTGGTTGGCCATGGACCAGCAGTGTGTCCTTGCAGCTACAGCCCAGGGCATGTTAACATAGCCAGCAGGTCGAGGAACAAGACGTTGAGATCCAGCGGAAACTGATGGATTGACTGGGGGCTGAAAGATGGAGTGTAGGAGGAGCAGCCAAGGGAGCTGGGTCCCCGTCCAGCCTGGGGAGGGGGAAAATGAGGGGAGAACTGCCCACAGCTACCCCCTGGGGAGGGTTATAGTGGAGCTGTAGACAGCCAGGCTCCTCTCAGCGGTGTGCAGGGGAAGGACGAGGGGCAATGGGCACAAGATGGAAGGTGAGAAATGCTAGTTGAATCTTAGGAAAAATGTGTTCCCTATGAGGGTGGCCAAACACTGGGACAGGGGTCCAGAGAGGCTGTGGGATCTCTGTCCTGGGACATAGTCGAGCCTTGACTGGGCAGGGCCCAGTACAACCTGATCTAGTTGGACCTGTGTCGAGCAGGGCTTGGACTAGGCACTTACAGAGGTCCCAGCTCGAGAGACCTGTGCCAGCCTCTGTTTTTCTGTATCTCTATGATTCATTTGATTACCCTAAGATAATAAAAGCAGACCAGCTGATAAAGCAAAGCGAGTGGCAGAATCTGCGTGATTCATACTCAGATTGGGAAAAGACTGGGCATAGGGTCGTTTTTAAACATTGGATATTTGATCACCGTTCTCCAATGTTTACTATTCTGCAGTTGAGTCCTAACTGTGTATTACAGAGTTTAACTTTTGTTCTATCAATGACTTTTCTGCCCTTTGCCGCAAACAGCTGACTTGCACTTTGATAGCACAAGTGGTCTCGTTGCAATGCAACAAAATGGACTTAATAACACAGCATTTGTAACGCTTGCAAAATATTTTAATCTAATTGTTTTCAATTTTTTTTCCCATGACTTCTGAAAATGTTATTAACCCCCCCTCCCTTGTTAGTAACATATACTTATCCTGGGGAAAAGAGCATTATGCCCTGGAAAAAACTAAATGGTAAATGTAAGGCTTTTATTTTTTTTATATGATCTCTTTTTATATACTTCCTTCCCCATTCTACTTGCATATATTGTGTTGATCATGACTGTTGTTCAGGTGATGTCTGTTGTTCTGCCAGATAAAAGTTTACATAGTTTACACATTTAGAATTCTATTTAAAGCATGTTTTGTTTTTTTTTTTTTTTCTTTGTGTGCTAGTAAGCTTCATGGCCAGTAAACATTTGCTGTTTACTGAATACTGCTCTTTTTTCAGGCTTGCAGACCAGATGAGGATGATGAATTTTCCTCAGTGGTTTGATTTACTGAAGAATATTTTTTCTAAGTTTACCATCTTCCTCAAGAGAATAAAGGTAAGGCATTCATTTACCAAGAGCTTCACATAGTTCAGACATGAAATGGAACAAAGTCGCTTTCCATTTGAAGTCTTAAGGTGTTGGTTTTGCCTATAGAGTTCAAACTTCTGATTGAAGGAAGGATATGTGAATATCAGCACCCAGGGCAAAAATTATTATTGCTAACAAAGAGAGCAGTGGGAAGGAGATAATACCTCTTGTTGTGTGATTACATCCATTTCAGGCTGCTAGGGATTAGGACAGAACTTTTGTATGTGTTAGATTGCTCCAAATGAGGTTTCTTTCACCATTCTCAAACATCTGATATTGGTTACCGTCAGGGACAGATGGATCTGCCTCCGAATGCTAATTACACAATCAAAAATAAAGCCAGGATTTAGTTTAATTTTGTGGGTAAAAAAAAATCTCTTTCTAGCGCAAGCTGGTTGTGCAGCATTTTGGTTTTTTTTTTGTAATAAAAATTATATTTGATTCTAGGCAACGTTAAATACTATCCGTAGCGTGGTTTTCTTGGTTCTAGACAAGAACCAAAAAACCAGAGACCTGGAGGACACCTTACAAAAGAACTCCGCTAAAGACAGTACAGTGGACACAGAAGTGGCTTACCTGACTCATGAAGGCATGTTTATAAGCGATGCGTTCAGTGAAGGGGACCTCCCGCCTGTAGCAGCTGACACTACCTCTCAAAGAAACACTTCCCCGAACAGTGAGCCCTGTAGCAGTGATTCGGTCTCTGAACCGGAGTGCACTACCGATTCGTCATCCAGCAAAGAGCAGACATCGTCTTCTGTTACTCCAGGGGGAGTAGAGATGATGTGAGTAAACACGCTGCCTGTCTCCGCTTTGCAACATGTCGGTAACAAGGTGTTAGGTGCAGGCCGTTGTTTCTGATGATACAGTACAAAAATTGCTTTGGAGGAATGTGGTTTTCTAGGTAAGCGAAGCGGAATGGCTCTCCACCGTCACCCCTAGAGACTGCCATCAGACTGCGCTGTCCCCAGCTCGCTTTTGTTTCATTTATTTGTTTTGCTTTCACCTCTGTGTGGAGTCATCGTGTCACTTCTTGCAGAAAAGGGCCCCTTCTCCCTCTGTTCCACTGGGGAGCCTGCTTCCGTGGAGAGCAGGAGAGATGCAAGTCCAGCCTACATGACAGACGTTATTTTTCATGACTTTAGCAGGCAGAAGCATCTCTGTTCCTTGTCCACGTGCCCAATGGCTAAGTTTTCTGGTTTGTTTGGTTTTTTTAAGCTGGCTTCATGGAATACACCTTGAGTAAATTCTCTAGAAAAATCTGCTGTTCATTGTCAACTGTTCAACTTGCGTGGTTAAATAAATCCATCTTAGTAACGTAGGCACCGCTGCCCTGTGGTGCTCCAGACTCCAGAGTTGGAACCTTCTTGGCATCCTTTTGCATACCTCATTTATGGCTGGAAGTCAGAGCTACCTTTTTAAAAGAACCAGGCGTACTGTGTGTGTGGGATGCAGGTATGAGCCACTTCAAAAGCCAGCATGTCTGGATACAGAGTTCTACAAAGGAAAAATGAAATACCACTTGTTACCCTGCTGAAAGATGGAAGATAGCAAGTAGTCTGCTTGCTCTAGCTGATTGGTACTCAAATATATGTAATTGTGTGTTTAAGCAACTGTGAGTTTTGATAGAGACCTTCCCCCCCAAAAATCACAAGGAGATGGATGTAAAATAAATAGGCCTCTCTACGTCCAAACATCTGTCGTACGCTGGAAGAGAAACGCAATGTGAAGAGGAGTCCAGTGTTACAGTGAGGAGCAAGGAAGGGGGTTGGATCCGAGCTGATCTGGAGCGCTTTGCCAAGTTTGCCAAAAATATACCACCCGGCTAGATCTTTTGAGCAATGAAGTTTTTTCCAAGGCTGGTTGCACAGCTTTGTTCTAAAATGAACTCGCTTCATCCCTCTTCTGTGTTTTGTTGTTGGTTGTTTTTTTTTTTTTTTTTTTTTTTTTTTTTTTTGCACCTCTGCTCTGTGTTTGGAGCAGGCTAATAAAATTACATAGTTACAACAGTGTTAGCCCAGTTGCTGCTCTGGGTTTTCTCTCTCCTCTCATCCCATCATCAGTCCCTTGAGCAGCCTCACTGGACCAAAAGATCGTTATCTTAACTAATTACGTGAATGGCAGCGCTGTGCTAGGTGCTAGCCTCAAAACAGTGGACAAATCACAAGTTTTTTTTAAAAAGCACCAGTTTAGGAACCTGCAGTCTAAAGAACTAATAGAATGACAGCCTATAGATTAAGGTGGTGGGGAGTGTAAAATTACCCATTTTAGGCCTTATACTTGCATTGGAAGAAAAATACTGTGGTTTATTTGTCACGTGCTTGTGATGCTCAAGTGTGACAGGAGCTCGATAAATTTTAGCTCAGTAAATGTTAATAATATTTATTGTATTAGTAATGGCTATAACGTGTTTTCTTTTAGACCATTGATAGCAATTAGAATGTAGATTTAAAACAAAATATAAGGATTTGCAGTTGTGCATTTCCTTGTTACAGGGACTGACGTGACATTGACAGCAGCGTAGAAGATCCCATCTGTACAAAGTGACTTTGCTGATTAACTGACTGTCTGCGTTTGACAGTTGCTGCAAGGCTCTTTCCTCCTTCAACCTGTGAGCAGAAATACTGTGGGGTTGTTTTTTTTTTTTTTGTAAATTGATGCTCATCCAATTGGTTCTGTCATTTGTAGGATCAGTGATGACGTGAAGCTGACTGACCTGGAACTGGTCAGGCTGGCAAACAATATTCAAGAGTTACTTTATAATGCCTCTGATATCTGCCATGATCGTTCAGTCAAGTTCCTCATGGCAAGAGCAAAGGTAAGGAGCTTGGATCAGGCTGCTGGTGGTGTCTCATCCTTTACAAGAATTTACTCCCAATTTACTGGTTTAATGAGTGAGAGTTCTGAAATGGCATTCTCGTTGGAAATTAAGTAACTCTTCCTGCCGCTACGGGCGCTTGATGTGAATGCCCAGGGCACACAAGCATTAACATATGTCATTGTAAGGCAATGTGGGTTTCTGCTACCTTTTTTTTTTTTTCTTTTTAATATTCTTGCTGTCTTTGAAGCTCCATGCAGAGAACGCATATCTACGACCAGGTAGCGGCTTGCACTGCGATCTGCCTTCTCTGTCCCATGTAGGGTTAAATAATGTGCTTCTTAAAATACTAGTAGCCCTCAGACACGCTGACTAGTTATTTCTTTACATCTCTGAATTTTTGTGGTCATATGTCTGCTTACAATGGTTTTCTTTGCATATAGGATGGCTTCCTAGAGAAGCTGAATTCCAATGAGTTTGTTGCCCTTTCTCGCTTGATGGAAGGCTTCATCTTAGATACTGAGCAGATCTGCGGCAGGAAAAGTATGTCCTTGCGAGGAGCACTTCAGAGTCAAGCCAACAGATTTGTGAATAGGTTCCACGAGGAGAGGAAGACGAAACTAAGGTATCTCTGGGTAGAAGATCTTTGTGTTCTTACATGAATAATTTTATCAACCATATGCCAGGCAAACACAATCTTTTGTTGCCTAGAACACTAGTAAGCCAGTTGTACTTAAGAGCAGAGGGTGAAAAAAAAAAAAAAAAAAAAACTATTAAAAGCTAATTATTTTCAATTGGTGTAGATTTTTTTGCTGTTTTCATAACTTAATTTCTTCAAACTGGGTTGTTCTACAGTTATCTAAATAAGGACAGTAATAGCTGTCAGCACTCAGGACTGACATTGAAGGGCAGGGTTGCTCTGTCTCGGGTTAAGTAACTTCAGGATAATTCACTCCCAACTTTAAAAAAACCCAAAAACAAAAAACAAACAACCAAACCAGCAACAACAAAAACCCAACCCAAAAAACCTCCCAACAAAAACAATAATTAAAAAAAAAAAACAACAAAACACTGGTGGAACAGCCTTCCCAGTATCATACATCAAGTCTTTTGCTCTCATCCCTCAAAAGCTCCTAAGATTCCAGTATTTACACATTACTTCAGTGGCAGTGACCTCATAAGGATCTTTATTGCCTGGTGTAGTCTTTTGTCCTCTGTGATAGATTGAATGAACAAATCGTGAGATCTCTAGGCCGACACGGTGTTTGTCTGTTTCGTTACTGCCAGTTGTTGGGTACCTCTTTCTAATGAAGATGAATAACATAACATTTGGAGCCAGTGGCTTTTTTAAAAAATACTGTAGTTTTGATTCCACAGCAGTAGAGGCAGGAGAGGTGTGAAGACAGGGCATTTCATTTTCTCAGCCTCCTCTCTTTTGTGTTTATAACTAGCCTACTCTTGGACAATGAGCGCTGGAAGCAAGCTGAAGTTCCTGCTGAGTTTCAGGATCTTGTCGATTCGGTGTCAGATGGAAGAATTTCTCTCCCTGAAAAAAAAACAGCAGGTGTGTATCTTGCAGTCATACTGTTAACTGAATTTATTATCAGCAAGTGCTGCTATTGAATGTTGATGGACACATTCCGATGTCATTCTTGATCTCTGGTTGCTCGCTGTCTTCTGGGGGATGAGAAGGAAGTTGATACCTTTTTTCTTTTTTTTTTTTTTTTTTAATTTTTGTTGTTGCTGGTGTTAAAAGTTCTTGTGCTCACCTTAAAAGAGTATTTATTAATTTTTTGAAAACCCATTTAAGTGTTAGCACAGGGAGACAGCTACTTTTTTTATACAAGTATTCCCACAACTTCATCTGCCGGTTCAAATGAAAGGCAGCATGCTATGTGGCTGCTCATGGAAGTGAAAACTCGTGTACGTTCAATTATTTACCTTGCCATAGAAACCTCATTTGACCTCAGGCAAGTCCCTTTTTTCTCCTCGTGCCCTATTTCCCCGTGTGCAAGATGGGAATGCATGATGCGTTCTTACCTTGTGAGCATTCTCATCCAATATTGCAGTGATGAATGTGTGTAAATAGCTAGAACAGGAGGAAATCATACATAGAGGGGAAAGAAAATGGCGATAAACAAGAAGGAAGAAAATACAGTAATGTCATGGTGGAGAAACCCCAACCCCACAAAAGGAGTATAGTGGAGACAGAGGGCGTATTAGGCAATAATTACTCCAATGAAACCAAAATGTGCTCATCGACCATTGCTCTTAAAATAAGCTCTTGCAGCTTCCTTCAAGAAGATAAGAAACTGGTGGCATCAAACTTAGCGTGAAAAATTGCATCAGTAAGAGCTTCTACTATGAAGCCTGAGGAAGAAGTTGTTTGAAGCTAAAATATTAATATACGCAGTAAATCATTTGAGAATGTATAGTAGAAAACCTAGTGACTTTTTCTGCTTTTCTTACTCTATTTGTTACCTGTTGTATTGGAAGTTTCCAAATCCATAATGACTGTGGGACTTCAGGGGATTTTTGATCAAAGATCCCGGTAGATAATAAAGTAACTTTACGGGTTGTAATAATTATGATGGGTGACCAACTATGTAATAAAAATTGTAAAAGAGAGCAGTGCTGCAAAGATTGATTGTGGGTTTTGTCAAGTCTTAGCAAACGAACACTGTATTTCTAGAAACCAGCATTTTTTTTGTGCTTGTTTTCACTTCAACTCATCCCTTTTCCTTTCTTGCTAAAATGTCTAGCTACTGAAGAAAGAAAGCCAACTGAATTCCTTATTGTTGAAGGACAAAAATATGCAACAGTTGGGTAAGATGCACTCTTTTCTATTAGCAGTGGGTTAGCTGGCAAGAACTTTGGAGTAGAACTGTGATGAATACTAACAGCTTTAGCAATCTTATTTAAATAAAGAAACCCCTCTCATTCCACAGATTAGTTTCTCTTCAGTTCCCAAACAGTTACAAAACATTGCAAGCTCTTCTGGATGTTAAAAAGCTGTTTCTTCTCTGAATATCTAGGCTGAAATTTATTGTTTCATTTGAATGTGTTTTTTTTTCCCAATTGTTTCATGAAAACACATAGTTATGAAAATACAGGTTTGGCATCATAGCATGCTGTTGTTATTTCTTGCAATATAGGTTATCTCCAGCAAAATACATGAGTCCACTACTGAAGGATTGCTTATCTTATTCAGAATAAGAAATAAGATATGGGCCATCTCAGAAGCTGCATATACTATTTCTTGGTAGCCTGATTGCTTTGGATTGGAAAGTAGTTTCTTAAAGCTGGTTATATCAAAGGCATTTTAAAATATATAACACTCACATACTCCTTTCATTTAAAAGCACGCTGTGTTTCCAAAGACTGAGGCTTAAGCATTAAATATACATGAGAGTGGTTTTGGAGAGGGAGTAAAACCTGGAGATCACTCCCCAGAGTCCTAACATCAATTTACCCCAAACTGAAAAGTTGTGATTTACATCATGTCTTTGACCAGCTGTCATTTTCTGAGTTGCTTCATGATGATTCTGTTCAATTAGAAACAGAAGCTGATGTCTCAGAACTTCTGTGCCAGCCAGCCGATATCACTGCAAAAGAGCATTTCAGGTCTGAGTAGGAGCATTTGAACATGCTTTAATGGATAAAGTCTGCTTGATAGGCAACATGTTTGATAATCCATCTCTGCTAATTTGAAACTTGTCATATTTAGCTCTGTGAAGCAATTGTCAGCTTCCTGTTGGTGCAAATAATTTGTTGCAGTTCTACATGCTTCTACGCACAGTTTCATTGTATTTAATCAAATAAAATGCATTAATGAAAAAAAGCCTAGATGTACCCCAAAAACTTTCCAGGTGTTTATTTTCAGTTGATTGTTCATCACCTTTCTGCACTCTACTGCCTAAAGGAAGAAAGAGATGTAACTTTTTGAAATGTTAGAATATCTACTCTGAATGTCTGATCTTGCCGTAGTTTTCCTGCCTTCTGTGTATTTGAATTCAGAGGGACCTGCACTTTGTGGAGCCTTCTGAATTCCACCCAGTAGTTCCCAAGTTCTCCAGTGCCTGCTGAATTCAGGGGAAATTACAGGTGTTGAGCATCTTTGAATATTTGGTGCTGGTTGTTCACAGCTGTCTTCTCTGTGACAGTATTCACAAACAGTATTAGTATTCATTACCTCCTTTCAGTGGTGGTTGTTGTCTGCATTCTGTAGATTTTTTATATTTGCTCAAAGTTGGCTGCAATTATACAGTACTATAAGGAAGGAGTTTGTTTTTGTTTTGGTTTTGTTTTTTTTTTTTTTTGTCCCCTGCCAAGACCTGCATGGAGACTTCTAGTTCCACAGTAGCGTTTTTGGAGATTAAAGAGTTATACCAATGAACCTCAGAGATTTTCTCTCATATATGTTAAGTACTTTTTTCCACATACCACCCTGTGGAATGGGTATTCTTCATAACCATCTTTATGTATATCTTCTTTTACGTTTTACTTCTACTTTAGATCAGTTAGTGGATTTATTTAATGCTGTAATCTCTAGCATTAGGTGGCTTTCTATCAACGTGACTGGCCTGTGTTTGATATTTTTTTTTTTTTTTCAACGTCTTCTCTGCACTGAGATGACATTTGGCTGTTTCCTCTCTTGTAGGACAGTATTGCTGTTAATAAGAATAATCCTGGAGTACTGCCAGTGTGTGGATAACATTCCTTCCATTGCCACTGACATGCTTACCCGCCTGTCTGATTTACTGAAGGTATGACTCCAAATGTACCGTCTGTGCCAATCAAGGGTATTTAGCACGGAGAACACGTCTTACTGTCTGTAATGCTTCACGTGCTTTTATGATTTTATATAAATGATATGAATTGTTGAGAAATGGTTGCGTTTGTTACTGTGCCGTAAGGTGACCTTTCAAGCTAAGTGCATTAAAAATGCAGTTTGTTGTGTGAATTAACTCTGGGAAGGCTGTCTTTCCTCTTGTTCACCTGGAATATTGGAAATCCCATCTAGTAGTGTTTGTCAGAGCTGCCTGTCCTTCAGGCTGGGGGGTAGGATTAATGCTGCTGAAGAAAAAGCAATTTGATCCCAGATGCCACAGAGATGTATCTATATTCAGGAAGGAGATGAGTCCCTTGGTTTTTACAAGCCAGTAGAAGTATAGTCAGTAGAAGCATGAAAAATAGCATGGGATGAAGCGTCTGTTGTAAAATGTAAAGATGATGAAAGACCAGGACCTTTTTGTCATTTATTTCACACTGGAGAAGAGGAAAGCTGGTAAAGCACAGGTACTGCAAGGTAATATAAGTAAACAATAATAGAAGGAGCACATGAATGCACCTTAAAACTGTCATATATATATATAGGCTCCAAAGCCTAGCAGTTTAGTTATTTCAAGGTTTTCACTTGTGTCTTCACCCACAAAGGTCATGTCAGGTATTAGAGTTCTGAGCATAAGCATAGTCAGTAAAAGACGAGCAGATTCTACTCTCCAAAAGTATATTTTACATAAGGTGGGGGACAAGGGAGGGAAAACGCACTCTAGGAGGTGGACCTTTAAATAAACTTCCTGTTGGTAGTTCTTACCTGAACAACCAGATGCAGGAACGCTCCTCCCTGCAGTTATTCAGATTCACCCACAAACCTTCCCCTTCAAAAGCTCTATCCAAGGCAGATCCGTCAACTTGGGACTGGGCATGCCCCTCTTTGCCTCTTGATCTCCAGCCGCTGCTTCACTCAAGTCTCGCAGCACCTTTTTGCAGGCAGAATAGCAGCAGATGCCTCAAACCTGGCCAGATTTGTATCTCTCTCTGTCTTCTCTCTCTCTACCGTATCTTGTTCTAGTTCTGTGTCATTTGTGTTTTATTCCTTGATATTCAAACATCTTGTGCGGTTTAGTTATTGTATTCCCCGTCTGATGGTGAGGTGCCATCAATTGGAGAGGTGACGAGAGCAGCTAGCCAAAACAAAAGCTCACTTTGAGCAAAATAAGAGCCACTCAGGGTGTCCTTGCAAGTCACTATGGTTTTTGTTTGACAGCTGTCAGAGCTAGCAAATTTTGAAGGTAGCGAGAAGCTAGTTTTTATTGTGATGGAAGCTGCAGAGTGTTCCCAGGTAATGAAATTCCAGGTCGTTTTGGACTGTGGCTGCAACCAGAGTGAAATAACACCAGTGTATGAACAAAACCGCAGTCGTGATTACTGGAGTTGTTTAGCAGGTGCAGACGAGAGGGCTGGCAGCCACAGTGCCGGAATGCAGAAATGCTTTCCTCCAAGCAGTCACAAGGAGGGGGTATTGCTCTTCTGATGTTTCAGGCGTGCTGCTGCTTTGCTGCTTTGTCTGCAACGGGCGATCCAGTAACAGTGATATCTACAAAAGGCAGAGGGGAGAGTACAAGTATCTGTCATCCTTTATAGAGCGTGTTTTTAATGGTCTGCTGCGCAGTCAATGAGTTGGTGCTAACCTGAGCTAAATAGCTCAGAGGAGCTTAGGCTGTGTGGGATACATCTGCCTTCAGCTCGGTGGATCTGCTTCTGAAGTCCACCAGGAGGCATAAGAAAAGGTCTTGCTTTTCAGGAGGAGGAGGAGATGAAGTGAATGTTAGATGGTTTCAGATCCCAACTTCTGTCTGAGAGCAAAGTAGATTATGCCTCTCTCAGGTTGGGGGCCACACGTAGCTCAAGTTCAGTGGTGGCGCTAGGTCTGGGTTGGCTTTTTTGGCCCTGGATACCCCACTCTGGCAGCCCAGAGTGGGGGTGTGGTGTTCACGGTGCATCCCCTCTGGTCCTGAGTTTTGTGACTAACTCCAGGCAATAGCCAGAAAAATTGTTGCCTGTTTTTACTCAAGGAGGGTTGAAATTTTGGGTTTGTTCTTGCATTATTGTGAAGTGGGACCTGTGAAGCAGGATTGTGGCCCCCCAATAAAAGGGGAAGTCTCTCTGTGTTGCCGACGCAATCTGCAGGGCAACCTTGTCACAATTCCTTGTGAATCTTTCTTCAGGTGCAAGAGAAAGGCACAAGCTTTCCATAGGTTTTGTCTCCCTATTCCCACCTCAGTGTCAACAAGACGGTTCTCTTCAAACATGAGCCCTGGGATTTCTGCTTTCCATTCAGAGCAGGAATCGGGGACAGCAGCAGTGGCTGTTCCATCTCTACTGCATCACCCAAGGCAGTCTAGAGTATCTGGTGTCTCAAGCTGAGTGGTGGAGCAGAATTCCAAAATAAGACGGACTATGCTAACAGAAACTGTCTTACTGTCCAGAGACCCTGCTGGCCTACGTGCATTTAATGAGAACTTCTTTTCTCCTGGCACCAAGTTAGGAAGATTGGGTCACGAGTCGTCTGCTGTACCTGGAATTCTTACAAAATTGGTTTTTGACATGGCTTGACATCTTCTGTGCATTTCCTAATCTCGGTATTTTATAGTGTTACAAACATATATTCAGCCACCTTGGCAGCAATGAGTTTCAGCACTTTCAAGTTTTCTTTAACATCAGTGGTGAGGAAGGTCTAAAGCCAGAGCAGAAACTTGTTCTTTTGATATTTTCCATTCTGATGTTACACTTGTCCACTCTACTTAGCAAAACTAGTGAGATCCTTCCCCTTCGCTCTCCCCAAGGCCCTGGTTTGGGGAGTACCTTTCACAGACTTCTATTACAAAGCCATCCTTGTATACAGCTTTCAAAGTAAGGCCGTGCATCACTGGTCTGCAGCAAGGCTGACTTGTCACTTGACTTTCACACTGAGAGGAGCCTCACCCAAAGGTCTCATAGAGAGGCAAAAATTAGTCCCTGAATTGAAATCACCGAGCAGCTAACTGTTTTTAATCCCAGTATTTCCACTTTTCTGTGCTGAAATGCTGCCTTGAGTGCTTTAGCATAAACTGAGTCAAAAAAAAATACTACAGGCCAGTGATTACTGAGAGTGGAGAAGAAGCTCTCTTATCTTACTAGTTAACAGTTGGAGACTCCTCTGTAGCAAGGAGTATGCGAAATTCTGGTACTCGCCTTCATTTATTTTGTAATAATCTGTTTAATCTTGCAGATTTCTATTGATGATATTTCTAAACTGTGATTATGCGTAGCTGTTAAAAGAGTCAGCATAAATTTTCACTCTCTTTTTCTTTTCTCACAGTATTTCAACTCTAGAAGTTGCCAACTAGTCCTTGGAGCTGGTGCGTTACAAGTTGTTGGTTTGAAAACAATCACTACAAAAAACCTAGGTATGGATTTCTGTACTTTAAAACGTCAAAGCTTGTTTTCCTGTCTGTTTAAAAAAATAAAACAAACACAAAACCCCTCTAAACATTTACGATAAGCTATGTTTCTGTTGTGGTGCCACGCATGGAACACAGAGGGTGACAAGACCTTGCTGGTTAGGGGGTAAAACATGTATAAAAGCTAGTCTGAAGTGCACTAAAATCCATCAAATCCCTTTGCTGTCTACTGGATGGCTTTAAATGTGAAGCTTTGCTGTGTTACA
The DNA here is from genome assembly GCF_965231255.1 of Vanellus vanellus. Lineage (NCBI taxonomy): Eukaryota > Metazoa > Chordata > Aves > Charadriiformes > Charadriidae > Vanellus > Vanellus vanellus. The sequence goes on from NC_138907.1 coordinate 12,600,121, forward strand.
TGAAGGAAACAAATATATAGGCTAGCAGGTTTTCCGTGAAAATGTTTTGACTGCAGGAGGGTGTAGTTACTTTTTCAGAGGTGGCTTTGGTGCGCTCAGGAAGCTGCTTAGGGTTCAGATCTTGATATTGGAGGGTGGGAGGCAGAGGAATGCCGCCAAACCCCTCTCTCCCTGTGCGTTTAGCTGAGCTGTGCTGTCCCGTCTGCCCTGTGGGGCTGTATTCTGTAACGCCATGTCCGCATACAGCTCCTGCGGATTATAACCGCACGTCAGTAACGCGCGAAACCATTTCTGTGGGTGGCTCTGAATAGAATAATTAGGCTTTTATGTGGCCGAATGTCCCGGCGCAGTCAGGTAATTTAGGGCTCTGTGTCTGTGTGCTGAATCCAAACTATGACTTGGGCTTTAGAGTCTCTCATTTTCAGTGTGCAGCTGATTAGCTGAATTGCCAGTCCCAAGTTCCCCATCTGGACTGCTTTCCCTGCTCCGAAAAGCCCAGTTCTGTGCTACAGAAATGTCTTAACGTGCTACTTGAGACCCTGCAGTTTTAAACTATCTCCTGAAATTAAGAGCCTTTGGTTGATGGGTTGAAGCAGATGCTTGAACTTGCAGTTCCCACTTTTCAGGGTGTCCCGATTACCAGTCTGTCTTTCCTTTAAAAAAAAAAAATAAATAGGGAATCCCTTTAAAAAAAAAAAATAAATAGGGAATCCCTTTAAAAAAAAAAAAAAGGGAATTGCTTTTAAAAAAGGGGAATTGCTTGAGGATGGGTGGAGAGGTTTCCTCCTGAGGGGCCATAGTGTTGGAGCGGAGGAAAGCTGGGTCAGGTCTTTGCTCCAGAAAGCTTGACCAGTTTGGTGACCACGCTGGCACCACCATGTGTGTCCTGCTGCCTGCTCAGGCCCTGTTAAACACGGGAAAAACTCGGGTTTGGGAATCGTGCTGGCACTGCAGGCTCTGGGCAGCTCAGCCCTAGCAGGGCAGGATGTTTATCTCGCCCCTCCTGCAGGAGAAATACTGATGCCTTGAAAACGCGGCTGATGAGTCAGATCTTTTGAGATCTCTCTGATGTCTGCCTGTGCTTGGGGCTCAAAATGTCAAGTAGACACTTAAAGCCTCTTGTAAAATTAGTCCCTTATCCCGTATCTTATGGAAGCAGGGTGTGAATAGCCAGGTCCTAGTCTGGTGTCTTCGCTGGGTGGGGCTTCCCAGTGGAGACAAATGCTCTCCTCCTGTTTTGTTTTTGGTTTTGTTTTTTTTTTTTTTTTAAAAAAGAAACATGTTAAATTGTGTCAGATCTGCTATTTGTGTGAAAGGAGATAGAAAATGACTCTTCCCACATAATAATGAAGTTCTTTTTTCTCTCCGTCTCTCGCTTCTGGATTTACAGCCCTTTCTTCACGTTGCCTACAGCTAATCGTACACTACATTCCCATTATCAGGGCTCATTTTGAAGCTCGACTGCAGCCAAAGCAGTTTAGCATGCTCAGGCATTTTGACCACATTACAAAGGTAATTCTTTTGGCATTTCCTAATTAAACGCAAAGTTCTGCTTTTCAACTGAAGAATACAAGTGCCATTAGATAGTAAATAAAACCTGCTTTCTTCCATTACAGGATTATCATGACCACATAGCTGAAATTTCAGCAAAGCTCGTTGCCATAATGGATAGCTTATTTGACAAACTGTTATCCAAGGTAATGATTTATGGAAATAATTATACACTCTCTACATTGCTATTGGAGGGCTCATTCTGTACAGTCTCGATGTTTCAAATGGAGTCTTAAACTTTCCTAGTCAGGACTTGTTTGAACTTCTTTAAACTGTATAAGCACAAAGCTCTGTGCTGTACTTGTGAATGTGTTTTGCCTTAATGTTTGCCACCTTGGTGTCCTTTGCCTTCACCCCCGCCAAAAAAAAAAGGTTCGTTTACTCCGTCAGCAGTAAGAGAAAGGCTTAGGCTGGCGCAGATGCTCTGGTGTTTAGAAACTGAAGTGCTCTCCTACCCTCAGCGGTTTTATCCACTGACAGCTCTTGTCTGCAGTCAGGCTGAGCCCGTTCCTGTTTCCTGCTCTTGCCAATGGTGCCTCTTTGGAAGTTGGGAGTGTGTAATTTCCTGCAGCTGAGGAAACAGTGCAAAAAAAACCCCAAACCCAAACAAACAACAAAAAAACAAAAAAAAAAAAAACAAAACAAAAACAAAAAAAAAACCTGCTGAGGAGGAAGAGTTTTTGGAGGGGAAGGACCAGCCCATCTCTTGGGCTGCAGGTCTGGGGACTAGAGAGAGGTCTACGCTTAGGAGTTCCCACTGTGTAGCAGTGTTAATAGCTGTCCTGTGAAGTGCTCTCAGTGGTTTCTTTGGAGGGTTTTGAACACCTGTCAGTGGAACAGGTTGGTCCTGGGTTGGATCTACTCAATCTGTCTCACCTCAAGGAGGAATAAAGTGACAGAGACTGCCCCAAGATGGGATCTCCTGGGACCACAGAACCCATAGATAAAGCTTTTAAAACTTAATGTTTTGCTTTGGGTCTCACACTCTTTTTAAAATTATAAAAAAAGCTGTTCCATGAGAGAACTGAATTAATTCTTTAGTGACAAGGTTTGATTGATGGGCCTGGGCCACCCTCTTCCTTGTAGGAGCTCAGGAGAAACACAGCATCTCCCTGGTGGAGCACAGGTTGGGGATGGGCTGTGGTGAGGCAGCTCTATCGGGCAGCATTTCTGTCTTCCTTGCTGTTTCTATTATTTGATTGTTTATTTTACATTGTGCTTTTTCTTCTCATCTGTTTCTTTGGGCTATCAAATAGCGTCATGTAAACTTGGGGGGGGGGGGGGAGCATTAAATTAGGCTTCCCTGCCCCTTGTTATGTTTACGCTTTTAAAAACATGTTTATGCCTTTTTCTAAAGATCCAAATAGTGGTCTGCTGCTTTTTGGGGCTTTCGCCCCGCTAAAAATACCTGTTCTCATGGCTTTTTGGTCACTTTACCTCTTGAAAATAAAAGTTTAGATTATTGATACTAAACAAGTTACCCCACAACACACCGGTAACGCAGTTGATGTTCTTGATGGTTCTCCCTTACTCTCCTGCCCTCTTTACAGCCCATCCTCCCCTTGTGAGCTGGCACAAGATATAAACTGAGAATATTCCTGTCCTTTAGAGCTCATAAAGGCTTGAGTGAGAGTGCCCGGCTCATGGGAATGGAACCCGCAGGGTAGAGGAGAAAAGGAGACCCACGTGTTGCTTTGCCTCCATTCCTAATGTACCCCATAATTTGGCTCATCTTGTTCCTGCAATAATGAAATCTTGGCACTGAAAGGCTGCAAAGAATGTGAAACCAGGAAATTTGCAAACAGGCATGTTGGCGCAACCATGTCAGTGTGTTCTTTGATTTTGTGAGAGTCCGAATGTTTTGGTGCCTTGTGGTCACCTGCTTTAAAGTGTGTAAATCTGAATGAGCAAGTGAGTTTCGTAGCAACGTTTAAAAAACAAACACTGCATGGTCTAGAAACCCACTTCGTCGGAGGCAGTTTGGTCCAGTAGATGGGACATTGACCTGGCACTTGGGTAAGGTGTGCAAGTGACTTTTGCCTTTCTAGGCTCTGCTTCCTTCTGGGAGCTCCGCGGAACAGGAGCCGTCTTCACGCAGCATGGCTGCGGTGAGGGCCCCGCACTCAGCGAGGCGTTCCGTGGCAGCATGGACAGTTCCCAGCATCTCTCTATTGGCACAGAGATAAAACAGGAACGGGGATATTTAACTATAATTAACAAGTGAAAAAGGCATAGGTTTTTATAAAAGGGGATAAATGTTCATGGAAAAAATCCGGTGTGAGTTCTTAGCTTCTCTTGGAGCTCACCGTCTTGTGACTGTTTGGACAGAAGAGCAGTAAATTTTTGTCTCATCCCTCGTGGTATTACATGCTGTTGATCTCAGCTGGAGATAAAAATGGCCGGGACCTCGCAGGGCTGGAGCTCATGTTTCTTTCTGGTGCTGTTGCTTTTTCTGCCCACCCCCCCTCCCCCCCTCCAGTTAATGCTGAAGGGCTTGATTTGTCTGTAGTCACACAAGAGCTATGGCTGCAGCTCACCAGTTCCTGTTGGCTTTACAGCACACGGGTAAATTGTAAATTGTTTTTTGCCTAACTCTCGTGTCTTGAGGCACCAGCCTCTGTGTGGTTGTCCCACACAGCGATCCTGGAGCAGTAAGCACTATTTTTTCTGCTACTTCTCCTGTCAAAATTAGGTCATCAGTTTGGCTTTTCCATAAAGACATTCTCAAAACTCCCTAATTTCTTTTTTTTTTTTTTTTTTTTTTTTTAATTTTTTCCCCCTCTCGCACTCAAGCTTTGTTCTCTTTCACAATCCGTGCTAGCCCAAGAGAGAGCATCTGCTCCCACATTGTTTGTAAATCATTGAGTTATAATGACTCAGCTCTTACAGGGAATTGTGCAAGGCACTGTGGGGAACTATCGCCTGACCAAAGGTGACCTGCCGGTGTTTAAACCCAGGCCGGTGCCAGCACAACCTCTCCTGCAGGAGCTGAAGAGCCGGCTTCACTGCTCCTGCTTCCAAAATCACATTCGGATATTCCCTATCCAGGGTGGGGACGTTAAGAGTTTCGTTCCCTTTGTAGCAAATCTCTTGCCATCTGGTGGTTTTTGGTGTCTTGTTTCTTGGATTTCAGCCACTGGGAGAAGGGATGTTTTCCACTTTCTTTCCCAAGCTATTTCTGCAATGTTTTTGTGGGGTTTTATGGTTTTGTGTTTGTTTTTTTGTTTGTGTTGTTTTTTTTTTTATGGCAACTATAGAGTTTTCAGGAGCTTTCTGCTTTCCCTTCCTTGTTTTTTTCAGAAATTTGGATGTATATGATCTTAGAGAAGTGGTTTTCTCTCCTGAGTGGCTGAGAGAGTTGGGGTTGTTCAGCCTGGAGAAGAGGAGGCTCTGGGGAGACCTTATAGAGGCCTTCCAGTATCTAAAGGGGCTCCATGAGAGCTGGGGAAGGACTTTTTACAAGGACATGTAGTGATAGGACGAGGGGAATTGGCCTCAAACTGGAAGATGGGAGATTTAGGTTATATATTAAGAAGAAATTTTTCACTGTGAGGGTGGTGAGGCACGGGAACAAATTGCCCAGAGAAGCTGTGGCTGCTCCATCCCTGGAGGTGTTCAAGGCCAGGTTGGACGGGTCTTGGAGCAACCTGGTCTGGTGGGAGGTGTCCCTCCCCACAGCAGGGAGGTGGAACTAGATGGTCTTCAAGGTCTCTTCCAACCTAAACCATTCTATGACTGATTCTGTGATTCATCAGGGGTAGAATTGCTTGTCTGTCACTGACATGCAGAAATCTGCAGGAGAGGGCCGGCCAGCAGGCCACGAGGTGTGCAGCGGTTGTTCTCTCTGCAGCTGGGATTTGTAGGGTAATGGAAACCAACAGAAAGTAAGGAGCAAAGAGAAGCAATTCAAACTAACACAGTTGAATGGCTGAAGTTGGGAAGCCCTCAGATTTCACACCGCTTTGAATTTTACTGCTTGCTGATAAAGCAAGAAGTGCTAAAAGATTGTGCGATGCGAGTCCTTGGCGGAATTGGATCACACTCAGCATCCATTCAAATTTGTGATTTGCTAAATGAACCCCGATTCACGACGTCATTAGCAACGCAGGGCTTCAGAAGGCTGTTGGAAACACTCCTGTATCAACCGTTTTAATGCAGTTGAAAGTAACTGGTTGTGGTTTTATTATTTCCAGTATGAAGTGAAAGCTCCTGTTCCTTCAGCGTGCTTCAGGAATATCTGCAAGCAAATGGCAAAGATGCACGAAGCTATATACGATCTCCTGCCGGAGGAGCAAACACAGGTATTTTTGAGATTCATTTAACACAGCCCTTGCAAACGCGCATGAACTTGGTAACAAGGGAGAGTTCTGCTTTATCTATGGGGTGGGGGAATTCTTTTTTGAGTCTTTGTGAAACCTACATGTTTAAAGGGGTCTGCAGCAGTCATGCAGGCAGCTTGGTCTGAACTCAAGTGTTCAGATGTGCAGGGAGAACGAATTGATATGCGAAGAGGACCGACCGATTCCAGCGTTTTGAGCTGTGTTTTAATATCTAGAGAGGTGAATCTTCAATTCAGGAATTAGTGCTGAAATCCTAAACAAATGGCAACGCTTTGGGGCTCTACTACAGTGCTTTTAGAGAAATCTTCTGTAACGCTGCTCAAATGTAGTGGCTTCCGAAGGTCCCTAAATGTATTATGCAGCCAAATTGTACCAGCTGTGCTTTTTAGGTACTTTTGCTGCAGTTATTGTTACTGCAGAGTTGTAAATCGAAGGACGGGAAGGACCAATACAGTCACTGAATTGTAGTTTCCTCTTTTGCACTACATTAAATGGTCCCTTTGAACCGTTTTTCACGCTTTCTCTTGGAAAAAAGACTTTGGTTATAGTAAAGGAAGGAGATTTTTTTTTATCTTCTAACCTTAATACAAGTTGCTAGATGCTTTGACAACAGGGAAGCAAAATTCATGTTACAAAGAATGTGTCCTCTAAGTGCAACACCTAAGAAATAAATTAGGGTGTGCCCTGTCCTGTATGTTATCTATTGGATGTGGCCAGAAAGATTAGGAGGCGAAAGGACTGGCAGGAGGGAAAAATCACATGAATTGTAAAACCAGCCCTGAAGGTTAGTGATTTATGGTGTTTGCGATGTATTCCCTCTCTGGAGGCAGTGATGCAAGGACAGGGATGGTCGTCCCTTACTCTGGTTCTGTGTTGTGGTTTTGTTTTTTTTTTCAGATGTTGTTTTTAAGAATTAACGCAAGCTACAAACTTCACCTAAAGAGGCAGCTGGCCCACCTCAACGTAGTCAATGATGGAGGACCTCTGAACGGGTACGTTGGAGCACTTGGGGTTTTTTTTACTGCTTAATTTACATAAGCAGGCTTTGTCTGCCGCAAGAAAGTTGTGATTGCAGAATGCAGCCACACACCGTGTTCTACTATGTCCTGCTTGGAGCTTTCTTACAGGAAAGGATGTGACCTGTGCCTTTCCGTAGTAAGTTACTATGGAACTAAGGAATGCAGTCAGCTGGCTAATAGATTGGGAGTTGGGCGTTGTCCTACTGGAAACCTGCTGGAGGTTTCCTCGGGTTGTGGATCGCTTTTTCTCCTGTTGTGTCACAGCAGTAGCCGCAGTTTAATTTGCAGTAACTGTGATTCATGAAGCAGTTTTGAAACATGGGTGATGACTCACAGTGCTAGCAAAGGAAAAATATGAAAAAAGCAGTATTTCATCTGTGCAATGGGCAGCTCCTATACAGAAATGGCTCTTACAGCAGAACTAGGTTTGAAATGAGGATTATGCTGACAGAGCTTTTCCCCTGTCCTGCTCCAGCCTGACCCTCCATCACCCAAACAAGTCAGTGGTCCCTCTCCAGAGCGGCAGTGCCGGGCTGTGCCCAGCATCCCACACCTCCCGGGGAAGCGGTCAGCCTCTGGCAGGCTGAATCCTGTTTTAAGTTGGATTGTCACCTGAAATGGGGGTTTTTAGAATCGTTCTTAATGAGCTGGAGATATTTATTTGCAGTGCAGTAGGGGTGAAATTCAGTCAGCCTACCCATGTGCAAGAAAGAATCATCTTAGGTTGAAGAAGCCAGAGAAGGAAGTTTATAAAATGTTTCAAATGTTGCTGGAATGAGGGAGAGTTTTGTTCCTGTCCAATTTATTCTTACTTGTCTTGCTTAAGCTTATTCATCTTTGTACTTCGTGAAAGAGTTTCTCTGAACCGGTTTGCTGTACTAGCAGTGTATTCCCAAGACAGCATCCAGTTGGTACTTCCTAAGGGATTTGTAAGCTCGCTGGCTCGGAGTCCCAGTTGAAGTGAGAGCACCCAGAGTGCATTCGGGAGCGTTCACACCGCGGTTTCTAGCACAACCCCACACAGCATGCCGTGCTGTGCCATGCCATGCCATGCTGTGCCGCGCCGACCTTGTGCTGCTCCATTTGGTTCCGTTGGATGGTGTGAAGGGATCCCTTGTTGGTGGGAGGGTCGGGGTAGGTGTTCCTGGTGGCGCGTGTCCCGGCAGAGTTGTCCTTGCTGCCAGGAGGGTCTCTTGGCTGCGGCTGGGAACAGGGATGCCCCGTGTTTGCTTCTTTTATGGCAGCAGTTCCATACTTCAGTGTGGCGTTGGGGCCTTTTGAGAAGGGAAATACCAAACACTGGATTTCACTTGCTGCTGTTCCAGCAGTTCTTATTGACCTAGTTTTTAACATGCTTTTCTCACCCTCATCCTATTTTAAACTGCTTTTTTTTTTCTCTAATAATAGTAAAAAATCCAGGTTTGTGAATCCTGGTTAATTTTTCACTATGAAAATACAACTTTTACGCCTACTTCTTGCTCCTTTCTAATTGGAAACGTGTTTCTGTCATCCCCCGATACGTTTCAATAATGTATGAGGGATTTTAACTCTCTATAAATGTTAGAAACAATGTTGCTGTTTGCTTTTACATGAACCTTCTAGACTACAGACACTAATGTTGCAATAATTAATATTCTAAATTGTAATGGAATCCGGGGTTTAAATCAAGATTAAGCCTGGGATTACGGCAAGGGAATAGAAGTTTTAGATGCCCAATTCCTGCTGAGTTTTCTGAACTCGTCATTCGATCTCCCCTCCCTAGAACTAGCTTTACACCTGGCAGTGATCACATACTGTCGCTCCTGTAAAATACAGGGCTGCTGTAGTGCTGAGTTTTGAACTGAGATTTCAAACATCTCATCTGGGCACAGCGTTTGAAGGTGCATTGTTGTAATTGTGCACCCACCCTGTAAACAAAGCCTGGTGGATTTCTTGAATATCCCAGTCCGACACAATCCCTTCAGGTTCTAACCTCATCCTGTGTTTTGCTGCAGCCTGGTGACTTCAGACGTAGCTTTTTACACTGGAAACCTTCAAGCTCTGAAAGGCCTTAACAACTTAGACCTAAACATGGCTGAAATTTGGGAGCAGAAGAGGTGATGATCCACTGGGAGCAGTCACTTGGCTCTGACAACAGACCGGACTTTCTTTGAAGCAGCAGTGACGACTGTGAGGTGAATACTTAAGACCGGAGTCCAAGAAAAGGGCACTATTGAGAGTTGGGGAAACTGGACTCAGAGGGAGCTGCAGGGAATTAGCTTTTCAGCATCCTGCAGCAAGAAACAAGTGATCGGCTGTCTGTGCAATGAGGTTGGTTTTTTGGGTTTGGTTTGGTTTTTTTTTTTTCCATTCTCTCTGGAAACAGACTCAGGTTTCTTTGGACCAAATCCAAAAGAACACATAGCTGTAACACAGCTGTAGTTGTCTAGAATGCTCTGTATATCTTTATATTAAAAAAAAAAAAAAAGAAAAGAAAAAAGATGCTTTGCATTTCTTCTAGTGCAATGAAATTCACACGGTGTCCCACCTTATTTAATGATGATACAATATAAAAAAAATATAATCTTGCGGTTGGAACTCTGTAGAAAATAGTTTTTTTCTCTATGAAATGATGCTGTTGGAAAATTTATTTTTTTACAGAACTTTATATAAATAAATGTCTTTTGATTGCTTGCATATAGGGTTGAGATTTGTTAGGGAGCAGTCCTGTTTCAGGGGGCTTTCTCACAGCTGGGCTCTAAACTGCCATCTGAAGAGAACAATTTTTCCAGCAAATTATCAGGAAGGAGTTGTGAAACCATCCTCGTTAGTGGTGACAATGTGACAGTGGGCACAAGGTAGGAGAAAGGGGCAGGTGTGAGGCTGGTTTCCTGCAGCTTCCCCCCCCTGCTGCTGGCCAAGGACATGGAGCCATGCGGGACTTTGCCAAGCACTCCACCATTTCAGAGACAAAAAGGCCACAGAAAACAGGGCAGGAAGAATTTTAAAGTTTTTTAGGCTGCTTCTAAAAAGGTTGCTCCAGTAAGGAAGGTGCAACCGAAATTAATTTATCAAAGAGGGTTGTGTTTTTTTTTTTAATACTACCTTTTAAGACTGGACGATGCCAGTACTAAGTAAAAGTGCCTGTGTATTTCACCTCCCACCTCTTTACCACACCGCAGTCTGAGTGCCTGACCCCGTGACGATTACGTCTGTGCGTGCGCCTACGGTTTCCTGTGGCCAGGCATGCTTCTCTGTTAGCGTAACAGATGTCATTAATTGTCAGTCAAAATAAAGTTATAAAATCACAGCTGTTTTTAAAGACCAACTTCTTTAATGATACATACCAGTGTTATACTAAGCTTATAAAATAAAGTTGTCTGCATGTAAATACAAGAGAAACATTAAGAAATCAATAGTGATCGGGACAGGGCTTTCCATTCCGGTACAAATTTAGAAATGACTCAAGAGAAGATAAATTAACATACATGGCTGTGACAATATGAACATGGGTGTAGTCAACATGATCCATTTATTGGAGAAAAAAAAAAAAAAAAGAGGGCAGATGAAGGATTTGGATATTAACAGGAGATCCAGTCTTAAATGGGATGTGAAAAAAAGCAAACACCACACGTGGATACTGAGGCATTTTTCTCAAGTATTGGATTCTTTGGGCGAGTTTGGGACACCACAGATTCCCACTCTCACAGATACAGAACTGGAGGTATTGACAGCCTTCCCCCAGTGCCCCGACGGAGGTGCTGCTCTGCTCGCAGGCTGCGGGGAGGGGGAACCTGAAGAGGGCTCGAGGGCGGGAGAGTTGCAAGCACATGAAATACAGGGAGGGTTTTTTAACAGCCCATTTAGCAGTAGTGAAACTTCTGGTTTTCAACCCTGCCTGCTGCTTTATACTTCATAAAAAGCCACGTGAGTAGCTAAACCGTGTTGTCCCCACGCGTATTTGCTTCACAGCTTTATTTCTTGCAGTTACAAGCAATTCAAAACTACTAAATGTTCGAGGCAAGCTTCTTAACTTCTTATCAAAGAAGATCTGTCCATCTTACCTCAAGACAAACAGTATTGCACTTCAAGGTTATATTAACTGAGTTACAGAATCTCTTTAAGGACTGAAGCATTACTTACGCACATCCATTGCGTTATGTGTGTCTGCTTAAAAAGATAAGCAAGAGAAATTAATTAGAAATTAATACTGCAGGGTACTGTGGAGATGACAAAGCATAGGCCCTCTGTGTACTTAGAATTCTAATGCTTAAAAGGTTCTTCCGTTAGGAGGCTGGTTTAGCACAGCTGTCTACACAATTGACCCTGCCCTTTCACCAACTCAGTGGTCCAGGATCCGAAGATTGCCAGATACGATTTTGTTCTCTAGTAGCGCTCCAGCCGGGATGTCAATTCTGTCCCCGTGATTTGCAATGATGATAACTGTTCCCTGCATTTACAGAAAAAAAAACACCCGAGTGCTTTAAAAACTTTTGACTTGGACCAAGCAAGAGCAGTGTTGGCTGGAGGACCAGTTCTGTGTCAGCTGTAACACAGCCCAGATCCTGGATGCATTTAGTTGTACTGTTTCTGAATAGACTTTTTTTTTCCTCCCCCCCTCTAAGAAAGGTTTTAAGGAAGTAATATTGGAAATGCTGTCAGTACCAGTGTATTAAAAACTATCAGCTCACAAGAGAGCTGATGCCTTCTTTGAAGACAGACACTTGCTTTTAGGTGGAAAAATGTTACCCCTGTCAGTACGTCACGGCACAGCTCACCATTACGTCTGCAAGGCAAACATGCAGCAGGAGCAGGGAATGGGGGCATGCATGTGAGCATGGTAACAGCCTGTTGTTGGTTCACGTGCCAGTTGTTGCAGCCTCACCTTGCCCTGATCTGTGTTGGCAACTGAACTGCCCTAGACTGTTAGAGGACAGTGACAGTGTTCTGCTAGGATTGACCATGTCCTAAGGAAGCACTGGAGAGAGAAACTGACTTGCTCAGCTTCAACATTTACTGATAAATCAAGAATCCCAAACAGGTGAGAAGAAGGCTCTGACTGTAAAGCCAGCCTGGGAGGTGAGGTGGTAGGTGGCCTGTAGAGCTCCAGGAGAAAGATGTTTGAACACACTCTGTGTTCAAATGCAGCCTGTGGCGTTGTCAAGGGTCGAAGATAAACCTTGGCTCTCACTGGGACTACACAGAGCTGCAGCTGTAGCGATAACACCTTCACTCCTTCCTAAGGGTCACTGTTCAGTCTTGGCCTCTGCAATGAGTTCCTGGGAGCGCTTCCCTGGGCTATGCATGACAGTACTGACATAGGCAGTGCTCCATTACCAAGGAGCAGAGATGAGGCACATTTACTGCATCCCAATTACACACTCACCTTTAATGAAACGTTCTTCCCAAAGGTAACATCACCTGAAACCGTGAGATGATCCAGCTCCAGCATATCTGGAATACTTTCAAACCTCCGCAGGTAATCTTGAACCTGTCGGCAAGAAGAAAGAATAGAGAGAGTTAAAAAAGCTATTTGCAGATTAAGGCAAGTGTGGGAGTGTCCTGAAAACTCCTTTCAGGGATCTTTCTGGACTCTACACCTGACAAATATAAAAGTTGCTACTATGAAAGCAACATGGTGGTGTCCCACCAAAGTTGGGCGAGCTCAAGAGGGCACCCCCCCCCCCCCCCCCCCATTTTGCCTTCCCTGTTCTCAGCTGTCGGGGTCAAGCAGCACAACATTATGCACACAAGTTAATTAGTTTATATTCTAACAAGCCCAACAGTTCTTTACAAAAAGCAAAAGGGAACGCCCAGATGAGCCGAGGTGGATAAAGCAAACTTCACTTTTAACTTACTGCTACAGACTGTGTTTTTATTCAAAGAGATAGAGTATATTTATAGGAGTTTACCTTTGTGAAAGAACTTCCCAGTTTGACAAGAGGCACTGTTGGGAATTCACGCTTCTCGCTCATCGTTAGAGATCCAGCATTAAGGCTGTACAAATTCGACATCACAAGCAAGAGATCTGACGTGGTCTTCACGGGCAGAAAACGGCTACGAGGTACATTTATCCCCAGAGAGTTCTCAAAACTCTTAATAGCAGCACCAACTGCAGTCTCCAGCTGGATAACATTCAAGCCTCCATCCAGAGTCTGGAAGAGGAAAAACTGGGGTGAACACAATGAGCAGAAAACAACTCTCTGAGCCATAAACAAGCCTAAGTCCGAGTTCTGCATTTACCAACAGACTGGCTCCTTTTTGAAGGCCGCGCTCCCTGTTTAGTTACCCAGAAATGAACCCTTCTTTTGAGTTCATTTCCTCCAAAATTCTCCTGGCTGATTACCTTTGGGTTAACAATGATCTCCATATCAATAGCGTTTTTCTCTTGCAGCCTCTTAATCGCAGACAGAGCAATCCACAAGTTGTTGGTATTGAATATTTTGAATTTTGACACGGACTTGAATTCATCCACATGTGCTTTTGGGACCTGAGCTATCTCCACCAGCCTCAGCTTGTTCTCGTACTGCGTAAGCGTGCCACCCTGCGAGGGGCAAAGAAAAAGTTTTAAGACCTGTTCTTGAGATGCCAGAGAAAGCTTCCCTTCCTCCCCAACCTGAACAAGACGCACTGTTTTGTTGGCATTTAAAGTCAAACCTCAGTGAAAAACACATTGCTTGCGTTCAGCTACCAGGTTACTAGAGTATGTTTAAAGTACAGTCAGAACCATCAAACGATTGTGTTTCAGCGCTCCAAGACAGTTAATTCTTTTTGCATGAAAGTTGTCAAGACTCTTTTACAAGTGCTGCTGTTGCCAAAAATCACCTTCAGCTGTACTAGATTACAGAAAAAAAAAAATAATCTAAATTACATCTAATAGTTCTGTATTTGTGTCTCTTACTGGAGAAACAAGTGGTACTTCAGTAACCAGGACTGTATTTTACAGTGCATTTCTGTGGTTTTCTAGGACTACGTCAGAGCTTTCTTAGTATCTAACGAATGCAGAGAAAAACCACATTTCCTCTCCATCCTCTTATTTAAAAGAATAGAAGCAAAGTCTGGTTCCGTGACAAATTACCGCGTGTGAAAAATGCCATAAACATCAGACAAGTTGTCAAACCTGGACTTGGTGTAAAGCCAAAGGGTGAGGGGAGGAGCAGACTGGGCAGCCACGCCACTCCGAGTTGTGCAACGCCCACCTCAACAGCTGGGTGAGCGCTTTCAGCAGTTTGCAGTCAGTAGAGATTGATATAACTGTGGTATCAAATCCCTCAGCGCTCTACTTTTATCACCTCCCCCCCAACTTCTCCCCTGCGTAAGTGCCAGTCTGGGGAAGGTACAGAGGTTGCGACTTGCACCCTGCAGCCATCCCTTGTGTTTTCAGTAATCGGTCGAGCTCAGGCTGTCCTTGCCTGCTGCTGCCCAGCACCTAAATCAAATTTGTTCCATGAATTAGAACTTCATAAACTTGCTGATTTTGTGCATCTCAAATTAGATCACAGCTGATGTGTTAAATGGTGCTTGAAATAGCTGTAAGAAGATTTAATGTATGTCTGAATTCATGCATAGAGAACAAGCTGAGATTTTCACCACCATGCCAGGCGCTCAGACAGACTCGCGCGACCGTCTCCCTTTACCTTCACATCCGCCCGGGTTTTGTTTGTGACTTCCATGACAAATTCACAGCGTTTTCCATTGGGTGGGTTCATAAGATGGTTAAGAATGTAAAGGTCCACAGTGGCACCCAAATTATCTATATTGGATACAAAAATATATTCCTTCCCCTCTCCGATAAGGTTGTCCAGCAGACCGGAGTTATAGAAACTGGCGTAAATATCTCCGTGACCGGGGGGATACCAGCACTCCGTATTCTCTCCTGAGTAAGACACATCCTTGGCTATGGGCAGCAGAGTCTCCTTGTTAATTCTAGGATACCTGGGAAAACAGTGGATTTTGGTAAGTTCTTGCCAACGTCAGACTAGCATAAAGAAAACCAAAATATAATAGTCGAGGTGCAACTACATGGGGTTTTTCATACAGCTTTTGAAGCTCTACTCTCTAGATGAGTGTAAGTACTGTGAATCGAAAGAGCCATCCAAATACTGAGCTATCACTGAGAGGCGACAGACTGCACATCTCATTTTCTCAAGGATTTAAAGCCCCAGTTCTTAGGCCATGCCATGAACCAGCTTGTCTCTGCCAGGCAGGTTCAGAGCATGCCAAGCACGCCTCCGACACCACCAGCCACTTCAGAGTTCGTTCTTGGTGAGGGAGGCGCGTTCTGCCCCCCCTCCACAGCCCATGTACCCCAAAAGCAAATTCAGGGTTCAAGCACCCCAGCATCCAGCAGACCATTATTCATCAATTTCTTAGAAATTTTGTCCCCTCCCGAATATTAATACATTGCCCTTAGCTCTGCTTAACACCCTGATGGGTTCAATCTTTCAAAAAGGCCCAAAACACAGGTACAGAAAGCACTATTGCCACCTCAGCATCTCAAACTAAAAATCTGCACCCCATTTGGAATATGGAGAAACACAAGCTAGTTTTTCCCTTTGCCCCACATGGAGAAGTTTTTTGATACCTGCTTTGATTAAACGTATATATCTTTACTCGGCTGTGACTGTATTTCTGCAAGATTTTCTTTGTGTCGTCGTCAGTGTTGAAGGAATTCATGAGAACAAGAGGGACATCGGTGTTGTAGGATTTGTTTAAATGCTGAGATGGGAAAGAAATGGTAAATTCAGCATGTATTATTAGCTGAAATTCCTGACACCTAAGATTTTGGGAGAAAGAAATTAGATAAAACAGACTGGAAATAATAAATGCATGAGATAAAAGAGACACGCTTATGCTGACACAAAGGATAATAAATCAGGTAAAGGAAAACAAATCCTTGTAAGTAGTAAAGGTAAGGTGCACATTAATTAATGTAGAATTAATCTTTGTTTTTAAATCTGCATCGAGATTTAAAATTTGAAAAGCACACCACCACAAAATAATTATTTTAAATTTGAGGCTACTGTTGATTACAAAAGGCATGTTTGCCCTCAAATTATTGAAGTCTGTCAGGGTGACATTTCAAAACCTCTCTGCACAGGAAGCCCCTCTGAGCCTCCATGGTAGGCTATGAGATGGACAACAGCATCAAGACAACAGAATGAATGAAATTGTCACCACGTTAATTATTTGGGAATCTAGAGAATGGAGCTGAAATACACAAGAGCATTTCCACACACACAGCAAAGGCAAAAATCAGAAAATATGACAGAGTTCCACCAAAAATAAGAACGTGTGGGAAAAAAAAAAAAAAGAAAAAAAAAAAAAAAGATATTTCAGTGAGGTTTAAGTTTTCTGTATCAGATTGCCTTCATCTGCTGGGGGGTGTTTGGGATCATTAACCTCTGGTGGCCTTGGAGACTTCCATGATGACCCTTTTGAGAAAGCGCCCACAACACAGAAGGGTCAGGACTGCATTAGTTGGATATAAATCTAAGTCTGCTGTAGAACTGCCTAACATACCTGGGAGACTCACTCCAAACAAACACCACAGAGGGAAAAATTGTTGGAGTTCCAGAAGCTATGGAACAGGCACACCCAATTTCCTACTCTAATGACCACCTTAATTATCTGCTGTAAGGGGAATATTCTGCATTAAAAACAGAAGCTGAAGTGTCCTCTCTCAACACCAGCAGCTGTTCTTTTCTTTTACGTTTCTTTCTTCCGAGGAAAATGCCAGCAATCACTTCCAGCATGAGAGTTTGAATTCAACAAGGAACTTGGAACTGCTGTGAAGAGCTTTGTTCTATTGCACGTTAAAAAAAAAAAAGCTTTTAAAAAGCTAAACTTTAAACTTGCACCTGGGGGAGTCAGAAACAAGCCCAGGAGTTAGCCATACCAGGCCAGCTCTACAATTCGATTGCTTGTGTTTCTGGACATGATGGCTACTGTCCAGATCGGCGTGCACAGGCTGAGTTACACTTGTGCGAACGTGCAGAGCAGACAGAGTTCAATCGCCGATTGCTCCATCCCTTTCATGCCTATTCTTTCCAACAGCACTGTGACCAGACCTCATTTCCCTCTCCTCTCCCTTCTGGCAAGTCTCCACTGTGAATGTCTCTTAAAGGGTCATGCAGGAGAAGCTCAGTGCGTCTCGCTTCCACCAATGTAGAGAAAAAAGCCCATCAGAAGTTACCTCAATCTGCTGAACTGTCAGGTCCAAGAAGGTGTTCTCATTCCGCACCCCAATAAGACTTTTTGGGCCTTTACAACCCATGCTTGTGCCCAAGCCGCCATTTAGTTTCACCACCACCAGCTTGTTCAAGACAGAAGCAATGTTATCGGGCAGTCCTCGGGCCTTTATCTTCTCATAGGGCTGGATCTGTTAAAAACAAACGAAACCAGCAGTCAGGTATTTGGGAGGAAATTGCTTTCTCCTAAAATCCTTCAAAACTTAAAATGTGGCGATAATACCCACATTCATTTATATGATTTATGACACTAAAGAATATTTGTACAAAATAGGTCTACAATAATCCGATTTCTTACAATACAAATAACCCGGTTTGTTACTACAATAACCTCTTTTCTTAAGAAGTTCTATAGACTTTGTGACACCAGTCACAATCAGCTTCCTCCAGCCGAAACGCTCTCCACCTGCTCTTCCAGGCAGGGGACTGACTCGATGGGGAAGAGGAGGGGGAAGAAGAAATCAAGCCAGTTATGCCACCTCCCACAACCCTCCTCTTGTCCTGCAGAAGGAGAGGGGTTCTCTTCATGAGCCATCTAACTCGCTTCCACAGTAGGACAACCTCCTTCAATCAGGCCACGATTTAAGAACACAAGGTCCTGCATGCAGGATGTCATACAACTTTTCTTCCCTGAGCAGCTGAAACTCCCAGCAGAATTTTTTTTTTTTGATACTTCACTCTGAGGTTGTCAGAGGTAATGTTCTTGGCAAAAGGTGGGTTCTTGACTCAATCTAAACCAATTTTTATTCCAACTACTAGTCCAATATAATAATTCCTCTTTCCCAATAGCATGCTGCAAAGTGTAAGATCCTGGTGTTTTCAGGATGGGTCCACCCAGCTCACACTACACCTTGCAGAAAGTCTTCTACCTTGCTGACAAACACATCCTCCAGGTTTAAAAACAGAGCATGGGCTACATTCGGGGCTAGGGATGGAGAGTGAAATCGGGCTTGTAATGACAGCGTGCCTTGCATGAGGCATTGCTTGTCTCCTAATCCAGAGCACCCAAATCAAAGAAACAAAGGTAACAATGCAACGATAAGTACCATGCCAAAACCGTTAAAGCAAAATCAATACAATTATCCTTTAGCCTGCCATTCTAGAGATTTTCTTCAGAAAAAAAGCCTCGGTGTTTCAGTGCGGTGTGTATTCTAGCAGCAAGAAAACAATTTTAGTTCTTATAAGGGGTGTGTAAGATCCCCAGCTGATTTCCAAAACCAAATACACACAGAGTAGTTTTCAGAACTGTGTTTGCTTTGGGCAAGTTGGGCTGAAGTTCAAATGGAAATTCACATTGTACCGGAGCAAGAGTCGTATTTCTTACTCAGATGTGCGGGGTAGAGAGGAGAGCTTGCGCAATTCCAGCATGCCACAGGCAGCGGATTAGAGCAGATCCCTCACATGAGGGAAATTCTGCCTTGCGCAGAATCTGGAAAGCTTACGGTATGTATTTAAAGGCAAGATCACTCTGCAAGTTACTGCATAATGACTAACTAAAACTCTCAAACAGTGGAAACTGGCCCAGGAGGAACATCGTGCTGCAGCTGCTTTAACTCATTAGAATTAGAAAAATTTCCCAATGCATGACATGTACTCCAAAAAAGTGATTAACTTAGTGAGAAAGTAGGGCTTTCAAGTTAAAATATTTTTAACTAATATGAAAACATTAAATATAAGAATAGCACCAGATTCCTTGTTGAAACACTCTAGCTGTCGAAAAATAAGTGTCAATGTTGTGACTTAATTTTTGGCTCAGTGGGCAGTGTTACTGAGGAACAAGACAAATTTTGATAGTTTTGTGGTACGTACCCATCAAAACAAAGATCTGCAACTAAAATGAGGCTTGACAAGTAAGCCTAGCAGTTTCGTTCTTTTAATGCAGTTTTTTTTAAAGCTACATTCTGCTTTGCTGCTTGTTTCTAGCAGGTACTGGGAATACAGGTACATGCAGACTATACTGATCCCAGGGGAAGAGGTAACATCCAGGCTTGCTTGTGGCTCTACACTATGATTTAACCAATGCATTAAAGGTAGAGATGTTTCCCCATCTACATGCTCTTAACCAAGTTCTTGCATTCCTACCTACTGAGTAAGTTCAGACTTAACTATCTTTCTCCAGATTTCACAAGTTCCCTCTGCCAAAAAACCCTGAGACAGGATGTGCAGGTAAAGAGCTTTAGGAGTAATGCACAGACCATCCTAAGGGTAAAGGTATCGTTGCATTCAAGATAAATAATTCCACTTGTAAGAGTAAGAATGAAAGGGCAAATCAAGCTACCACTTTCCAGCTAAGTCACAGTCATGGTGGTTAACCAGTTTTTATTTCACTCTTTCAGCAGGCTGGAAGGTAAACGTGGAGTTATCACAGCTCAGGCAGCAAGCAGTAACACAATCTCTGCTGCGGTCATCTGCTAATAATAAGTTCTCCTTAGAGAAAGAAGTTCACTGATTAAAGAAAGCAGGTGATGTCGGCATGCTATTTCCCATTTAATCTGCAGAGAATGCTAGCCATAGAAACAACAAGCCATTTCAGTCATTGATAAGCATGCAGATTTGTCAGTAAAATCTGTGCAGATCAATAAAGGATAAGGGAGTGGAAATTTTGCCAGCCAAGGCTTTAATTTGAACTCTAATCTTCAGACCACCAGAACTTTGATCCCTAGAAATTTATTTATGTCACCACAATTTGATTCTAAGAGAGAGAGTTTTCAAACAAGGTTTCAGGGGGTCCCACCAGTTTGAAAGACAGTGTCTCAGTTTCCACTTTGTATTATAAGATTATGAAATAAAACACTACGCGTAACACAATAATGCATGACTCCAGTGACCTACATAAAAAAGTATACTAAATCAAAATGATCGCTCTGGATTTCTGCTACCTTGAATGAAGAATTAAAAACAGGCTCCTTCCTTGTTAACCATCTGGTTTAAAAACAGATCCCTTCATTAAAAAGGCTCACAGCTTTAAATGCGTGGCTTAACTGATAACTTCACAACTTGCTATGAATAACTTCTGCAAATCTCTATCATAGACCAAATATGTTACTGAGAGGTATCTTAGTTGGACCACTTTGCTAGGGAAGCAATACAGTCAGGTCTTCGCATTCCAGCTTTTCCTGTGAGGGTGGGAGAGCATTCATTTTAGGCAAAAAGGTTCTTTATCTAGCAGTATCAAGAAATTAAACAACTGTTCTGATCACAAACACATCTTCACAATTAGTCATACAGTGCCTAGAGATAACAGGATGGTGCCGTATATTATTTCCAAGAAACACAGGCAGGGTATGAAATACTGTGAGCGGAAGGGAAATATTCATCCATTTTTACCTTGCTTTTTTCTCTCTGTGCCCTCAACCAGATTTGCTGGTTATGATCTCCGAGGTGGACAACTGGAAAAGGCAGGTCAACAGCAGCAGCTAAATAAGGAAGACTAGCTGTGAGGTGAGAAACTGGACTTATCCATCAGTGAGGTCTGAAGGAAATAGCCCTTCCAGCTCTTCTTCTCCGTTTAGTGATACATTTCTCTCAAATACTCTTCTTCCTCCTCTGCAAGTGGAGTTTGGTCTCTATGGCCCTGAGCTGTGATCAGCACATCCAAAAGTTACTAAGCTACAACTACTTGTCACTTGCATCTATCCTGTTTTCCAACATAATTCTGCCACATGCATAGACAACTGTTGAAAGAATACCAGGATGAGAAGGATGGGGCAGCCATAGCAACCTAGATAAACATCACATCAAAGCCAATTCCTAAATACTCACATCTACCCATCTCAAAAAGGACCATTTCAGATTGCCCACACAAGCCCTTTATGTTACCAAGGAACACTACAGCCCTTCATTGGGAAACTTATGACTGGCAACAGAATTATTCAGCTAAATTAAGACAGAGAAAGCTTTCAAGTCTGCAGAGTTGTTTTATTTATAACTTAGCCGAGTAGCTCCTTTCTTCCAGAAATTGAGATGGAGAGAACTAGGAGACTAATATTTGGGGGGGGGAGGGGGGGAACCAACAACCAAACAAAACAAACAGAACTTATATGTACAGGGCTGTGTGCTGTGTTCACACACACTCTTTGAACTAGAGAAGGCTCTCCTGAAAATATTAAGAGATGACAGTAAATAAGGACTACACAAGTCAGCTGCTTCGGGTACGAGGAAGTGGAAAACACATTACACATACACTATCTTTCCTCAGTTGGACAAAAAGGCCAGATGATGAAGTCTGCTCAAAGGGAAGCCTGTATGGCAATCCTTCCAATAAAGAAATAAAAACTTTATCACTCATGTAACCATGCCTCAAGGGATTGTCAATCAGCTACAGCTGTCCTTAAAATATCACTAAACACTGGAGGTTTATGGAGCTTGTCACCAATAAACCCAAAGTTTCTGCACGGCATGCCCTCCATAAAACAGAAGCAACTGACATCAGCAAAACACCACACAAAAGACAGCAGCAACAATAGCTCTAGCAATTAGTTATCAGCAAGCAGTTTTGCAACCAAAACGAGGCATACGCTAGACTGGTCTTGCCTCCACGATGCCTTAGCATCCCCAGATGTCTCTGTTCATGCAACAGAGCACATCTGCACAACTGAAGTAACACGTACTGAGGGCAGGGCAGCAGCACTGCCTGCATTTATCAGAATGTCATCTATTAAAACAGCATCCACCACACCTTCATAGAATGATAGAAAAATTTGGGTTGGAAGGGACCTTAAAGATCACCTAGTTCCAACCCCCCTGCCATGGGCAGGGACACCTCCCACCCGACCAGGTTGCTCCAAGCCCTGTCCAACCTGGCCTTGAACACCTCCAGGGATGGGGCAGCCACAGCTTCTCTGGGCAACCTGGGACAGGGGCTCACCACCCTCACAGCAAAGAATGTCTTCCTGATATCTAATCCAAATCTCCCCTCTTTCCATTTAAAATGTTTCCCCTCATCCTATGGCTCCACTCCCTGATCAAGAGTTCCTCCCCAGCTTTCCTGAAGACCCTTTAGGGACTGGAAGGGCCTCTAAGGACTCCCCGGAGCCTTCTCTTCTCCAGGCTGAACAACCCCAACTCTCTCAGCCTGTCCTCCCAGCAGAGGGGCTCCAACCCTCACAGCATCTTCGTGGCCTCCTCTGGACTTGCTCCAACAGGTCCACGTGCTTCTGATGTTGGGGGTTTCTTTCTGTGTGAAGCCTTCAGCACTCCTTAACAGGACCATTTGGCAAATAAGACGACTTCATCTCACTGCTTCAGGCAGTCCAGAGCAGGATGGCTGCTGCATTGGCAGTACGCTGCCACACACTCTGACTGCCACAAACCTTTTCTGAGGCTATTAGGAATTAAGCAGGTGTGAGGGAGAGAATCTGAAGGTCACGGAGGGCAGTAACACCTGGATCAAAACCACAGCTTCAAGCTAAGCTGCAGCAACAGGTTTGCATGTCAGATCTGGTCATTTACTTATTGCAGATCCAGAGGACAGAACAAGTCAAAGGAACCCTTAACAGAACAGGACTTCTTAAATTTCAGAGTTATTGCTAAGTGGAAGCTGGGGGAGGATGGAGAGAGGAAGGATATAAAGAATTGCACTATTCCAGTTCCAACTGGAAACTGCACCATTTTCACCAGTCACACCAAGCTCTCAAAAAGAGAATTTAGACCTTACAATAGCTATGGCCGTGCTAGACAAGAATAACAGAGGCACATTCTATAAGCTTGAGGTAAAATGATTTTCATGCAGGAGAACTCAAAGTCCTTTGCATTTCATGTGTCCCTTTCCTTCCTTTTACCCTTCCTTTCCAATAGGAAGAAGACTACCTACAAGAAAATCCTTTAGCAATCTTCTAGATATTATACAAGGATCTTTGATGTAAGCAGCTTTACAGAATGTTAATATGCAAAAATCAAACTGAACTGAAGCTTTTTGATCTAGTGCAATCCCTCTCTTATTCCAAATGTATATCCGTTCAGGAATACCATCTGTTCATAGTTAGTGCACTCTATCCACAGTTCCTTTATTCAGCTATATTTTCAAAAGGAAACACGCAGAATGTGAATGGCAGGACACGGGTACAGCATTTCAGTGTTGCAGGATGCGTCTGAACAAACTATAGCAGGTAAAAGATCCTGAAGGTTATTGGCATGGATTTGTCAGAAAGGCAGGGACAGCTGATACAGCACAAGGGCTTGTGAATGTAGGAACCGACGGCAGATATCCAATTCCAAGTGCATGCTGAGAAGAATTAACACACAAATGCACACATTCGCTCAGTTCTTATCTAAAGAGACAGTTGCTCAAACTACCAAGCAATTTTTTTTACTCTGTAACTACACCGATCCTTACAATCCCCATACCTCCCAAAGGTCAATACTGAAATGAGTTCCTCAAGGGTCAGGGTAGCTACATGCTGCCAATATAAGATTGAACCCAAAAAAAACCCACACGGTGCTGCCATTTCACAGAGGACACATGTGGGAACTTCTTTCCAAAGTTCTTAGAACTTTTCGGGAACAGAAGCGTGCAAAAAAAGCAGAATCTCACTGTGTTTTGCCAACAATAGAGACTGTGTTCAAACTGGGTAGACATGCTTAAAAGCAAGTGTTCATTAACAAAGAGATGATAAACATCGATTTTGATGTACCATACGTACATCAGAAATCTTAACAAACGATTCACTACCAACAGGATCTAGAGCAATTTACACTTGGTGCCAGGCACAGCTAGGGAGAGAAGTGTGACTAGATCCTCACTCCCTGCCATCACCTCCTGTCCACTTTAAGGATACCACCCCATATGAGACTGCAAATGGATTTTTTTAAATAGATTTGAGCTTTAGCTGGGTGGGGCATGAGTCATATCCACCATGTTCAGATGCTGTCTGAAAAGCCAAAAAAATGATTTCACCTTTCAAGTCTCACTACGTTCCTCTTATGTCACTCACAATATAGCTCTCCAAACAGAAGAAAGTCTGCCACTCAGTTCAGGGCCAGACTGCCTCAAAATCGTTTGCTTTTCCTAAAGTGCCAACCACCCTCTCATGTCTTCGCTATGAAGCCTGAAACTAGCTTACGCAGAAAGCTCAGAGTAAAACCCTCATGAAGTTAACGGTCTCCATCAAGGATTTAGTTCATTGGAAGTTGCTTCAGCTACAACACGAAATTTGTAACTCAGCCTTGCTAAATATTTCAGTTTCTTTTGGCACGGGTATTGGAAATGACAACTTGGCAGTGAAGCCCTGGCTTTTGAAGGGGCTTTCATTCAGAGAATAACAAATGTCAAGTACTCAAATTCAAGGAGGATCCTTGCAACATCAGGACTGCTGAATGCCAGTGCTAGCATCTAGCAGCTCCAGTTGTGAGTAGGCACTAATATGCAGAACTACCTCATCACCTACAAGCATAAGAAGTGCTCCACAGTAATAAGAATCGATTCTTGCTCTAAGGGTTTGAAACAGTGGACTTGACAAGTAAGCGCTGATGGGGAAACACTTCAGGAACAAAAAAACAGGCAGGAATGACATGGCTTACAGATGCATAACTAGAGCATTACTCATTTGAGATGTCTCAAAGCTGTGGTTTGGGATTGTTTTAAGATGACATATCTAGCTTCTTTTGGTTTTGCAGACAATGTCACAGAAGTGATTTTCACAACAGTTCGCATGAGACAACGTTGGAAGTTTGACTAACAGATTTCAGAAGCATACTCCTACTGCAAGGAGGTTTGGAAGAGTTTGCCAGAGACAGACAAAATGAGCATCAGAGCTGTCATCATGGGTAGACTGGAAAGGAGTACACCCATATTAGTCAATATGTACTTACAAAACAACAAGGAAATATTTACTCAGCACCAAGGGACAGTTTTAGAAATAGCACCAAGTGAACCCTTAAAACCTGCTTCCAGAGTTGAAGATTAGGAAGACGTTTTGCTTGTGAGTAAGAGCGTGACATTATTTCTTTTCCTTCGTGATACAGTTTACCAAGATGACAACCTGAGCAGCAGACAGGAATCTGGCCACTGGGAAAACAAAACCTCTAATAGACAAGCTCCTTTCACACTCATGTTGCTTCAGATGCTCTCTTTACATCCTAGATGGAGTTTTGCATTGCCATTCTGAAGTTAACTTGGTGACTGCAGTTCCCTCGGAAGGCCTCCCAGCAGGACTTAGTGATTGCTTCCAACTCAAACAAACAGAACACTGCAATCTACATCAACAGGATTAAATTACACTTTCCATGTCCACATTCTTTACCTCATCTCCTTGTTAACCAGCACTCTAAGTTTACTTTCTTCTCTGAAGACTGTAAGAGTAATGGGTGCTAACTATGCCAGCTATCACTATAAGCTTTTGGACATACAGAAGCAAAGCATCTAGAAGGAAAAAACAAGTCAGAGGTTTACCAATATCGCGTGAAATGGGTTCAATCTTCTGTTATCATTATCTGGAGCTTGCAATTTGATTGCCCATCGGTATTAGTTGTCACACTGAAAACATGGAGGTCAGGGATGAAATCTCCCATTGCAGAGAAAAACAGAGGGATATTACAAGACAATCACATCTGCTTCAATTTACTGACAGGAGCCTTTACTGTCAGGAGATGCTTCAGGGAAGAACAGAAAACTATATTTAAAGAACAAGTACAATGGATAACACATGAAGTGATCCACAGAAGTCTGATCAGAAATTCTGCTCCTGCATAGCACAGTCCCCATGGCATCGAGCAAAAGCCTGAAACACCTTTCCCGCCTAACCTGAAACTCAGAAGTACCTTACATAAAATAGAAAATTAAAAGACAAAGCCTGTAAGTGCAATAAACTGCCCATGAACTTTTTTTAAGCTGTTAAAAAAAAAAAAAAGAAACCACAACCAACTTTGGCACATTTTTTGGGTGCTTTTGTTTTTTTAATATATATATACACACGTGTGTGTAGGTCTGTATCTATATATACACATACATACACATATATACCTAAATACATACTTTGAACTCTACTAGGTATCAGCTAAAGATTACACATGCCAGAATTCTCAGTGCTTTGGACCAAGCAGCAAACCGATTCCCCAAAACAATCACAGGCAAATAAATCCACACTGGGGAGAGTAGGTAGTTGTTTTCTAGGCCATGATACTTGTAGCACAAGATTCTCAAAAGCAGCTGAGCACTCCACCACCTCATAAAACAAGGTCATCCACATAGGCAACTATAAATCACTTCCAAGATTACCAGCCATTACCAACCAACTTTCCGAACGAGTCTTGTGTGTACCACCCTCTGTTCTGTTCTAACAAGATCAGAAGGAGAGGACACTGAGTTTTTATAGGTAGGAAAAGAAAAAACTCAACTAGAGCCGGACAAAAGCACTTTAGAAAATCTGCAAATATTCACAAGTGGGTACCTGTCCCAAAGAACTCAATACTGGAGTCTTTATTCTGAGGTTCTCCTAAAATTATCACTCCCTACACTTTTCTAAAAGCTCCTACTGTTCTTACCTATACCAGCTACACTGATAATTCTGGAATTCTGGTCTTGAATAAATAAATTTTTATCTGTTCGTTCCACAACTCATACACCCCCAGCAAAGAATATTTTGGGAGAAGTAACACTGCAGATAACATGAAAACGTTTCATGTAAGACACCTTTCACTTTCCACAGTATGTCCCCTACATGACTGACATATTAAAAAGGTGGTGGAGGCAGGATAAATACAAGCAGGGTTTCAGGCTGGCAGAAAAATTAACTTTTATGGTCAGCAAAAAAAAAAAAAAAAAAAAAATTCAAGAAAGTTAAGTTTGCTCTCAGTTTTTGAAAGCACTCAACCCACTTCCTGTCAGATCAGGAAGTCTCCAATTCATCTTATCCAAGGAATCCTAAAGCAAGTGATATTTATTCCGAAATGAAGGAGGGATGGAAGGACATTTGTTTGCGGGTATTTTTCCCTAGCTTTCTTCTGTGACATTTACAAAGTATGATTATTTGACTTGGAGTTCATGCTATGAAGCCAAATTTCCTCCAACATCACACATTCATCTCACCTGAGCCAAAGTGACATGATTTTGCAGCAGTCTTCCTGGTTTGGGTTTGTTTTTTTTTTTCCTTCTTGGTCAAAAGTTGCTACATAGCTAAGTGACACAGATGAGAACATGCCAGTGCAGGCCATAAGGAAGGAGAGAGATACTCTTTCTAATCTTGCCCTCCCTTTAGCTCTCTGTGACCTTAAGTTAGACCTTTGTCTGACTATTTTTTTTTTATTTTTTTTTTAAAAAAAACAGCTTGCCCTGCCTGGGAATCTCCCATCAGTCTATTTCAGTGTCTTATCATAACCATCCTGTTTGACATTTGCTCCCAATGTCCTACCCGGTAATTTTGAGTCCCTTACAGAACTTGAAAGTTTTTCTGCTGAAGGTGTGCGAAACTTTAAAAATAGACAATAGCTCTCCCACACCACAAAGCAGCCCATTCACTCACATCAAATTTCTGTCATTTAATCCCAGGCCTTATCTTGACACAGAGAACAGTTTATTCCTTTCATTGTTGCAACTACCTTTTTACATATTTAAAAGACTTAGTGCTCCCCAGAGTCTCACCCTCTCTAGACTGAAAGCAACCCCCTTTTCTTCAGCCTTCCTTGTAAGTCATGGTATCTAGAACTCCAATGTCTCACCTTGGCCTCTTTAGTCAAGGTGGATTTTTCCTCCCCAAAGCAACACTTCATTCAGCATTACAGAAGAGACATCATGTTTTTGAAGATAAAAGAAAACACTCAACCTTGGAAAAACCTCAGACTTGCTCTAAACCAGCATCATTCTTCAACGCTTTAGAGAGCAGCACTGCATCTGTTCTGGAAGTAACTGGACAGCCTGCCTTTCAGCTGGAAACAGAGCCTTGATTGAATCGCCACAGAGACGCTAAGAGAAACCACAAACACGTGAGGACACAGAAGTCCCACAACATGCCAAGATCACTGGGACAAGCAAGAATTTGTAGCACAACTACACTGTTAGTTATGCAAGAGTCAAAAGACACCTTAGGGCCACAGAAAAATCAATAAAATTAGGTTAGGTTTAATAGGAAGTGTTTATTTCAGTAATAAAAAGTCCTGAAAAAAATATTTAGTGGTTTTTCAGCAGCAGCTCAAGTAGCAGGTTATAACAACATAGCTGACATTAGAAAATTACACTCAACCCCCCCCCAGTCAACTACCCATTTCAGATTCCTCACTTTTACTGAGCTGCTGCAGATTACAGCAGTTGTTAAGTGAGCTGTATAACCCAGCCCACTTGCCATATGTCCCTTTCAAATTATTTAGCATAATGGATTGCTGGAAACAGTCTCATCTGAGACACACAACCTTCTTTCATGGGCAGGAGGGAAAGGGGAACAAGGGTCCTACCTACTTTCCCTCTACCACAAGTTACCGTTTACTCCAGAGAAGGTACCAAACGGTAAGCTGGCATCTGTCCCTTTTTGTCCCCCTGCTCAAAGAGCAGCTAACAAAAGTACACCAAAGAACTTGACACATATGTTACGCACGACCTAATGTTTGAGACCACATAAAACATATGTCAATAAATACTTATATTTCAGTTAGAACCAAATCCTTGTCCTACATGATTTTACAGAACCACTGCAGTTGTATCCATTCTACAGGCAACTACATCATTTGCTACAAGTCGCAATTATCAGTTTTATGTTCCTTACAGACTGTCACTTCATTGCAACTCACAGAATCTTCTGGAGGTCTCTGAATCTTCCCCCAGTCCACAGATGGTCCCTTTTCTTGTAGGAATCTATGAAATAGCTTCTTAAATCCTTCCAGGTCCTTTTTAGTGTGCTACAAGGCAGAAATGCATTAGTTAACACAGATACTTAATGCATACCTATTCAATCACGGAAGCATTACTACAAACTTGACGTACAATCTATTCACAAGAGTAATTTTATCAGCACTGAAGTAGAGGCATGCTAAAATTTAAGTAAAATTCTAAAAACTACCAAAAAGCTCATTTCCACTAAAATTCAAGGTACAAAACCAACTTGGATGCCTAAAAAGACAAGTGTTTAGTCAAAACCATAACCATTACAATTTGGCTCAATCTTTAGGGTTACAGCTTTCTGTAATCCATTCAAGATTACATAGAACCTTTAATAACTAAAGATGATTAAACACTTAATAACAACTCTGTCCTACAGTTTATATAGAACTGAATGTCTCCTACTGACACTGTATCCAAGCTACTCTTCCACACAGGATTAGAGCAAGTCCTAAAAATAAGGATCACGATGTTCTGTGATTTGTCTCCCTCTACAAAATTTGCTTTGATTTCCTGCATCTAGTTTCTCATGCTTTTAGTTGCACCCGCATCATGCTCCTTACCTCTAGCTCATTTGAAGGTGCAGTGGCAAGTATCTTATCAAGTTCTACTTTCATGGAATACTCCAGCTCTTGCCGAATGACTTCCTGAAACTGTGAAGTGCCAGCTTGAGACATTGCTTTGCTGAAATCTTAAAATAAAAATAAAACCATGAGTTAAAAGAAAAAGAAGAAAACTAGCTTATTTAGACTACAAATAGCCTTCAATTTTCTGTTAAAATTTAATAAACTCATATAATCTAGTCTCATTTTATTACTGTGCTAACACTCCAGGAATCTGAAGTTTTTATTCTTAGTAACTTGGAGAGGAGACCTTAAATTGGGGTCACAGAACAACAACCCTTCTCTCAAAATTCAAAAAAGTCCTAGAAAGCCAATGATCCATCTCGAGAGATGCCCGAAAATCCACAGTACACTTTTTTGCCAGACAGCCAAAGAATTCACATCTTACCGCATCAACATACTTTAGCAAGTAAAAGCGTGAAAAAACTTTTCACTAAAAAAATTCTTTTATGTAGAACATTGTGATTGAGGGTATCCTTCTGTTCACACAAGCAAATAAAAACATATGTTTTAATTATTTATACAGTGCACTTTCACACAATCTTCATTTTGCTCCAGTAAATATTCCCTTACTTTATCTTATGAGTATTTTCACACTACAGCATGCATTTCAGTTACTAAGCAACCTAGAAAATTAGTGTCTATCACTTCAGCATTTGTTTTGATTTTGAAAGTGATAAGCTCCATAAAAGTGAAAAAGAGTAAACACACAAATGTTCTATACAGTAAAGTCCACATCGCAGAAAGAATTGGGAGATAACATGACTTTATCTTCCATCGCATTTGAAGCGAGTGTGTTCTCAAAAGACATTCTGAGTATGTTCTCTAAAGACCTCAGATAATTTAATTTCTGCCAAATCCCTTGAGTAGTCCCTTCTCTGTAACACACAGAGTGATATATTGCCAAATATAGCTGGATTTTCGAAACACCCTGCATACTAGTGTAAAAAGGGACAGCAGGAAACTTTGCAAGTGAACAGAGTGATACTGCCAGAAAACATTGTTACAAGATGAACCTGTGTTTAAAGTTTACTTATTTAGAACATGCATTAAAAAGCTATTATATTGAGAATGTCTAAGAAAGCCAGAGGCAGTTTGTTTTAGTACAGCTTTTTTTTTTTTTTTAAGCAAAGTATTCCACGGCCTCAGACTCAGTGACAGTATCTAATCCTTGCTTTGAAGCCCACAGAAGCCATTTTCCTGACTGCACTGTTTTGCAGGTAGGGGAGGAAAAAAAAAAAAAAAAAAAAGACAGACAAGTGCTGCAGTGCACATACTGTGTGTCGCGCAACACGGGAAATGCCAGCTCAAGATGAACAGTGCAACGAACATTAGGTTCTCTTTTTAATCAAATGTTTCATTTAGTAATAAAAACAGGTAACAGTTGAAAGCCTGCTAGGTGCTTTGACCTTTCCAGGTCAAATATGCAAAAACACGGACAGTTCTTCATTAGGAAGCACTTCCTCCCACAGAAAAAGCAGGAGCTCTATACCAGCTGAATACTTTCATACCGAACTGCTACAAGTACTGTCTTTGCATTCACACATTTTGGGTTGATGCGTACTGAAACCATGTTTAAACTCCCAGAGAAACAACTGCTAAGAGATACTCCCTGCAACATGTTGTAATACATGACTTCTGTTACAGTAACAACAGTGGCCATTTCTCACAGTTCATCAGCCTGTAAAAACATGTGAACCTCCCAATATGATGCAACGCATCTCAGAAGAAACTCTGCAAATATTAAGTATTCAACAGAGACTGTCATTCGTGCTGTTAAACACATTTAGGCGAGATACGACAGAGCCAGCTAGCAACTTTTCCAGCCTGTAGGAAAATCCCGGTAAGTAGTAAAATCTTGTTCACTCATATTAGCCAAAAGACCTGTATCTACCAGATAAAAGCATTTAGCGATTAAAGAACATCACAAATAAAAAGCCATCATAAAAGCAAATGCGTGATAATGTCCTAGTTTGTTGGGTTTTTTTTCCCCCCCCCAAACACCAAGTGCCAAGCTTGCAGACCAGGCAGCTAGATAGGCCATTTCCCACCGAAACCCAGACTGCCAAAGCTACCGGTGCTGACGGCTGCACCCTTCACTGGCAACAGAGAATATTTAGGCTTTATGTTGGCCATTTAACAGCTTACTGCAACCACTCACTCTCATCCAGATTCAACATGCCAGGGCACGGTTGCTTGGGGAGAGCATTATTATTATTTTTATTTTGGGGAAAAAGAGAGGAAGGACATGGCTGGAGTCCATGAAAACATGCGTTTGCCTGGTGCAGGGAAAGTATCTATTCCGCATACATAAGAATTTGGATACTGTAACTAAGCAGCCAAGAGAAATAGCAACTCAAGGCTTTTCTGCTTTTAATGTGCCATTGCAAGGCAGAGGCTTTTAAGCATTTATCTCAAGAGATGTCCACCTGGATTTGGACTGGATGGGGAGCTACAGCACTCTCTAAAGGCTCCCCAAAGCAAGACCACAACAGCAGCATCAGTGCATCCCCTCCATACATAAACAAACTCAGCACCAGTTGTTCCTGGCTGCCCCCTCCCCCCAGTTTTGGGAAGAAGAATTTATGCACCCCAGCCCACCGCTAGCAGAAAGACAACCGCAGTCCTTTAACATGAGCTACTGTTAAATTTAACAGGCCAGGTGAAGGTTTATTTCCCTTTTCACCCAAGCAGCAACAAGGATGTAAAAAGGCCAGTGCAACTGCGTATCTGAAAGCAGTTATTTCCTACAGGCATGTAACATTTCCTAAAGCTATAATGAAAAGTCGTTACTGCGCCTCTAAAAAATCAGATGGAGGCAGGGGTGTTGGGATAATTGCAGGAAGAGATTTCCAAGGGTACATGCGGCCACAAACTCCCAAATCGTTTTTAAAAAGAAATGCCTCTTCCAAACCATTTCACAACCAGCACCTCAGATTTCAGCTTAAGCCCACTTTCATGGGATCAGTATACTTGAACACTCATCCGAAGGAAGAAAAGGGTGGGATAAGGTAGTGGAAGAGCCTTGGGGGACCAGCCCACGCAGGAAATTAGCAAAGAACAGAGGAGCATGACTAAATAGTTGAGGCTTCAGAAAACACTGGCCCTTGCAAAAATGACCACCCAGGATTATCTCATTTTAAGGTCTTCAGTAGAAAGCGCTTCCTCAAGTAGTGGAGAAAGGAGAGCTCTTTAATCAAGTTTCTGGCGATGCCTGACACGTGGAGAGTTGCACTCAAACCCTCCTGCCCCCACTGTTATTTCTAGCACGCTTTTGTGCTCTGCTCTCACTGCTAACCTGCCCCCTGCCCTCACAGCACAAGCTACAGCATATGGCACAGTATGCACAGGTTTATGACACATAATTTTATAACTGACATATGAAAGAACAAAATATGGTGAGTCAGATCAAGCTAATAAAAAGGAGGTGGTCTTACACTATCAGGAACAAAATAAGGGACAGATGCCCTCAGGAAAACCACGCAAGAACAGAACAGCAGTGACCCCTTACTGAGGGCTTTGCACATATTTCCTTTCTGCCATCCCTCCTCTTGTTCTACATTAAAAGCAGAGAATGCGTTAAGATTGATTAGTTTTGTTCATTAATTCACTCAGAACTCCACTGCCTTAGCAGTCGGTATGCAAGGACCCAGCACAGGAGGGAGTTGTGGGACAAGTCAAGCAAAAAGTCCCCTCTCTCATGAAAAAAATGGGAATCTTTTGGGCTGAGGGTTATGAATTGTAATTACTTTTGCAATCCAAGTAACATACAAGAAAGACTTATAGCAGAAAATCATTTAGGTCTCCTTGGAGCCAGACTACCTGCATAAAAACCAAGAAGGGCGGCCAGTAAGTTAAAACACGCAGCTGAACTTTAAATGCTCTATCCTTGAACTCTGTGCTGAGGGTACAGAGCGAATGCCTTAACTTCCACCAACTCCGTTGAAAGTTCAAGGCAATTTTTATCCCTGATGAGGATAAAAATCTCTTTAAATACCCAGACTATAATGCGTAATGCTAATTAATACTACTTTGTTTGATTTTTAGAACTGAACGTACTCATTCAGCCTTTACAAACATTTTTCATTTCCTACTACTTAGAGGCAAAATTTGTCAACATACGTTGGACTGAAGCATATGTGAAGTGAAACCTATACGCGCTCTCTCTCTCCTTAATGGATGAGCACATTAGCCTGAGCTAACTCACAAGTTTCCAACCTAGGAAGCGGTTCTTGCCAGCTGCGCGCACCAAGAGTTTAGGTGTTACGGTTAGACACAGCTGGATTTCTCAGTCTAGCAGCTGATCCTCATGCTAAAAATATCACTTGACATTGGCAACATGCTTTAGTACTACTGGCCTGATAAAAGAGCACATAAACAGTGGATACTTTTTTTTTTTTTTAAAAAAAAAAGCTTTTAGGATTGTCAAATCCTTGGTAATATTGGTTATGATCTTTACATGGGTTTCTCCAGCTTTCAGTTTCATAAATAATATCATTTGCCTGCAAGATGGCTACCTTCAGCAATAGGCTGAGATAAGCCAATTCCATTTAAAAAGAACAAATCAGAACGTATACTCGTAATGTATTTCACAGCAAGAAGGGGCTGATCTTCATAACTTTCAGAGCAGCGTGGCCGTAAGGCTTTCCCCACCCCTGCCGCCGGCTTCAGCTCCCTGCATTTTGCCCAGGTGCCACAGGACATTTGCAGACAGTTGATGCGTTTACACAGCAAGTGTTGCACAGTCCTGGGTGAGCAGCAGCGATTTCCCAAAGCCCACGAAGGCCCTTGCTTTCCTGCAACATCAAAGTTTGTATACCAGAAGACCTACTTGTGTTCTTTCTACAGGCAGTTTTTGATAGGCCTGTGTGGATTTATATTGAGGAAACCTACAGGCACAGACTTCACTACAAAAAGCACACACGCACCATTAGGAATATCGGAAAGGAGGGAAAGAAAACTGCCACAGCAATGCACCAAAAGTAATTTTTTCTTCCTGAAATGACCTCTTGCGGGGCTGGTTCCCTGTTTCGCAATAAAGGGATCTGAAACTCAGACCACGTACACACACATGCGGAGAGTAAAGGAGAGTGCCAGAGACTATGGGGATCAGAAAACGCCAAAATACACTCAAGCCTCGGGGGGGTGAGTGGGGGGAGGGGGGGGAGAAAAGTGTAGACGCTCGCCCTCAGTGCTCTTTCTCCCCCAACTTTAACAGACCTCTTAGTGAAAGGGGGGAGATTTGCGTTGGCATGATATCTTCACACACACCCTCCGCATACTCCTGTGCAGCGGCCGTGGGTCGGAGCCCCGCCGCTACAGCCGCCCCGGTTCCAGCAGGCACCGGAGAGCCGTGCATCCACCGAGGCGAGATCAGGACCAGCGGAGGCCCCGCTGCCGAATACCACTTAGAAGAAACCCTAAGGCTAGCAAAGCTGCTGAAAAGAAGGGAAAAAAAGAAAAAGAAAAAAAAAAAAGGGGGGGGGGGAGCAGAGATTAACGCATACACAGCTGGATTAAGAAAAAAAATTACAAAGCGCGTCAGCTTACCTTTCGCAAAAGACGACATTTTCGCTCTTTAATAAAATAAATACCTTGCCCTTATAAATACAGACCGACTTGTTTTGGCTGGTTCTACCCCACGGCTGGGGAGGGAAGGGCCGGGAGGGAGGGAAGAGAGGGAGGCAGGGCGGGCAGGCTGCCGCCGAGCGGCAGGAGGGAGGGAGGGAGGGAGGGAGAGACGGCGGCCCCGGCCCCGGCCCCGCTGGCCCCTCAGCCGAGCGACTCAGTCCCTCCCGGGCCGGCGGGCGGGAGGTTAAAAAACCCCGAGGAATTTAAATTTCATCAATGGAAGAGGCGGAACCGCCGCGCCCCGCGTTTCGCCACCCCCCCACTCCCCATACACACACCTCCCACCACCCCCCTCCGCCTCTCCGACCCTCCCTTCTCCTCCACGACCCTCCCCGCCGGGCTTGGGCCGCCTCTCCGGGGCTCCCCACACGGCTCCTCCCCGCTACCCGGCCGGGACAGGCCGGGCCGCCGCCGCCGTTAGGCCTTGAGGGCGGTCCCGCCTCTACCTCAGGCAGCGGGAAGGCCCTGAAGAGCCATGAGGGGGCCTGAGGGGCCGTGAATGGCCTGAGGGGGTGTGAGAGATCTCCCCGCCGCCACCGCCCACTCACACGGCCCCGGGGGGGGGGGGGAGGGGGGCGGCGGTGCCGCCGTACCCACCTCGTCGCTGACCGGCACCGTGGGGGGGGCTGGTGGGGGGCGGGAAGTGGGCGGGGCGGCAGCGCGGAGCCCCGCGTGCCGCGCGCGCGCCCCTGACTCCCCCCTCTCCTCCCCTCCCCTCCCCCCGCCCTCCGGGCGAGGGGGCGGGGTCACGCAGCTTTCCCGGCAGGCGCCTGGCGGCGGAAGTGGGCGGAGTGAGCGGAGTGAGCGGCCGGGCTCCGCCTCGACCCGCCGGTGGCGGGAAAGTGCGGTGTGCGAGACCCGCAGAGAGCGGCCTTGCGGGTGGTGTGTAATGTTCCTGGTTTATTAAACTTGTGGGGCCATAGACTGGTTTTGGTTGGAAGAGACCTTAAAGATCATCTTGTTCCATCCCCCCGCCATGGGCAGGGACACCTCCCACCAGACCAGGTTGCTCTAAGCCCCGTCCAACCTGGCCTTGAACGCCTCCAGGGATGGGGCAGCCACAGCTTCTCTGGGCAACCTGGGCCAGGGGCTCATCACTCTCACAGCAAAGAATTTCTTCGTGATATCGAATCTAAATCTCCTCTCTTCTAGCTTAAAACCATTCCCCCTCGTCCTGTGGCTCCACTCCCTGATCAAGAGTCCCTCCCCAGCTTTCCTGGAGCCCCTTTAGGCACTGGAAGGGGCTCTAAGGTCTTCCTGGAGCCTCTTCCAGGCTGAACACCCCCAACTCTCTCTGCCTGTCCTCACAGCAGAGGCACTCCAGTGCTTGGATCATCTCTGTGGCCTCCTCTGTTCTCACTCCAACAGGTCCATGTCCTTCTGACGTTGGGGGTCCCAGCATTGCAGGGGGGGTCTCAACCAGAGCGGAGTGCAGGGGCAGAATCCCCCTCCTGTGCTTCCACTGTACGTAAAAACACTTTTATTTAATCTCAACAACTTAAGGACGAGGCTAAACTACCATCCCACCCCTCATCTTATCTATAATATAAATATACGTATATAAATCCAGGAATTTATCTATGTATTATCTATAATTTATCTATATATTACATTATTAACTATAATTTTTCTCTAATAAATGAAAGTATAATACAAATATATAACTAGAAATATAATACAAATATATCAATAATATAAATCCAGGAATGCATATAACCGTATTTATAGTGTATATATATAATCCCAGGTGATGTGGCCAAGCATCCAGGAAAGCAGATACGCTGCATGCATCCCCAAGGATGTGTGTATATATAATTTTATATAAATATATATATTTATATATTTATCTTATAAATATGTATTGCTGTATATAATGATATATATTCTTTATATTTTGTATGGTTTTGTGTATTATATAAATATATTCTCTATACATTAAATGTGCATGTATAAATATTTAATATATTAAAACCTATAAAATATATAGAATATATAATTATACAGTGTAATATATTATTCTGTATGGTAATATATTATTATAATTTTTTTTCATTATTATTTTCTTTTTTGAATCAGGGTTTTGGCCGGAGGAGTCAGTGAGCAGCTGGGAAATGGTAAAATCCATGCTCTCAAACCCCGTGGCCAGGGCGAGCTGGAGCTCCGCCGCCTCCGGTTTGTCCAGTGCGTGCCAACACCCTCCAGACGGATTTTTTCCCGTAACCAACACCCGTTTGCGATAGTTTCTAACGAGAAGAGGCTTGTCAGTGAGTGCCATTGGTCCCACCCCAGTTTCCCCTTCCAGCTGCTGGCTGGGGAGTTAGAACAACCCATGCTTTGGCGTAAGCGCGGGATGACGTAAAGAATTGCACTAACAAATTTAATAGTCCAAACAGGTCAAAGCTTTCAAATTGCATCATTAAAAAAATATCCCTCTTGGGTCCCTGATACGCCTGGACTCCGCCACAGGTTGCGACTGCGACTACTATTCTTCTGAAATCTTTGCCAAGCTGTCAAAAAGGTGTGAAAATCCACAGCGCAAGGCTGCTCCAGAGGCGAGAGCCAGGCGGAGCTGAGCCAGGGCGGCACGGGCAGGAGACCCCCCTGTGAGCCGGGGTGAGCATCCCAGGCAGAATGCTGAGGGGCTTCGGCCGATTGCTGTGCCAGCTTACCTCTCCCGTTTTTAAAAATTAAACGAAACGGCAGGAAAACGAAATTTTTATGTCAGTAAAATGAAACAAAAAATAAATAAATAAAAAGAATAAAATAAAAGTTTAAATTAAAAATAAAATTAAAAATAAAATAATAAAAAAAAATTTAAAAAATATAAAATAAAATAAATTAAAGTAAAATAAAATTAAATGAAAAGACAAAAAAGGGAAAGGAAGAGAAGGGAAGGGAAAAAGGAAAAGGAAAAAGAAAAAGAAAAAAGAAAAAGAAAAAGAAAAAGAAAAAGAAAAAGAAAAAGAAAAAGAAAAAGAAAAAGAAAAAGAAAAAGAAAAAGAAAAAGAAAGGAGAGGAGAGAAGAAAAAAGAAAAGAAAAGAAAAGAAAAGAAAAGAAAAGAAAAGAAAAGAAAAGAAAAGAAAAGAAAAGAAAAGAAAAGAAAAGAAAAGAGAAAAAGAGTAAAAAATAAAGTAAAATAAAATAAAAAATTAAAAAAGATCAAATAAAAAATAAAACAAAATATTTTTTTAATCCATTGGCTTTCTCGCCTTCTTTCTTTTACATGGTTAAAGCAAGGCAGTGCGGCACACCTTTGGGGGCAAGCACTGAAAGCCGCTGGATGCGAAACGAGCCTGGTCGCGGCTACAAATCCCCCATTAATCACCTCAGCGAGCACTGTCTGGGGGGTTTCGGGTGCTCCCACTCGGAGCTGCAGCACTTTTTCATGAGTGCTTTTGTACCGTAGCAATGTGGGAACACGACGGAGGCGGCAGGGGCAGGGTGTCCTGGTTTGGGAGGGTTTGGGCGGTGGTGGGGGCAGCTGGAGCTGCTCAGGGCCCCCCAGGTAAAGGGGTTTATTTTGTCCACAGATAGGCTGGGCAAAAGCTCCAGAATAAGTCGGCGTCTATTTTTAGCTCCCTTCTGGCAGCAGCTTTGCGTCGCCTGGCGCCTCGGCCCGCGCGTCACCCCCGATGCAAGGCTGCGAGGGGTCTCCAGACCTTCCTGGTGTGGAGAGGTCGGTGTGGCAGAGGGGAAGGCAGGGTTTCTATACACCTTGTCCCATCAGCTTCTTCTCCGCACACTCAAAGACGTTCTACTGGTTTTTCATGGCAAAGAAAGCCCTCATGACAAGTGCTTACGGCAAACGATGGACAAGTCTTGTCCTTATCACCACCCCGGCGCCATCCCTTCATATTTGCCCCGGGGCTTGTACCCAGCTGCTGTAATTAAGGGTAAATCAGGTGTCAGCTCGCTCCGTTGGACATGGCTGTAAAAATTCTTGGCACAGTGCTCTTCCTTTCAGGGCTGGAAGCCAAGCGCTGGAGAGAATGGAGGAAAATAGCTCGTTATGGAGTGAGAACCTTCCCCGTTTTCCCCACAGACTCAAGGCTGGACCCAGGACCTAGCTCAGACAAGGTGGATGTGGCTGGACATCCGTGTGGAGATGCCCAGGTGGGGAGAGCCTCCCAGTGCCGTGCCAGGCTCAGCCACCTCCCGGGGTCTGCGCCTACCATCAGGCAGGTCCCCTGCAACCAGGGGCATGGTGAATCTTGGCGTGGGGACGTCATGCTGCCGCTGCAGGGGCTGACATGGGTCTGGAGGTGATAGTAATGCTTTGTGTCTGTAAGGGATTGGGCTGAGCCACTGGATGGTGAGGGTTTCAGATGATCTCTGGCTGCCCCGTTGAGGTTGGCAGGGGATGGTAACACCAAAATGTCCTGATCTGGGGTTGCTGGTGAAGCCAGGTGGGTGAGAAGGCTAAGTTAAGAGGCACCAAGGCTGGGCTGTTGGTATTTCCATGCCAGCAAGAGAGATGCGACAGTCAGGGAAGCAAAACAAGAGATGTTATGAACCCTTCAAGCATCAGGATGGGGAGGAGCAGAGGAGGCAGCCACCTCCTCACCCCGTGTCCACACTTGATGGCTTGTAGCTTCTCTCTCCACACCAGCAGACCCGCTCCAGGGGCACAGGAGGTACAGCAAGGAGCACAAACCTCAGCACCAGTCCAGGATGGGAAATTACACAGCTGTACTACCAAGCACAGCTCATCCTGGAGCTCCAGGTGGCCTGACCCAGCCCAAGGCTGGGCATGACACCAGGTGGGCCAACACAACCGCATCCGTGGGATCTTGGTGGCCTCACAGGTCCCCTACAGAATGAGTGATTTATCAGCCCTGGTAGCCCTTCATCACAACCTACAGCTCATCCTTTCTAACGATGAACCATCCAGGGCCACATGTGAGCCCATTGGCTTAGTCAGGTCAGCACAGAAACCAGAGGACTAGGACTAGCCCTGCTGGTCACTCCTCCTGTGGTTTTGGTGAACCATCTGAGGAGGATTTTGGTGGCTGAGTGGCAGCTGGAGGCGATGGGGAGAGAAAGGGTTACTAGGTCCTCTCTTGTTCCACTTGGCCAAGCTGAGCATGAAGAAATGTTTGACTGGCAAGTAATTAGCTCTTAAATGTTGGACCTGCAGAAAGAAAGGACATGCACTGGGGCATGGTGAACCTGGCAATGAAAAACCAAACACGTTTGTTAAGCACAAGACTAAAGGAGTGATTATAACTCCTCCAGTTTCTCCACCAATAGACCGTCGGGTTTTCCTGATGAGTCATAGATTGCAGAAGAACAGAGGCTGGTGGGGGCCTCTGGAGCCGGGACCTCTGAAGGTTCCTCTTCCAGCCTAGAAAAGTTTGCTCAGGTTTGTATCTCCCAGCACAGAGAGCCCACAGCCTTGCTGGGTTCTAGTGTTGGATCACCCTCATGGAGAACGTGTTTCTTCCCAATATCCAACTCGCATTTCTCATCTTCCACCTTGTGCCCACTGCCCCTCGTCCTTCCCCTGTGTAACCTCCGAGAGGAGCCTGGCTCTGTTTCCATCTCTGTTACATCATTTGCCTTTGCTGGGCTTCGTGAGGTTCCTGCTGGACCATTTCTAGGGCTGAAGTTGTCTGGTCTCCTCTCTGGATAGTTCCTATTCTCATTCATGAAACTACTGACATGTTTTAATACAAAATCCCAGATTATGACAACAGGGAATGCCTTCAGGTAGTTAAGAGATATGTGGCTAAATACAGTAGTTTATGCTTCATGCAATGAGATGCACAGAATTTTAGTATTTATTTTAAAGGAAAGTTTAATTTAGATTAGATTAGAATCTGAATGAGAAGGGGAATACACAATATCCTCACGGAGTTGGGCAGAAGCAGAGGCTTAAGGTGAAAGAGGAGGATAATCCTTAATTATAGGGAAATTTAAGCACAAATTAGAATGGTAAATTTATCTCTGCTAAAAAGGTGTGTCTCCTATCCCCACCCATCACAAAAAAAAAAAAAACAAACCTGGCTGTATACTTACTTATCAACCACTTCTGTATCTTACTTCTTCCATCTGCGATATGTTATTAACCACGCGCTGTCAAATTTAAAGAGGGAAAAAAAGCAAAACAAGGCAGGATCTTAGCTTCCTTCTCACTGCTGCCAGTTCTCATAATGCGTGTGCACTAATCCCTAAGTTAAATAAGGAAAACAAATACAGGGGAAAGACCAACTCGCATCATTTAATGCCCTGTTTGTCGAGCAGCCTGAACAGCGTACCGGGGACCGTGCCCTGAACTTCTGCCCCAGCCCCAGCTCTGCACAGCTGCCTTCCCACCCAATGTCCCTTCCAGAGAGGTGACCTTTTTTTTCCTGAACCTGCACCTTTTTATGTTATCTTTTCCTTTTTTTTTTTCTTCTGCATGTGTACCCAAGCAGCTGGTTTCTGAGAGAAAATGAAGCCTGCGCTCACGAGCCCATGCACAGCAGCACCATGGAGTTTGTCGCAGAGAGGGAACGGTGCTCTTCAGCCAATTCCTAGTCCTGCAACGCCACAAAACCAACCAGAAGACCAACCACAGGGTGTCCAAGTCACCTTTTTTTCCCCTGAAATGCATAAAATAAATCCACTTGCATTTCATTTCTTGCAATGGTTGTGCCATTACTGGCAGACCACCACCCTCCATCCCTGGCACATGCAGGAGAACATACACCACTGTTGGGGTAAGGAACCAAATACCAACCATTCTCCAGCATAAAATAAGTTCTCCAGGCCACCTGATCTCTTCTGGGCCCCCGTGGTTCGACTGAGGGAAGCGTATCCCATGGTGGTGGTGGTGCTACCAAGCACCCACGGGATGGAGCAGCCCAAGGGGCTGGTGGTGAGCTCCAGGTTTTGAGCTGAGCTGTGTCCTCAGCGCTGCCTTTGGGAGAGCCAGCTGAGAAACCCCGGACCCACTGGTTTGCTTTGGATTAGCGGGCTGCAGGTTGGGGTGACGGGATGGGGAAGATCCAACAGAAAGATATGACCAAAGCTGCTGCATCCCAAAGCTTCATCGGGAACATGAGGCTTCCCGACAGTCGAATGCCTCTCCACAGCTGCTTCTGGTAGATGTAACATGTGGTGTAAATACCTCCTTCGTGAGGTCATGCTGCAGTAATTGCACAGCGGAGGAATGAGGCGTCCTCGCGGAGATTTGGCAGGCTCTTGCTGGACCAAAAGTCAGGACAGCCTCAAGGCTGGAGCCACGGCTCGTTGAGGATGTCCTGCCCCAGGGAGAAATCTGCAAAGAACTTGTGGTCCCAAATGTCCCTTCGAGTCCCCAATGTCCCTTTGGGTGCTTATATTTAGGAAATGTAGGAGGAAGGCAAGAAATGCCAGCTGCTGACCCGTTTCAACTAAGAACATTGTTATCGTTGACCTCCTGCTTTCATTTTCTTTTCATTCTAGATCTGCTGGTTTGGGGTGCGTTCTCTGAAAATGAAGTCTACAATAGAAAGAAGATCATGTATTTATTGCTGCAAATGAGCATGTTTCTCATCTCTCCCGTGTCTTGCATTTTTAGCCAAGTTGTCCATCGTCAGTCAAGACCTCCACAGCCCCTGGGACATACTCACGAGGATTTTTGTGGTGGCACAGTGACTCCCCACAAAGCTTTCCCTGCTCTTTTCCCCCTTCTCTGATGGAAATCAGTGGATTTCATCCTTCTAGTTCTCATCTGCTCCACACCAAACTTCCCTGCTCTTTCTACTGCAGCAATGCTGTTTCACAGACTCTCCCTAGCTCTTCGTAAATCTTTTTATTAAAGGCCATGTTTGCATCCCTTAGTTACAGAGGAACAAAAGACTTCAGCTGGAACCCCTGCCAAAATGTTTTCTTCAAGGGTACTAAATAGTCATGGAGAAGCCAGACGAAAAGTCAGCAAGCAATTTATTTCTAGTGGCCCACACTGCATATTGCCACTGTAATCTCATTTTGGTGGCAAATGTGGAGTCTCAGATGCGTTTGGATGACAAGTCACAGCTGCTCAGGCTTTGCTGGTGGCAGCGCAAATCATCTCGGAGTGCCATCAGCTGCCAGCCGTCCATTCCACCCAAGCTTGGGGCGGATTGGGTTAAAATTTGCCCGCAGTACTGTTCTTTAGATGTTGGGTGATAAATCCATTGGATGATAAATCTGTCTGTTGATCATCAATCAGTTTTACTGTGTTGTTTTAGCCATTTTCAAGGATGTGCTTAGTGAAGTGCAAACCGTGCCTTCAGTAAGATCTTGGAGGCTTCTTGAGGGCAGTCGTGGTCCCTCCTGGTGGGCCAGGCGGCGGCTGTAGGACAGAGCACTGGTGGAGAAAAGGACCACAGAGGGGCCAGTGAGCAGCCTCACACCACAGAGAGGGTCTCTTCTCCACACCAAAGCCAGGTCTCCAGCAAAAATGAGTGAGACTGAACCATGGTTGTACCTCAAAACTTCTTGAGAAGACAGGATGACACCTCCCCAGAGGAGATATTTTCCATTTCTTGAGCAGAAATAGTGACTCCATGGCTTGTGAGTCCCTCCTGTGCTTGTCTGGGCTGCCTGCCCATGGGTAGGCAAGGGAGGGGACCACATCTGCACCCGGTTTGCCAAACGGCATCATGTCTGGGAGGGCACCAGCACTCGTCGGGGGAGGCTCGGAGGGTAGCGGTGCAATATTTTTCCCATTTATCATTTACTGCACAGTGCTGTTTCCTTCAGCAGAAGTGGATGGTCCTGGTGCACATGTGTTTTGGTTTTCCACAAGACTCCCAAGTGATTTGCTGCCTAACATAGTGTGTGAGTAAGAGACACTAAAACCCAGCCAGGTGCAGATTAGGTTTGCGCTTCCATCTGTGTCC
Organism: Vanellus vanellus; assembly: GCF_965231255.1. Taxonomy (NCBI): domain Eukaryota; kingdom Metazoa; phylum Chordata; class Aves; order Charadriiformes; family Charadriidae; genus Vanellus; species Vanellus vanellus. The sequence continues at coordinate 12,644,167 of NC_138907.1, forward strand.
TTCTTGGTTGGGCGAAGCCTGTCTCAGGCAGATCTCCCTCAATCGGCCACAGCAGACCTCTAGCAGCTCGTAGGAAACATTGCAAGTGTCCTCTCCAAACCCATCCACACCTCCGTGGATCAAATTCAGCAGTGGGTGTCCACGAGGAAGTCCTTACGGAGGCGGTAGCAACAAGGGCTAAATCCCAAGGTCCTGGCTAAGCTTCTTACCCAGCAGTGAAACTGTGCTTTGATTGTGGCTGTGAAGAATGAAACATCACAAACGTAAAGCCTTTCCATTCCTGGTACATTTCCATGGAGGCTCCTAAAATTTTGAGTCCTGATCATGTTGTTATTGGGGTAGAAGCATAAAATCATTCTGGTTGGAAGGGACCTTTAAGATCATCGAGTCCAACCATTAGCCCAACACTGCCAAAACCACCACTAAACCATGTCCCTCAACACCACGTCTACACATCTTTTAAACACTTCCAGGGATGGTGACTCCACCACTTCCCTGGGCAGCCTGTTCCAGTGCTTGATAATCCTTTTGGTGAAGAAATTCTTCCTAATATCCATCCTAAACCCTGGTGCTGGCACACAGGAAGCCCAGAAGAAGTATTCCTTGCCCCAGAACGATCAAGGTAAAGGGCTTACCTTGCCCCCTTGTTAAGCTAAGTGCAATCAATGATTGCTAAGCATTATCACTCGGCACCTCAGAAACAGGGGGCAGGATTGGAAATCGTGTCTCTGAAGGGGTCACTTCTGGAAAACATGGGGTGGGTGAGCAGCCTGCGCGAACAACCTCACACCGGTAGTCAGAGAGAGCCAGAGCTACTGAAGGACAGGAGACCTGGGCTGTCTCCACTGCCTTGGGCTATACTTATTGGGAGCGATGTGCCCCAGAGCTGTATTTTGCCCCATCGACAGCTGCTAAAAGCCAACAAGATTTGCTGTTCTGCAATTGGGTCCTGATCATATGAAAGCGGTCGCTTCAAAGCCAGGTGTCACACCTCAACCACACCTCGTCTGTCCGAAAACACTTTATTTTTTTTCTTTTTTTTTTTTTCTCTAGTTTCCTTAAGCTATGTGGTAAAACATCAACAAATTTAATCTTCTGCCACATAACTTTGCCCGGTAAATCTGGGAATAGCCAGCAATGTTTTACAGGCTTATCAAGGGCAATAAATGTTCTCTGCTTAATTGAAGAGATTTTTACAGGAGTTTGGCTATACTGGTGGAGGAAGAGCTTTACAACACAGGCAGTGTTTCCCTTCTGGGTGCCCGTGCTTTATCTGTAGCTGTGGGAAATGACCTTGTGTGCCACCAAGATCAGGCTCTGGAGAGACTGTGACGGGACCGCCGTGTCGCAGGGAAGCAAGGAACCGGGGGGAGTGAGAGGCTCTTACTGAATACAAAGTGCCCGGAGGAGCCAAATCCTGCAGCTTTCAGTGAAAAAGCTTGGAAACCCATTTTGTTCGGGAGGGCAAACCGCGGGGTTTCGCTGGGTTGCCAGCTGGAAGCCTCAAATAAGGAAAGCAAAAAAAAAGTTGATTTACCGCAAGGGTGAATGTGCCGGGCCACATTCCTGTGTTAGCGGTGAGGGGAGGATGCTGTAGTCTTTGTCAGCTGCACAGATTTGAGCCAGTGTTGGGCCAAGCAGCAGTTGAAAGCATTCTATGTGGGCTATATGTATAGTATGACCAAGCTAGCCTGACCTTTGGCATCTCTTGTCCATGCAAGGCAAGGCTTGCCATTCTGCCCCTTCGGGAATTTTTTGAAAAAAAGTTGTTTTTTTTTTTTAAAAAAAAAGGCATTTTTTTCATTTAAAGGCAAATAGGCTGAAAAAAATCATGACCACAAAGCCACATGGCCAACGCAAGAGGTAAAACTGGCAGGTGGTGCCTCTCCAGAGGATGGGCCCATTTTTGCTCAGTGGTGTTGCTGTCGAGCCTGGAGCTCCAGGGGCTGCTTCACATCCCATCGGCTCCTCAGCTGGTGGCATCTCCTCCTAGCCCAAGTTGCAGGTGTCCCCTGCCTGGTGGCAATGCAAAGGTGGCTGCAAAGGTGGAGGGGTGCTGCGGTCTCCCAGCCTGCGAGGATCCACATGCCAAGATCCTTCAGAGAGCTCATTCCCCAGGGAGAGAGGTCCCAAAAGCCAGCACGGCAAATCAAGGGCTGGTTAAAGCAGCCTGCAAGGCTGATGGAGAACCACCCTGTGCTCCTCTTTGGCCGGGGTCTCTCTTTTAGGGGTCTTTCACAAGGACTGCAGTTATTATAGCAAGTGTGTTATTAATGGGAAGTGAGAGCATGCAGCACCCACAAACCACCTGCGGTCCCACACAGTCATAGAATGTTTTGGGTTGGAAAGGATCTTGAAGACCATCTTGTTCCACCCCCCTGCCATGGGCAGGGACACCTCCCACCAGACCAGGTTGCTCCAAGCCCCATCCAACCTGGCCTTGAACACCTCCAGGGATGGGGCAGCCACAGCTTCTCTGGGCAACCTGGGCCAGGGCCTCACCACCCTCAGAGTGAAGAATTTCTTCCTAATACCTAATCCAAATCTCCCTCTTCCAGTCTAAAACTGTCCCCCCTCATCCTATCGCTCCACTCCCTGAGCAAGAGTCCCTCCCCAGCTTTCCTGCAGGCTCCCCAGTCCCCCGTGGATGTTTTATGTGGTGCTGCAGTGGCTGAGCACAGCAACACCATTGCTGCCGTAGAGCCTTTTTTACCTGCTCAGTAGAGGACCTTGCAACAGGCGTTAAAATGCTAAATACCCAAGTGACCAACACCTCAAGGATTGTGCTGCACTTTATCAGCTTCTTGGGTCTCTCCCACCATCCCCATCGCTCTATGCGTTGGTTGCAATCCTGCAGGACCTCCAATGGGTGGGAGGTGGGGACACAAAGACATACAGCTGGGAGTAAAACAGCTTGTCAGGAAATAATTAAAGTACTTTTTTTTTTTCCCCTGGAGGCAAAAGTTTGGTGAGATCAGCTCACAAATTCAGCCGGGGGTGCAGAGTAACTTTTGCCTTTTTTTAGAGGCCTGGAAGATTGGGAGCTCCCATCAACTTTAATGGGATACTTCTGCAAAACCATTAGTAGAAGCTGTTGAAAAGCAAAATATTACCATTTATGGGGACTCAAACAACTCCAGCAGCTAGTCACTCAACAAGAGCTGGCAAAGCAGCCTTCCCTTCAAGTTTCATAATCCCCTTTGTCAACAACTTCCTCCTTCCTCTTGTCAGGTTTTAATTAAATTTGCCCAGGGTGGGCATATTTTCCTTCCCAAGCCACATCACTGTGGACCAGCCCAGAGCTGGATTCAGCCAGGATCGCCCGCTGGGCACCGGGCATCATGGTTTCTCAGGGAAAACCATGATCCTCAGCAAAATGAGACCTCACCTTGGTGTGTCCCAAAGGGCGATGTGACAAGTGGCGTCCAGAATCCCCACCGCTTGGCAACTGGGTGTTTTAAAGATGATTTAGAGAGACTCATAATGCAGTCAGAAGAGGGGCGGATATGGCTTTTGAACATATAGAATGGCTTTTTAATGCCATTAATGAAACTTGGGGAGAAGATAAATTTCTTATCTGCTTTTTTTAATTAAAAAAAAAAAAAAAGGCACAATGCATCTCAGCCTTTCCCAGATAAAGGAACGACTCCAGCGTGTCACCCTTCACCTTCAAACTTTGTCTACAGGGCTGAGTCATTAGTGCAGCTAATTAGAGACTTCAAGCTGATTATGAGGATTGCAATAAGTGGAGATACATAATCTCTGGGCCTGATACTTCTTAATACAAAAGCCATTTTACACTGACCTGGCCTTAAAGTACCCCGGGGTGATGTAAAGTGCTCTTAGAGCAAATGGGATGAGTCTGTCTGCATTTGGAGGGACTGGCACACATCACAGACCACCAGCATCTGAGGCTGATGGGACTCTCAAAGGCCCTGTCTGCCCCCAGAGTTGAAAGCACTTTTCTGGTCGGAGACAGGTCTTTCAAAACAAATAAAAATAAAAAATACATATTCAGGCAACTACCTGAAGAGCTGACCGATATTGATCCAATAAAAGCAGAACAAAACCTCACCGAGCCCATTTGCAGGTGCCTCTAGGGGTATCTTAAGACCTTAACAAGTCAGTAAAACTCCCCTTTGGGTCAATTCTGCCAGCGCTTCCGTGAATGGACTCTTCCTTAACTTCAGGCTTATTTTAAACTCGATACAAACCTGAAAAGAAGAGCTGAACTTTTCCATATGAGCAATACAGAGCAAGGAAAAGAGCTTCCTATGTTGTTTTAAGATAACTCGAAGCAATAGATATCAGCCTACTGTCCACAGAACAACTTTTGAACTGAAAGAGCCAGGGATGCACGATGGTCTCATGGCCTGGAGGTGACAATTTGGGGACAAGGTGGACCCAAAATGGAGAAGAACCACCTTCCCCAAAATGGAGAGCCCCTTCCCAGCCCCAGCAGCCCAAGAGCTGCTCTCTCCCCACCCACAAGATCGTCCCAGAAGCTGCCGGTGGCGTGTTCCAGGGTGGAGGACCACGCATAGCAATGATCTTGGCAGAGGAAGGAAGCCTTACCCCTGGGATAAGCACAGCTCCAAAAATATGACAATAGTCATGAGACTGGCGACCCCAGTCACCCGGTGTAAGGTTACCGCCGCGCTGACATTTGGATTACAGCATCCATCATCTGCCACGGCTTTGAGTCAGCAAACAGGCGCAGCCAAGGATTTAGGTTTCCCCTGCGAGGAAAATAATACAGGAAAAGCGTTTTGCCAGCGAGCGTGCTCCATCTGACACCAGCAGATCCCTGATCCTGAACGGGAAAGGATGGAGGGAGGGGAAGTCAAGTGTTTGAACTCATGGGAGTGACACCTCTATTCACCTGAGGCACCGCAAGGTCCTGGGTACCAGCATCTGGGCAAGCACTGGAGTCTATGCGGAGAAGCCAAAATACTACAGGCTCCCTCCTACTCACTTCCCAGGGCAGATCAGCCCTCTCATGTGCACAGACTGCCGTAGGAAGGTAACCTGTGATACTTAAAAGAACGTGAAAATCCAGCCAAACCAGTATGCCCAGCTGGTGGTATCAGTATCGGGGAGAGCAGCTCGACCCTGGCTGGTGGAAACTGGGGCTCCATCTCCTTCGGGCTCCATCTCCTAGCATTTCGGGCAAGGGTGAGTGCAAAAAAAACCCAAATCCCTGCGGTCACCTTTGCTTGTCAGCAGATGAGAGATCTTGGGAAGGAACCTTTCTCCTGCAGTGGGAGGTTTTGCTGGAGAATGGGTACTATAACACAGCGTCAGCCCCACACCTTGTGGGTTAGTGGAAGGGAGGGGATCAGCGTGGATCCCCTCGCCCTCAATGAAACTAGAGCTTGGATAGCTGCCATGGCTCTTTTAGGAGAAATTATGGGTTAAGTAGGATGAAGAACTGAGAAGCAACTTGTTTCTGTGTGGGGAAGAGATGCTTATGTATAAATAAATACATGTATGTATGTATACAAGCGTTTTCTGATTTAAAGAAAAATGCATGTTTACATGGCTTTGCAATCGCATATTAAGACAAATAAAAAAATATGTAAAGATTTCTTCATATCCTGAAACCTTCCTGCTGCCCTCACCTGTCTAAATGTCTGACCCAGAAGAGATGCTGCACCAGGATACAGAGAGGCAGAGTGGGGCAAAGGAGCTGGAGCTTGAAACACTTTTGGATCTCGTCTTGATCACAGCCAATATAAAAAAGGCACATTGACCAACCTTCGTGTGGTCATTTTGGTAGCATGCCATTTCCCACTTTGTCTTCCCTCACTTTTCCTTTCTGCAGAGGTTTCCTACTCTTAACCTGCTTTTCCCCTAACCATTGTCTTCTGCCATGATGTTTTTCCCCTGCTTTCCTTCTCCCTTTACCCCAGGCATCTCCATCCTTTTCAGCTCCAATGCCTCTTCCCTCCCTGTTTCCTCTGGACCAGCTAGAAGGACCCGAGCCATAGAATAGAATCATAGAATGGTTTAGGGTGGAAGGGACCATGAAGATCATCTAGTTCCAATCCCCCTGCCATGAGTAGGGACATCTCCCACTAGACTTGGTTGCTCAACGACCTAGTCCTCAGCCTAGTCCCAGATGCAAGAGGAGCATTTTGGATCATGAACAGTTCGTGGGACACTTCCAGGTGTGCTGTGGCTTTGCTATGAAGGTTGTCACTAGCAAGGTGGACCTCAGCTCAGGAGATCTGCTCCTCTGCCTTATGAGCAGCAGCGTGCTCGGCTTTCAACGCCAGCCCTGTTGCATCAGTGTGGGGGCTGTGGTCTCCATGTTTGCTCCTCTGGGAAGCACAATGTTTTGGGGAGGAGCGGAGTAGCCTCCCTTGTCCTCATGCTGGCTGGATCGCACCACATGGAGGACAGAAGCTGCACCAGCCTCTGCAGCATGGCAGCTATGAGGGCAGACAAACGCCAAGTGGCAAAGTGGCCATCTAAATTCAAATCCACACTTTTCCCATGCGCATGGTGCTCAGTCTGATTTGGGGTTCCTTCTTTTTCTTCACCAAAAGGGTTGTCAAGCACTGGAACAGGCTGCCCAGGGCAGTGGTGGAGTTGCCATCTCTGGAGATATTTAAAAGCCATGTAGATGTGGTGCTGAAGGACATGGTTTAGTGGTGGTTTTGGCAGTGTCAGGTTGACGGATTGGACTCAATGATCTCAAAGGTCCCTTCCAACCTAGATGATTCCCTGATTTGAAAATAAGGACCCAGCTGCTCATTTCTGATCCAGCTCCTCCAAAGCTCAGGAGAGTTTAGATCATCTAGAGACTCTGCACCAAACCAAAACTGGAAACGTGTGAGTTAGCAAGCAGAAAACATGAAAGCAGAATTTAAAACCACTGGGCTGTCTCTGCCACTGTTGTAAATACCACAGTTCTGCTGTGATTCTCTCAGCAGCACAGCGTATGGATCACCCAGGACTTCACCCCAACCCTTCAGAGCATCCCAGTCCACGGCTTGGCTGGTGACCTTCCTCCAAGACAGCTTGGACGCGGTTTACAAGGTGCCTTGTAAAAAAACAAAGCTTACAGGTGCCTTGGTTTTCTATGTTTGCATCTGCTCCCGCAAATGCACTGGCAGCCAGCTGAGCCGCCCTGGAGGAGCCAGCATGGGGGGAAACCAAGCAAAACCTGTGTAAAACCCAAGTGAAACCCTAAGGAAACCTGTGTATGGCAGAGCTGCGACTGTGAACGCACGTAGATAATAGTAAACCAGTGTGGAAAAAATATCTATGGTTGCTAGGTGAATTAACGTTCCTGCATAAACAGCAAATATAAATTAGCTTGGGGCATGCACGCACGGGGGCATGGGATGCTTAAGAGCTAAATGCCGGACGAGGCACTAAGGCTCGGTGGGAAGGGAAGTTAATGCCCTGTTTTTAGAAAACCAGGGTTAGGGAGGAGGGATGCTGGCGAGGGAGGCATTTGGCAGCGCATTGCTCCCATTCAACCTTTCCCGTATATGTTTTTCGGGGGGCTTTGGCTAGCTGAACTTCCCTGTAACTTTTTTCAAGCATATGATAAAGTTATGGCTTGTAATTCCTTGCACACGGCTTTCCATGTCTTCCAGGTCACTCCCATTTTGCTCTACTGGAGCAGACCTTGTCCGTGTGTCCCCCCACGGCGTTGGGAGGCCGAGCTGGCAAAACAGTTAAAAGGCACCGAAAATAGCAGGGGCTGTTGAAAAGGCAGCTGTGTGCCAGCGAGGCTGCAGACGGACCTTGGGAAGGGAGGAAAAGCAGCGTTACAATCCCTACATTGATGGCACCGCGCACTGAGCGGGCTTTTCCATCGCTCACCACCGGGGAGAGAGGCGGGGGGGGTCATTGAGCCGTCCCTCATCCCAGTCCCGCTGGCTCCGGTGGCGTTGGTTCTTCTTGTGCCCCTTTCAGATGGGGAGGAGAAGCCAATTCTGTGCTTTTTTTTTTCCCCTGAAAATGTACCCTTGTTGGGCTTGGCAGCATGCGAGGCCTTCAGTAGGATATTTTCAGCGGCTGTGAGTTGTCCTGTGGTTAAATAATAAACATGGCAATAAAACACCAGTGCATTCTCCTAGTTCAGGAGACAGAGTGTCTGTTGCCATCAGTTCTTAAGAAGCGCTATTATTATATGTGGCCTCTGTCCTCCTTTTTTATCCAGTTACCTGTTCCCCAAACTTTTTATTGGGAGCAGATGCTGAATAGATGTCGTTCATTCTTACCATATATTGTCCTTTTGATATTTAGCAGTTGTCAAATGTTTGCCAAGTTTTGCTTGCAAAATGGAAATTAGGTGGCCAGTGCTACACAGCTGGAGACAACTCATTTTCTAATCCCTCAAACAAGGATATAAGCAAGCAACTTTCTTTATATCAGCAACTACTAGGTCTGAACCTGTGTCCTGCTGTAAAAGTGAATCCTTTATAATTAATTCTGTCCGTAAGCTTTTGCCATCTAAGTGTTACATGGTATAAGACCATGTAACATATACCATAACCATAAGAAAAAAGCTGAACACCGAGAGGAATGTCAGTTTTAAAATGCTGTAGTTACAAAACTCTTCATTGCCTCTCTGAATTGTACGTTTCCTACCAACAATTCTACCAGGAATTTTGCCTGTTCAAATGTTGCAACATTTTTTCCAAGACCGGCTTGTAAATCCAGACTATAACGAGACCCCACTGGGAGATTTGACATTTCCCTGGGAATTTAGGGGGCTAAGCAAGTCCAGATTTACAAGCGCCCACAGAAAAGTGTGAGAGACACTACCCAAAATCTTCCCAGGCAGAAGGGCACATCCAGCTTGCTGTAGAGAACCGTGCCCTGCTCCTTAGGAGCAGCAATTCCTGCAGCGGTAAGTGAGCCCGTCCGTGGTGTCCCGGGTCCCGCTTCGACGACAGCACCTCTGTTTGGATACACAAAGGCAGATATTTGGCCTTCCGCTACTGCCACATGAAAAAAAATGGTTGCGATATGATAAATGTGGTGATGCAAAACCCAGCTGGAGCGTGACTCGTATTTAATTTTCCTGGTATAACTCAGCAAATCTCTGTCTGCAAGGCTCCACGTGACTTTCTTTCATTAAACTGTACAGCATGTACCAAGCCCCCTGTCTTTAAGGTGACATTTCAAACCCCTGTGGAGGAGGGACAGTTGTCAGGGCTGTGATTAAAATAGATCCTTGTTTGTTGGTGTGACTTTTACTTGGCTTCTAGGAGAAGCAGCAGCAACCCCTGCCACCTTTCCCAAAAATAAGATATGCACCAGACGGATGCGCACGTAACATCCTGATGGATGCTGTCAGCTCCAAACCTGCCCTCGCTTGCACCCATCCTGCTTGGCTCATGTTGGACTAGTGGTCACCTCTGACCAGCTCTCCATTGTGCAGGAGTGAGGACAGCCGGGCTGCATGCAGGAGTCTCAGATGGGTTCATGGAAAATTTGAATGGTTTGGGTTGGAAGGGACCTTGAAGACCATCTTGTTCCACCCCCCTGCCATGGACAGGGACACCTCCCACCAGACCAGGTTGCTCAAAGCCCCGTCCAACCTGGCCTTGAACACCTCCAGGGATGGGGCAGCCACAGCTTCTCTGGGCAACCTGGGCCAGGGCCTCACCACCCTCAGAGTCAAGAATTTCTTCCTGATCTCATCTAAATCTCCCCTCTTCCAGCTTAAAATAATTTCCCCTTGTCCTATGGCTCCCCTCCCTGATCAAGAGTCCCTCCCCAACTTTCCTGGAGCCCCTTTAGGCACTGGAAGGGGCTCTAAGGTCTCCTTGGAGCCTTCTCTTGTCCAGGCTGAACATCCTCAACTCTCTCTGCCTGTCCTCACAGCAGAGGTGCTCCAGCCCTCGTAGCATCTTTGTGGCCTCCTCTGGCCCTGCTCCAACAGGTCCATGTCCTTCTGATGTTGGGGGTCCCAGCACTGCAGGTGGGGTCTCACCAGAGTAGAGGCAAAGCCCTTCCACCCACCAGGGAGCAAACCCAAAGATCTCCTGGTACCACCTAAGGCAAAGCACAGTGGTTTTGTGGGAGAACCAAGAGCAACAAGTCAACGTCCTAACACTGATTTTGCTCCTGCTTATGCAGTCCAATGGCTTTTAGGGGATCACAAGGATTTGTAAGAAACCTCAGGTGTTGATGTCCATCGCTTTGCACAGTGCCGGAGCCCCGGCTGTGAACTCAGTCCCGGCTAAAAATAGGGCTGATCTGGTGCGGCTGAGCCCACGTAAGCAGCTCTAATACAACACCTGCTAATCGGCAGCTGCCGGGTGAGACGGGCACGCAAAGCCACCCTCCCGGGGTGGGTTTCCAGAGCCAACACTGGAAAAGAAACCGTTTTCCTAAGTTACTCCCTCAAACGGAGCTAAAAGGGATAAGGGGGGGGGGGGGGGGCAGCCGTGGCTATGAGTCAGGTTAGACACCGAGACCTTGGAAGATGTTTGCGTACTGACAGAGGCAAGGCAGAAGAGGCAGGAGCTTGGCAGGTGGAAATTAGTCAATACCATCAAATGGTTTTGTGACTTTCACTATCTTCTTGAAAAAGCCCCATAACAAATTCCAGCAGCTAGTCGCTCACCGAGAGCTGGCAAAACAGCCTCAATCCCCTGAAAGCAACAACCTGGGGTGCAACTGCTTGTGTCCCATGCCATGGAGTGGCTTGTCCCTGGACAAGGGACAAGCTTTAAGGCTTAAAACACAGGCTTCATCACCACTTTTCTCCAGACATGCCTTGTCACTGAACCCTGCACTGACTCTGGCAGCCCCCTGATAAGGATGTGATAGCTGCCGTGTCCCAGACCTCATTAGTTGTCCGAGTGTCTCAGATCTCCCCTTTTTTATCCCGTCATCTATCCCAGCTGGTTCAAAATCTCTCATGGAAAAGGCACAAGCTACAAAAATACCCTCTCCTTTCTAACAATACATCTTCCACCTGTCATCCCCTCTAAATCCTCAAAAGTCAGGCCCAAGTATTTTTGGCCGGGGTGCCGGCAGACGAGCCCCGTGACTCGGTGGCACTTCTCCTCTGAAGGTGAGAGCTGACGAGGGTTGGGCAAGCGCCAGAGCTGGGAACTGAGACCGGCTCAGCCCTGGCTGATCCGCCTTTCCCAGATGGCCACGGATGACCGTGTCTGCCCATCACCCCACAGCCCTGCAGCGTGAAAGGCCAGAGGAAATAAATAATAAAGCAGCTGAAATACTGCTTGAGAAAGACATTAGGTGGTTTGGATGAGGTTTTCCGCTCCTCATAACCAGGAAAATCCCCCTTTTGTCTTCGAGTCCAGCTCGATATCAAGTGGGCCTATTGCAGAAAAAGCAAAACCCGCTTTTTTTAAATGCTTTTTTTTTGGTGACAGCAGTTCCTAGGTTGACTCAGTTCATCTTATCAAACAGACTTCGATAAGTTTAAGGTTTTCGTCCTTGGTATCGGTGGGGCAGTGTGTGCACGCCGTGAATGGAGGACCCGCTCCTGCCATTGCATGTGCTGGAGGGCTCGCAAACTCCAGCTGATTAAATATTAACATTTATTGCAATGCCTCCACTTTGTTCTAGAGCCAACACAAGCTCTTTCTCCCAGGAATGCTGTGGTTACGGTAAGCTGAACAACGCAGGAGCTCAGTTATTATGCACAGTGCTGTTAGTGAATAAAGTCTTCAGTTAAGTTGATGCTGTACTCCCGTTTTGGGTAGGGTGAATAGCCACATAAATAACACAACAACATCTAATCTACCCTTCCAGCTCTGATTTAACTCTTTGAGATGGACTTGTATGTTTTCTTTAAATTGCAATTCTTCTTTTCTGACTGCTCTACGACTGCTTGGGAAAAGTTGTTACGCACCTTTGAATGAAACTGTCTGGGGAGATAGACCCAAACCTTTCCTTTTTCCTCTTACCGCACTTTTCACGTACTTCACCAAAGTGTCACTTGCAGTTTTATGCATAGCCAAGAAAATCTCGGATTACCTGTGAAACAGTCACTTCTTGAACAAAGCAAATTTGGGATCGAGTCACAAAAAAACAGAGAAGACAGAAAAAAGGGACAATGCGCTGACAATACGCAGCACTGGTAGATAGTGTATGCAATCATATCCAAAGCCTTTTCTATCTTTATATCTCTCTGCTCTTTTGAAAATTGATGACCCCTTCAAGAGTTGAAGTTTAGTGGCAATCATACAGCTACACGGGGAGAAAGTTAAAATAGCGATGGGGAGACAACAAACAGAATAGGATTGTGCAAATTCACTTCCCAGCCCCATCATACCTTCTTGTGGCACAGAGGTGGGTACAGTGTGGATTAATTATTTGCTCTCCCCCCATAAATGTAATAAATCTTGGAAAAACCTGTGCTCGTGTACAAAAGCTAACACAAATGTATTCACTCCAGGGAGTCTGGAAGGGAAACAGTAGTTTGGCCAAAAAAATTCGTCTTTATGATATTAATTCCGTCAAAGTGGCATAAATGGAAGAAAAGCCTTTAAGTAGCAAAGTGCTGCCTCCGTTCGACATAATGAGCGCGCGTTTTCAGGAAACATGGTACCCTGAGCACCGCCTGCTTTCCAGACTTCTGGCAGGTCAGCTCACGGGCTCGGGTGAGACTCTTTAAGTGATGGTGGCCTGAAAAAGTTGGCAACCTTTCGCTTTTGCAGCAGGATATGAGTCAGGAGGAGAGGTGAGGCATGTCCTGATTGCTCCGCATTGCTCAGGTGTTCAAGGGCACGAGCTGGCTTAGAAAAGCGCTGGGAGAAAACCACGTGGGAGCAGCATGGACAGCCTGATGTTATTTTCTCTAACTTGGACTCTTGCCTCTCCGTGTGTCGGGGTGTTTTTTAATTGCTGTGGGTGGGGATTTGGCTGAACTTCCAAGCAAGCCACCGCTCTAAGGGTTGCTGCAGGATGCACCATGCGTTCACTCAGTGGAGAAGGAGCCGCTTTCAGTGCCGCTGCACCCCCTGGATGAAATTGGCCATGAGATAGGGCCAGCTGGCTGTTGAAACTATGCCCAGAAATGGAAGAAATGAGCATCCTCTGGCCCTCCAGACCCCTCACCTTGAGCTGTGCTGGATACCCGCTGGGTCCAGAGAGGGATCGCACCGCGGCAAGGTCTGTTTGAGGATGGGGACGAGCACCTGCTCCAGCACAGAGGGGCCCTGCAAGACCCCAATGTGCTCCTGGCTGAACCGAATAGGTTGCCTCAGCGGCGATGAGAGGAACATGCTCTTTCATGGTTTTTTTTTTTTGAAAACTTCATCAGCCCTACCCCAGCTCGGCACCAAGGGTCCTTTCCAAGCACGGGCTCTCCTGCTGTAGCTGCCTTGGTCTTCACTTGATTTCCTCCTAAAGACTTTCCTGCAACCTCAGTTGACGGCGTTTGCCCTGATGTCTTCATGGCAGTGAGAATCAGAGCTGCCTGAGCAACATTTTTCCCTCTGTCCCTGCTCCCACGCTGTGGGAGCAAGGTGTCGCACCCCCAACCCCCCCCACACACCTCAGCTGTGCCGGCTGCCATCTGTACTCTGCATTTTTCCCGGTTAATCTCATTTGCCTTGCCACCGCCAAAGCAAACGGAGCAGAGGCACGTCATGGCACGGGCACTTCTGCCACGGGCTGTCACAGATGCCTCCTTCTGGCCTTTGCCAGACCTTGGTGGCCCGCCAAGCTGCCTTCAAAAGACGCGCCGCCATGATGGCGCTCGTCTCATGCCGCCTGTGGGTCTGGTCGTAAGGTGGATACCGTCTGCCCGACACCTCCACACACTGACCTCTTCTCCGTCCTACTTCCACCTCCCAGCGGCACCTTCTGTCCCGTCTCCTAACCTGCGTTCTCCTTACCGCAGGGCTAATCCATCCTTCCTTCTCCCTTGCCCTAAATTTTCTCTATTTCTGCCTGTATTCCCCTTCTCCCAGTCTTGGTAGCTTTTGCAATTATCCCTCAGACTGGCCTGGCTCTCTTCCCACTCCTCTGGTTTCCACTTAATCAGCTCCACCTAAGTTGAGGTGACCTCCTTGTCCTCCTGTCCGGGTTGTCTTTCTACCAGTGTCACACGTTTTCTTTTTGTGTCCCCTTTCTTTGGGGTTCAGCCACAGGTTTTGTGAGCTTCAGGCTACTGGTTCCTTTGACTCATCTGCTCATTTTCTCCTGTCTGTTGAAATTCATGCCGTTAATCAGCATTCCTGACTAGCTTCCTTCACTTCACTTTCAAAAAGTAGGTTAACTTGTGCTGGAGTCAAACACACACCTTCTGTTGAGAGAAAAAAACAGGAAAGCTCCTTTTTGTATTAAGCACACACAAAAAAGATTATTCTCAGCTCATTCTAAAATGGAAAACAACCCAACCCATATCTTTTATCTGAAGTAAAGAGAAGGTGATGGCACACAATGCAAAAAGAAAAGGAAGGAGGCTAAAACTGAAAATGCGGGATCTCATACAGATGAGTTGCCTGGACTGTACAGTGTCTACCTACTGAACAGGCAAAAAGTATCTTGAGATGAAGCTTGCGAACTAACCAGGGGAAGATAAAAACTTGTAGATTTAGATTAGATATGAGAAAGAAATTCTTTCCTGTGACGGTGGTGAGACCCTGGCCCAGGTTGCCCAGAGAAGCTGTGGCTGCCCCATCCCTGGAGGTTGTCAAGGCCAAGTTGGATGGGGCTTTGAGCAACCTGGTCTGGTGGGAGGTGCCCCTGCCCATGGCAGGGGGGTTGGAACTGGATGATCTTCAAGGTCGCTTCCAACTCTAACCATTCTGTGATTCTCTGAAAAATACCGGGTGCTATCAATAGCATATAATGGACTGAAAATAAGAGTGAGAAGCAGCATTGATTTTGCGCCTGGCCCTGCTTTTATCGAAGTTCATAACCGAACCCCAGTCAAAATCAATAGCAAAAGTGGTTGAGAAACCACAAGACAGCTTTCATCAGGTTGCATCTCTGTGGCGTTTATTTCCAGTTTGAGGTCACTCAAACTGCATTTCTTGACCTTTTCCAGCTCAACCTTTTTAAAAAATATCCAGGAGCCCCTTTTGTGGCATGATGCCCCGATATTTACAGTTCCAGAGAAATAACAAAAATAATAATAAAGAAAAGAAGCCAAGGTAAACTTTGAGCAATCATTTATTGCTTCTTTTACCGCTGTTCTGTTTAACTGTGTGCCTGAGGATATACGTGGACGGATGGCTCTTTCGCAGTCACTTCCCTGACATTCCCCTCCTGCCTCTGCACCCAGCAGTGCTGCCCACGTCAAGGGTGGAGGAGCACCACGTAGAAGCACGATGAGTCAAACGCCCATTTATTTGCTCAGGTATCACTCCCATTGCCAAGAGAAATGTCACCCCTGGGTAGGTGTGGGCCTCATCACCGGCGTTGTGGACACAGCAGGAACCAGATGTCTCATGACACAAGGAAAGGCTACTGCATTTGCAATAAGGGTGTAGAACGTGACAGCCCTTCTCTCACTGATGAAGTGTTTGGGGATTTTATGATTGGCATTTTTGATGAAGATACATAGTAAGGTAAACTTTGTAGGCAATATTTCTGACTTCTTTCCCTCTCCCCCCCCTCCCGGAATTCAAGCAGTTTTTCCAAGATTATCTGTGTTGACGAACATGTCAATGAAGCATATTTCTTGGGTGCCTCAAGAGGGACAAACCTCCGCTCCCAAAGTTTTGGCGGTGCCATTGGTGGATTGTAACAAGACAGCCTGGGCTTTGGAAGAGGAGCTGCAGTAACCCTTCAGCTGTAGGGTACCTCTGTCCTGCCTACAGCCAATATGGGAAGACAGTTACCCTGCGTACACTGACCAGCTCCCCGCGTTCGCTGAACACGCTGTCAGCGATTTCCATGCCAGAAGCCAAGATAAGAGGTTGCATCCCAGCCAAAAGCCAAGATAAGAGGTTACTCCCCACTTATCACACGACAAAGGTCATTGTCTAGGTTAAAAGACCTGGTTGAAAGACCAAGGACCTTCAGTGCAGGTTACTCTGAGCCGTGTCTGAAAGCAGCTAGCTTGTAGGTTTGGAGAAACCCTACAGCAGGTATTTTTTGGTCAGGTCTTTCCTTCTGTTGACTTCTCTAGTCTGGAAGGGAAAACAATCAGTGCTGAAGAGCATCAACATCAGCCAAACCCTGTATTACATTTTAGAATAACAGCCTCATTCAATTAATAGCAGTAAGGGTGGGAGACCTGATAGTGAGGTGTAGAACTTTGTAAATGTAAATGTAGAAGTGCTGAGCCACCTTTTTTTTTCCCCACTCACCAAAAAAGAAATGAAATCTCTGGGGTTTTCTTCCATCGTCAAAGGTTTCTCTATGAACCAAAATGAAGAATTTTGTTTCTGTGCTCAGGTAAAAAGGAAAACAAAGGAAAGGCTACTTTCACATCACGGTGGTGCTTTCTGTTGTGTCTGTCAAGTAGCTCAGTGCTTCACACAGAGCTGTTTGCTGTAATCTTCCCAAGGAGTTAGATTTATGCCACCATTTTACTCTCTGAATCAAAAGACCAGGAACTAAGATGGAAACTTTCTGCACCAAAATTATTTTTGTGAAGTTACTGTTTGGCCAAGAACCACAATTTCTCTAGATTCCTTCTCTGCCTCCATCTGGCAGACACCCTGGGACAACAGGGCAGTAGGAATAGGGAAGGACAAGCTAAATGTCACTTCTGTTTTCTCCTGCACCTACATTGCACCTGCTCCAGTTAGGGATCCAAGGGAGACTGTGAAAGATTGGCTCTTTTCCTCCCCAAATGAAAGGAGAGCACTGTTTCTACCATAAGCCAAAAGGTAAACATTTACCGTTTAAGAAAAAAAAAAGAAGAAAGAATTATGAAATGTCAAGAGGCAGCTCTTCATGTCCTGCACTGCAGGGTGGTGTCTTTTCCTGTGGCTTCCTTCCAAGTCCTCCCCAAGCCCGTGCAGCTGCCCTGTGGGGCCACCTCGTGGTTTGAGTGACACCTTTGGTTTGGGTGCTGGTGGCTGGCTTCGGGGAAACAGCACCTCTTCATTGCACTGCAATCCATGCAAAATACTTTACCTGCTGGTGTGCCAGTTGGGAGGTGAAACATGAAGTCAAATTTGGAGGTGGAAGCTAAAACGGACAAGTCTCAACCATAATTTCCACCAAATACCCGCTCTTCTGCTAATGATTTTTTTTTAGCAGCTAGTGCCTATTTCAGACAAAACCCAAAAAGTTGCATGAGAGATTTGGTCTCTCTGAGGATGCATCACTTTTAGATCAAACCAACAGACAGTAGATTGAGGGCTTCCTCAGTGGTTTCCCTTTACTTGGCCCTTGTTAGCCCACATCTGGATAATGCCTCCAGTTTTGGGGTCCCCAGTACTACAGTGATGTTGGTAAACTAGAGACAGCTCAGAGGAGACCACCAAGATGGTGTATGAGGAGAGGCTGAGGGACTGAGGCTTGTTCAGCTTGGAGAAGAGGAGGCTTCAGGGGAACCTAAATGCGGTCTTCCAACACCTACAAGGAGGTTGCTAAAAAGGCAGAGCCAGGCTCTTCACAGTGGTGCACAGCAGATGAGAGATTTCAGGCATGAATTGAAAGAGGGGAGTTTCTCGCTAGTTATTAGAGGAAAAAAATCACAGTGAGGTTAAGTAAGTATCAGAGCAGGTTTCCCAGAAGGGCTGTCCAGTGTCCATCCTTGGTTTCAAGACCTGACAGGACAAAGGCCTGGGCAACCTGGTCTGGTCTTGCTGTCAGCCTTGCTCTGAGCAGGGAACAGACAAAGACCTCTCGAGGTCCCTTCCAACACGGGTAATTCTACAGCTACACAGCAAATGGGCCCAGTGCTGGATAATAAGGCCATGAACCCCTTATTTTCAAATTCCTGAGGTTTTAAAACACCCATCTTTTGAGAACTGGACAATTAGGCCAGAGAGAATCAAAACCAGACCAGGACATGGGCTCTTTGCTGATGGACACTTGAAAATGAAGTTAATTACTCCAACATCTGGAGGGGGAAATGTTATTTTTGCTTTCTTTTCCCCTCGCTGCATGTGTTTAAGATTCCTGCCCAGTTTAAAGCTATCCCAGCACTCACGTTGTCCTTCTGGAAGAACAACCCTTGATATTCTTCCCGCAAAACACATTCCCTTTCTTCAAGGGTTTACAGGAGGCACTAGTCCCCTCCGGCACCAGCAATGCTGATGTGTGTCTATAGACATTTTTCCACTCCTGGAGCTGTGCCCACCATGTGTTTGTGATCTAGGCTGGCCTCTAACACAGAAAGGTCCTGCTCCTGACAGCGGACTCTGGCTTTCCTGAGATCATAGCAGCAACAGGAGCCATGTTCTGCACTAATGTCCTCTCTCTGAAAAATACCCGATAGCAATGGCACAAGTGTTTGTTGCTGGCTGGCCATGGGCAGGGCTGTGAGACCATCAGGATGAAGACCTGTGAAAGACTCACTGCTGTCATGCTGAGCGTGAAGAAAAGGTTGGGATGACCTACAGGAAAGAAAACCTGATTGTTTTTTATCCTGGAGAGAGGTGACGCTATTCATTTCTGGTGTGTTTGTCATGCTGGCCTCCTAGTGGAAAGACCATCTGTCCAAACTCTTCTCGCTGCTTTCTTTAGCATGAAAGACACTAATCATCTGGAACCAGGCCTTGTTTTTATGACGTGTCTCTACTCCCTGCACAAAACCTCTTTAACTGCAAAGCCTTGACAGGCAGGACAAAACATTGCATGATCAAGTTAGGTGCAGTGTGAGGATCCTTCCTGGCTTCAGAGAGGAGAGATGGGTCCAAGGCAGGTCCCAGGTGTCTGATGGACCTTGGCCTGAGTCAACTAGGAGTGCAGTCTGTGATCATCCAAGGCACTAGCCTTGGATTAGGATTAGGAACCATCATTCTTATAAACTAACCTGCTGATGACAGGGACCAGAGTAGTCCACCCACACATCCACGGTTGATGTGTTGTACACATCAAGAGCATCAACACTAGCCAAGAAGGTGGCCCAGCCAGGTGACATGTGTGTAAACTCAGCCTTTGCAGGGGAGGCTGCTTTCCCTCTCTCTGCATGACCTCAGGTTCTTTCTGTTCTTCTTGTTTCTTCCTCAAAGATACACTTTTTATTTATTTATTTATTTTTTAAATTGAACCATTTATTTGGAAAAAACAAGGATTTCTTCTTTCTCTGAAGACCTGTGTGCCTAATAGGGTCTGATTTTCCCAAATGCATCAGTGGGTATGACAAATGATGTCCCTCCATGCAGATTTTGCTTCACCTACAGACTTAGATACTGCTTGGATATCCACATAGGAAAATAGCAACTATCTTTCAACATTGTTTACCTTGGTTCTTATGCATGTTTGTAATGCATAAATAATTTAACTGAGTGCTTCTACAGGAACATCCAGAAATGACCTCCTCACCAAGGTAACCCAGTGGCCTCATGGCAAGAAAGATTCAGAAAAGGTGTATATTCAAACAGAGAGCTGCATCAGTGCAGACACACAGCTGGAGACCACAAGGTGCCTTCTCCTACATCTCCCATGTCCTGCAGACCTTCAGGGCATCTTGCAGCTCTGCAAAGTTGCCATCAAGCTAGGAAACCTCCATGGGATTTGTAGAGGACATGATTTCTTCTGACCTACTGCTCACTGGCTGGAAGGAGGGAAACTGAAGAAGGATGGAGGAACAAAAAGAGGGTTGCAGGTCATTCTGCTGAGCCCACCTCCCCACATGTGGTCTCCCTGTGCCTGCCAGTGCTCCTGGCTTGCTTTGGCACCTACAAAAGTGGAAGAAATGTGGAAAGGCCCAGATCCAGACACATCGGCCAAAGCGACACCCCGTTCAAGTGGCAAAGCCCCCAAGATGACCCAAAAAGCAGGGAGCAAGGAGTAACACCACCCAAGTGAGTCCCAGGATGTCAGCAAGGATCTCGGGGGGAGGAAGCTTGGCTTTTGTTGGCTCAAATAACTCCACTGGCATATAATGCAGAAGACCTGGGTGCCAGACCCACACGTGTGGTAAGCAATACAGAAACAGAACCAGCAGTGTGTGTGGGACGACTGAAAGACAAACAGGCAGACGACGCCCTGCAATTAAAGAAAACAAAGTTCTGAGAGCAAGACCTTGGGAATCTGGTTGAGAGCAAAGGGATGGGAGGGAGGCCAGGGAGGGAGAAGAAGAAAGCCTTCAAAAAAGCCATCCCGATGTGCCGCTTTCCCAAGGGGCTGAACTCAAAGACGGTTTCTTCTCAGCAGAAGGAGGTCTAGCATTCATTCAGGCAACCACAAACCAGCTCCATCAAATAGGGCTCACGATGACGACCTTGCTTGGATGCCGCCAAAAGTCATCCGATACAGAGATATACACACACACACACGTCCGTGTCTGCTCTTGTGCTTCCACAATCTCATCAGTGTGCAACCCCGGGAGCTGGAGTGGGAGGAAGAAATGAGCAGATAATTAATTATTCAGCAATTGCTGTAGACCCAGCACTCTCCGAGCACTGACGGCTGAGCCTGGGCAGCCCTGGACGCTTTTGCTCTCTGCCCCAGACCTCCACCAAGGGCTGCCAGCTCCGTTTTACGGGTCGCTTGTTCACGTCTGCGTTTTAGTGCTAACCGGCCTTAATTGGCCAAGAGGGTAACAGGAGTGGGAAGCTCTACACAAGCAAAAAACAGATGAAAAGTAGGGGTGGGGGGAAAAAGATCCTGGAGTGGCAAAGCGTAGTCCACCAGTCTGGCCTAGGCACTAGCCACAGGTACAAGAGCCCAATGCTCACAGAATCACAAATGGTCAGGGTTGGAAGGGACCCCTGGAGCTCATCCAGTCCAACCCACCTGCCAGAGCAGGGTCACCTCCAGCAGGTTGCACAGGACAGCGTCCAGGTGGGTTTGGAATGTCTCATTTCCAAAGTGGGTGTGGGAGACTCCTCCACCTCTCTGGGCATCCTGTGCTAGTGCTCTGCCACCCTTACAGTAAAGAAATTCATCCTCCAGTTTAGATGGAACTTCTTATGCCCAAGTTTGTCCTCGTTACCTCTTGTCCTGTCACTGCGCACCACTGAAAAAAACCTACATGCAACCCTCCCTTTAAGATTTTATAAGCTTTAATAAGACCCCCCTTTCTTTTCTCTTCTTTTCTCCAGCCTAAAAAACCTCAACTGCCTCAGCTTTTCCTTATAAAAAAAGTGTTCCAGTCCCTTAATCATCTTCGTAAACCTGTTCTTTTTCTTACCCTTTTTTTTTCTTTAATGAAAACCTACCTTTAGCCAAGGGTTTTTGCCCTTTTCCCCTTCCGATTCTGCCCTGGAGCAGTGCGGCAGCAGATGTGTGGTACTGAGCTGCCGTCCAGGATTCAATCACAACAGCCCAGGAGCAAAAGAGTTCCCTGCGGAGGGTGCGAGGGCTCATCCTCCCTCCCCCGTCACGCTGCGGGCGTCCCACCGGCAGGCACCAAAGCCTCGGCACTCCGCCTGCTCTTGGAGCCCCTCCCAAAGCTTTTTGGGGGAGCTGCGGCGTTTATCCCGCCTGGCGTGGAAGGGAATCTCTGGCAGTGCCAGGAGTGAGGGGGGGCTGAGGAAAGGGCCCCACAAGCAGTGTGCGAGGAGGACGGCTGGCTGCAGGGCACAGCAAGCCGCAGGGGACGGTGGCCGCAGGAGGACCTCCAGCCCTTCCTGGCCACCGTGCCCTGCCTGCGTCTGGCCCTCGCTCGCAGCTCATGGGGCGGCTCCTGCGACATCCCCAACCCTCCACGGGACATGGTCCTGGCACACTTGCGCTAGGTGAGCCTGCTCGAGCAGATGTGGGACCAGTCGGCCGCCGCAGGTCCCTTCCAGCCTCCCCCCTCCGGTGTGACTCTGAGCTTTGGCGCCGCTCCTCGAGCACCTTAGCTCAGCCCCGATGCCCGTGGGAAAGGATGCTGGGACAAGGGACGGCCCCACACTCCTCCCCGAGGAGAATGCATCCCAAACCAGCAGCTCCCCGCTCCACAACAGCCTCAGGCCGGCTGCGATGGTTTGAGGAACCCACTACTCTTTAGTGTCCTTTAGACACCCATTCTGTCACCCCATGACCCCTCCCCACCCGGGAAGGGGAATCCCCAACAAACGAGGAAACACCAGGGTCGAAAAATAAAACAGATTTAATAAAATAAGACAAAACAAATAACATGGATAACACTGAAGGACCCGTATGGATCCCGATACCAACATGAAATACACCAGGATTCTCCTCAGCCCATCCTACCCGTAGGAAGCCGTGCGCTCCCAGCAGTGGACAGCAAGTGTCGGACACTGCGAGCGCTGCGGCTTCGGGAGGGAAGGGAAGGGCTGAGGGGTGCGGCACAGGGGCAAGGAGTTCTCAGCATCGCAGCCGTCGAGGAAGAAAGAACTTCACAGCAAACTTCCTAATTTATGCGTTTTCAAAATTCAGACACTGGAGTCTTCTAAAAGTGCAGTCTTCCCAAGCATTAGCCGAGAAATCAGCCCTGTGTCGCTCAAACCAGGTCACAGACTCATTCAGAAGACACAACAGCTCATTTTATTGGGAACATCAACTCGGGGGGGCACAGGAGTCGCAGCTCTTCAGGCGGTGAAAACGCGTCGGCACCTGCAACGACAGAGTCCAAAAGCTCTGCTGAATCCATCCCGGTGGGAAGGGGACGGAGTTTGTTCCCCCGTCTTTGGGGAACACCGTTGACGAGGCACTGTTGGTGGCCCAGCAGAGAGAGCTGTGGCCGGCGGTGGCTGCGGGAGGGCTCTGGCGCCGTGTCCCCAAGGGGAATGCCCTTGGAGGCCCGTGCGTGTGCGGAAATGCACAGTGCCCTGTGCCATGCAGCAGAGCTCTATCGGGAGCCCCTGGGGCAGCTGCCATGCAGTGCTTGCCAAACCCTGCGCAGCACCGTCCCTCACCGCCCCCCAACAGCCACTTGGGCTGGCCAAGAGCAGTGGTCAGAGCTGGGAACGATGGGCAGCAGCGCCTGGTTGGTACACACCTGGGCTTCCTGACCTTCCGCACCTTCCTGCATCGCTTCCTCGCTCCAGCCGCGGCAACTTCTTCTCTCCTCCTCCTCCTCTTCTCCACGCAGCTTTCACTCTCCTCCACCCAGGCCTGATGTCTCTTTCCGCTTCTTCTGGTCTCCTTCTCCTGGGCAGAACCTGCAAACCTTTCCATCCCACGCTGGAATTAGTGTGGGTCTTACACTTTGGCCACAACAACCCCCACCAAGGCTACAGGCTTGGGGAGGAGTGGCTGGAAAGCTGCTCAGCAGAGAGGGACCTGGGGGTGTTGCTTGATAGCCGGCTGAACGTGAGCCAGCAGTGTGCCCAGCTGGCCAAGGTGGCCAACAGCATCCTGGCCTGTCTCGGGACTAGCGTAGCCAGTAGGACCAGGGAGGTGATTTTGCCCCTGTAAGCAACAGGTGATAGAACAAGAGGAAATGGTTTCAAGTTGCACCAAGGGAAGTTTAGATTGGATGTTAGGAAGCATTTCTTTACTGAAAGGGTCATCAGGCATTGGAACACGTTACCCAGGGCAGTGGTGGAGTCCCCACCCCTGGAGGTATTTAAGGGTCGTGTAGATACAGTGCTCAGGGACATGGTTTAGTGGTGGGCTTGTCAGTGTTGGGTTAATGATTGGACTAGATGATCTTAACAAGTCTTTTCCAACCTAGGAGATTCTGTGATTCTGTGATAGTTACGGAGAGGCAGGAGCCACCGCAGCCAGTTCTGATTTTCACCAAAGGCAGCTCATTTTACCTTCTTCCCTCTGAAAGCTCCTCCACTTCTTCTGGCTGTTCCGGGGATCCCGCGGCGATCTCGGAAGTGGTTGGAGGCAAAGCTGGAGGTGCCTATGACAGAAACGTGAGGTTGGAGGTGGCAAGAGACGAGCTGGAGTGGTGGGGGACTGCCCGCCACGTGGCGACCTTAGCTCTCCAGAGGAGATCCCTTGGGCTGGTTGGGCTCAGACACGCTGCACACACTCCCCCCCAGCCCCCCAAAAGAGACTTGGTGAAGCTGTGACACAGTAGGACCCCAGCAAAAGCCCTTTGAAGTTGACAGCTACTCCCCTCTCTTTTTGTAGGTATTTTGTGGGCATTTTGATGGGTTAAGCGCGTGCCCAGTGCATTGGAGGACCACCCTTGCCACTTGGCCTTACCAGACACCATCCCGGGGGTGGGGGAACACCCCAAACACATACCGGCTCTCCTGCCAGGCAGAGGTGCAGCAGCGACTCGGCCGCATCAGCAGCTGCCCTCCTCCTCCACCAGACACGCTCTCCCAGGGTTTGGGACCTGACATACCTCTCCCGTTTCAGACTCCACCGCCGTATCTCCCCCACCTTTGCTGAGGACACCGAGCAGGGACGGGGCTGCCTGTGGCAAGGCTTCTGCCCGATGCTCGGTGTCTGCCGTCCCTGCAGGGACACTTTGGTCTTCCAAAGGCAGACAGAGAAAGAAAAAGCGCGTAAGCCAAGTGACTTCTTGGAAGTCAAATGCCACTGCAGCAAGGCCCCCCCCGAAGCCCCGCACCGCTCCTCTTTTCAGCCCCCCGATGCCCCATGTGCGGCTTCAGCTCCTCTTGCACAGCAAACCCTTCGTGCTGCAAGAGACAGGGGCCAAGCAGAGGCCACGGGACCAGAGGGGCTGAGAGGACGACCCTCAGTGCCCAGCCCCGCCGCAAACCCTGCTGAGGTCTCTGGCATCCCCAGCCCCAGCCCGGGAACACCCTCAGTCCCTCCTCGTACCTCTGCAGCTCTGCGGGGCGCCTCGTGGCTCCTCGGCTGCTGGACGGGCACGGCTGCCGGTGTCCTCTCCCAAGATCTCCCTGCAGTTCTCCACCAGGAACTGCACCAGCACGTTCACCTGCACAGCCCAACCCCTCGCTCTCAGCTCTGCTGCCCGCAAACGCACCCAGCAGCCTCTCCCACTGCGCAGCCGTGCCTCTGCTCTGCGCAGAAGGCTCCTGGGGCTGCGGGGCTGCTCTCGCAGGCATCAGCCCACCAGCAGCTACTCCAGAGAGGAGGCAGCCAGGGATCTGGGAGCAGCCGGGCTCTGAGGGGCTGGTGAGGCTGCGGCCGGCCGGTCCATGCAGCGTACCTTCTGCGTCGCCTCCAGCACGGCCTCCATCGGGAGCAGGTCCTCGCCGGGTGGGCTCAGCAGGGTGGGCCCCAGGCAGATGGCCAGGTTGCCGCAGCTCATCCTGCTGGTGGCGGCGTGGCGGCCAATGTGCTGGAGGAGGCCCAGCAGCCGCTCCAGCAGGAGGAGGTTGCCTGCAGGCAGCTTCTGGGCCACCCTGAGGGAACAGGAACACCAAGCAGACTCCTCAAGCAGCTGTGGCAGCCCATCGCCGTCCCAGCCCAGGCTGGCCCGAGGCAGGTGGGAGCCAGCGGCGGTGTTGCTCAGCTTGCCAGGGGCTGTGGGCTAGCGCGCGGGGCTCCTGCTCCACAGCCCAGCCGCTGCCCACACTTACGCTCTCAGCTCCTCCAGCCGCTCCTCCTCGCTCCTCTTCTGCATGGCCGCCATCCAGTCCTCGTAGAGGTCCACCACCAGGAGCTTGGCGGGGATGCTCCGGAGGAAGTCCTGCGCGGCCAAGGGCTCCGGCTGAGCCTTGGAACCCTGCAGGCCAGGCAGGAGCTCCTCCCGCGGCAGGGCAGGGCAGAAGCGCTCACCTTCAAGAGGACGGCCAGCAGCAGCGCAGGCTGACTGCCCAGCTCCACGTCTGCGCCGCACTCCAGGGCCTCCCGCAGCTGTCGCACCTCCGTTGCGCCGGCAGCTCTGCGGAAGATGCCCTCCGTGGCCGGCCCCTCCTGCTGCAGGACAGCCAGCAGCTCCTGCGGGAGAGAAAGGCGCGAGTGAGGAGCTGCCTTGCCTGTGGAGGAGCCCCTGGGGGGCCGGGCACCCCCTCTGCAGGCTGCCTTACCTGGATGGGCCGGGGCAGCGTGCCCTCCTCCCCGCAGAGGGCTGCCAGGGGCTGGCCAAAGAGTGCCCTGCGGCAGCCGGAGCCCGCCTGCCCTGGTGCCTGGGCAGCGGCCGGGCTGCGCCACAGAGCCAAGGGCCAGGGCAGCCCCCTCCTCCTCCTCCTGCCGCTGCCTCCTGCTGCAAAGGAAAACACAGCGAGAGCCCCTCAGTGGAGACCGCCCGGTGCCATGCCAGTGGCACAGCCTGGCCCAGCCCTCGCCCTGCCCTCCTCCGAGCTGTGGGCAGCAGCGGCAGAGCCGGCGTGTCCCCGCCCAACCCCGTCCCGTGGCCGCTGCCCAGCGGGTGTCCTTGCTCCTCCAGCCGACGGCCTCCCTTGGGCTGCTCGACCTGCATGGCGACACTCAAGGCACAAGTGAGCAAGGCTCAACTGCATGCAGGACCTCGCCGTTCCTGCCCACGCTCACCTGCCGAGCAGCACAGTCCCCCTCCGGTGCCAGATGCCGTCCTCGGAGGTCCTTCCTTGGCATCGTCCTGCAAGAAGCAGGCTGTGCTGAGAGCGGCCCCGCAGCCACAAGGGCCACCGGCCAGCTGCCCCCCGCCACCAGCAGCCCCAGCGTGGCCGAGCCGGGACCCTCTGCCCTCCCGTGCTCTCTGCCCCACGCGGCAGGTTTCCTCCCAGCACCACCAGCCAGGACATGCCAGCATTGCTGCTGGCTCACCGAGCCTCTCCGCTCCCTGAGGACCACCGCGCCACCTTCTGTGCCTCCCTCCTTCCCGCACAAGCTCTGCCCAGGTGCCGCACATGGCCGGCACAGCCCAAGGCGGGGGAAAGGCAGCCGTTCTCACCTTGGCCTGGCCCTCTAGCAGCCGCTCCAGGCTCCTGGCGCTGGGAGACGTCCTCCACTGGTCAGGAGAGAAGCGGTGGAAGGGGGTGAGCGGCGGCGCCCCTGCTGCCGGGCTGGAGGAGCGGTGCTCGGGGACAGAGCCCAAGGCAGAGGGACACTCACGGCAGGTCGGCGGCTCAGCTCCTTCTGCAGCAGCCGCAGTGAGGGCAGCCGGGTCACTCGAGCTCTCCTGGCTCCTTTGGGGGTCCTGTGTGGCAGGAAGGCAAAGGGCGAGAGCTGGGGGAGCCCCAAGCTGCCTCTGCTCTCTGCTGGGGCAGCTGTCCCCAGCGGAGCAGCCATGTGCCCCCGTCCGGCAGCGCCCAGAGCGTCCCCCCGGCTTACCCCAGCAGGGTGCCCAGCCACAGCTCCTTCAGCGCCTGGCAGCTGCGGAAAGAGAGGAGACACAGCCTCAGGCCCCGCTGCCCCCCTGCCCGGGGGGCTTCTGCCCTTCCCCGCTGGGCACCAGCAGGGGAGCAGGGCACGTGGGACCTGGCCGGGCCCCGTCCCTCCCTGCCGGTGTGCTGCCCGCTCCCTGCCCAGGTTCTGCACGCCGGGCAGAGGCCACGGGCAGGCTGGTGTGGGCACACTGGGGACCCTCTGCAGCCCGCCCACGGGACCGGGCAGCAGCGCTCACCCGAAAGTGGCCAGGCAGGAGCCGGTGGGCCAGGCCAAGACGAGGGTGGCCCCGTCTTCCGCGCCGCCGTCCTCCTCCGCACCTGCCTCTGGCCCCGCCGCCTCCTGGGGGCCGCTCAGCACCCACAGCTGGTCCAGGGGCAGGCGCAGCTGTGGGCGCAGGCTGGTGCCGCCTCTGCAGAGAGGAGAGGCCGGCGCTGAGCTGGAGGTGGCCTCCTGGGGGTCCCCCCGGGCAGAGCCCTGTCCCCTGCCTGCCCTCGTCACAGACATGGGGGCATGTGGAACCACGGGGCTAGGGACGAGGGCTGCTGCCAGGGGGTCCCTGCCCTGCTGCCAGGGCCGGCACGCGGGCAGAGGGGCTGGCAGGGGCTTACTGCCACTTGGCGATCACCAGTTCCTCCGGGAGGAGGAGAAGGCGCCTCTCGCTCCTCCTGCGGCCCCGGCTCAGCCGCACGTCCGTGCTCAGCACCGCCTCGTCATTGCTGAGAGCCTCCCTGCAGAGCAGAGCAGAGCAGAGCGGAGCGGAGCATGAGCCAGGCCACTGGTGCTGGGCCCGGCCGTGCCCGCCTGTCCGTGAGCCGCAGGGGGGAGCCCACCTGGAGCCACAGCAGCAGTTGGCCTGGCCCATCCTGCCCGGGACAAGAGGGCCCTGGCCGTGCACCCAGGACACGGCAAGGATGGGCAGCGGGGTGCCGGGTGAGTGCTGCTGGCCCAGACCCTGCCTCCTGCGGGCGCTGCTGCGTGCCGGCACAGCTGCGTCCTGCTGCTGCTGCTGGCCGTTGGCTCCAACTGACCAACAGCCGGACCCCAACGGACAGTGGGAGGGGCCTGGGGGGGCCGGGGCTGGGGGTTCTCTCCAAGATGGCCGTGGCTGCCTGGCACTGGGCAGCCCCGAGCAGGACACCGTGGCGGGCCAGGAGCACCTCCCTCCACCTGCCGGCAGTGCCCCTGGCCTGGGACCATCATGGCAGAACTTTGACCAGCCTCAAGTGCGGCCAGAGCCCAGGACGGCTGTAACACGGAGCCAAATAAGCCCCCAAACGTGACCGTTCCATGAGCTCAATCACAACACTCGTTCCCAGTAGCTGGTATGGGGCTGTGTTGCGGCCAGGTGGAGGGGAGCAAACACACCGATACGATGTATGTTAGCGTCAATCTCCGCTAAGCTCCGTTTATTGTTAACACTCGGGTTACATATATAGTCATTCATATCTTGTACACGCGATCACGCATTGTTTGATTGGCTGTCTCGCTTTGTGCATGCGGCGAGCACGCAGGGTTATTTCACCCATGATTGGTTAACATTAGCATATTGTTTAGTCTTGCTCAAGCGTTATTTTTCTTGTGGACACCTGCTCTTGTTTTACTCTTTCTGCCAACTTTCCTGTTATCTAGTCTCAAGGTTAAGGCGTTCTTCACAATTTGCTATACACACGGTCTATTTTCCAAGGACTGGCTCCCACATCTCCCCCTCTTTTTTCAATTAGGGCATCTGATATTTGTTCCAGACGTTGTATCAGACATCGAATCAAACAGGGTCCAAACATACAAATGATTAACAAAATCAATAGGGGTCCAGTGAACATCATGATAAGACTTTTGATCCATCCCTCAAGTCCCAGTGATTGCAACCATCCATCTATTCCTAGTCCAGACTGAATCTTCAGATTTCCGGTCAGTCTGTGTAGTTCTCCTAACTGGGCATAAATAGAGTGTGAATGATCAGAAAGATTCATACAACACATTCCTTCAAATTCATCACAACCATGTCCTTGAGCGAGTAAGAGAAAATCAATAGCAGCTCTATTCTGCAGCGTAGCGTGACGAACAGAATCAACGTCTAATAAAAGACCAGAAAGTGCCAGTGAAGTGGCATTTGTTTGCTTGGCCAACCAACACCCTAGTTTGTTTAGTATAGCATGAGCTCTTGCAGCCGCTGCGCCGGGGACAAAAAGGGATGCTGCTATGATTTTCTCAGTGGACCAAAACTGTACATTATCTCTACAGCCGCTATTAAATGCATGCACAAATCTTTTACTTCGGTGATAGTGACGACTCATGTTCAAGATCATCGAGGTATTAGGGGTGAGTAATGAGAGTCGTCCTAAGGTACAGGGACCTCCTTTTAACCTGGATGGTATACCAGACCAAGCTCAGTCCCCACAGATCAAAAAGTATCCTGCCGGCAGTACGAGAGGGTTGTTTGTAGATACTGAAATGTTTGGTGATGTATAATTGCACCAGATGGTGCTATTTTGATATATAGGTAAACTGGAGTTTACTACAGTGATGCGGTTCATTGGCTCTGATTGTTTACTAGAATAATTAAACATTATGCATGCGTCAACTTTTACAGAGCCTAACAATTCCAATTCTTGAGGTTCTTGGGGTGCTAGGGGCAGGCGCGGGACCCAACTATCCCAGTTATCTACTGTGCTCTTTGGGTCGGTGGAATTACAAACTAGTAGCTTAGGGCATGGCCAATTATCTGCCGGCAGACCCACCAGGCATGTAGAAAACGGGTTTCCAGGCGAGGATAGTGACAAACAAATCGCATCCTGTTTGGTCAGGTTCGCCATGGTTACCCAAATGTTGGTCTTAGGCTGTGGTGGAATCCATAAGGCATCTTCCTGTTGGATTCCCCAAAGGGCAATCAATAGCATAATCAAAACTTTCATTTTCTTTTCTTATTTAACACCACAATAATTCTATGAAGTAATTGGGATTATTACAAGCATACTTAGTATATAGTGATTATTGCAAGCGCACCTAGTACTAAAGGGTAATCAATAGCATAATCAAAACTTTCATTTCTTTTCTTACTTAACACCACAATAATTCTATGAAGCAATTAGGATTATTACAAGCACACTTAGTATATAGTGATTATTGCAAGCGCACCTAGTACTAATTTTATCGAAACGAAACCAAAACTCCCTAAGGATTTCGTCTCAACAAAACCAGCACCAAGCGTCTATGTTATCTAATTTACAGGTGGGTCGGTTAATGCTTTCTTATCTTCCTCAGCGATGGTTCTCTGCGCTGCCGTTCCTCACTCTGCGTTATTTCTTCTGCGTAAGTTCATAGAGAATGAAAAACTGTCTACTTATCCGTCGTGGCTAGGTCAGGTCGCACCCATTTCGCAGGTACCCAATGGGGTTGCTCGTTACCTGTAGAGACACAAGCATATCCCCGTCCCCACGTAAGTAGAGTGTATTGACCTTTTTCCCACTTTCTGGCCTTAGGGTCCCATACCTGGACTGGCACCTTACTTAGCGTTATAGACTGTTTTGAAAAATGAATGTTAATTGGTAATTCTAGATCTTTTTCATTGAGTGCTACTGGATTTTTCCAATTTATTACATAACAAGCCTTTGCTACGATCTCATGTGTGTTGAGGGGCATCTCCCCCTCTTTCTTCAAAGAATTAATTAGTCTTTTAATGTCTTGGTGCCGTCTTTCTATAATAGCTTGGCCAGTGCTATTGTGTGGGATTCCAGTGATATGTTGAATGGACCATCGCGTCAAAAAGTCATTGCAGTTTTTACTGGTGTAGCTCGGCCCATTGTCAGTTTTTATAGTTTGTGGAACCCCTAAGACTGCAAACGCTTGCAGCCAATGTTGTCGCACGCATCGGAATGCAGACGAAGAGAGTGCCGTTGCCCAAACAGCGTGGCTGTGTGTGTCCACAGAAACATGTAGGTATCTCAACCGTCCAAACGACGGATACTCTGTGATGTCCGTTTGCCATACAGCTCGTGAGTCGAGTCCTCTTGGGTTAACTCCTTGCTGCTGCAGGGGGGGAAGTCGAGCACAGTCTGGACAGGCAGCTACAATGCTTCGAGCTTGTGTTCGTGAGATACCATATTCTCTCCGTAAGCCTCGCGCTGATTGATGGAAAAATTCATGGGCCTTTTTAGCTGCGTCAAAACCCTGCAAAGAGAGTGCTCCGGAAACAGCTTTGTCAATGACAGCATTGCCTTCTACAAATATACCTGGAATATTTGTATGACTTTTCATATGGGTACACCAAACTAGGTGAATTCTAGATGCTAACAAACTAAACAGCTGTATTGTTAATTCTGCTATATAAGGGGTGGTTATTTTCCCTATCTTAGCGTTTTCTATCCTATTTAGTAAACTTACGGCATACTGTGAATCAGATACGACATTAATGTGCTCTGAGCCATGGTAGCTTAATGTCATAACTAAGGCTTTCAGTTCTAATACTTGGACAGAAGGGCCTCTTTCTGCCCATGTTTTGGTTTTCCACTCTCCATGTTCCTTCCAAGCAAACCCATATTTTCCTGAGCGACCGCTTGCATCAGTAAAGATTGTTTTTGCTCCGGGGATAGGCTTTTGGCTAACAACAGGACCTCTTTCTATTACTGAGGTGGTTTTAAATAAAGGATGAGATGGGTAGTGGACAGATAGCTCCACTCCATGGGTAGCGATTGCAAAAGCAACCGAACTTTCGGCCCACGAGTGGATCAGATCAGTCGTCTTCCAGGGTAATATAAAACAGATTGGCTCTGTCCCAAATACTAACCTGACTCTTTCCCTGGCTCGCAATAGTAAGCCTCCAATGTACTCGGGCAATGGCGTGATTGATGCTCCTGGGAGATGAGCAGGGAATACCCATTCTAAAATGGTAATTTTTCCGTTGTCTTGTTGCATAATTATAGCGGATCGGTTCTGTTCTGTTCCATAGACTGCAACCTTTATAGGGGAAGAAGGGTCATAGCGGTATACCTGTTGATTGCCAATTTTTTGTTCAATCTTTAACAATGCTTCAGTAGCTTCTGTAGTTAATTTCCTTGGTTCTGTTGGGTCAGAGGAACCTTGTAACAACTTAAATAAGGGTTCCAGGTCTTCATTGGTAATTCCGCACCATGTGCGGACCCACTGTATGTCTCCCACTAGTTTTTGTAGGTCATTAACTGTTCTAACTTCTGTGTAAAGTCTCAGCTTTCCTGGCCTAATGCGTGTTTCTGTGATAGTCATTCCTAAATATAACCAAGGGCTATTTTTCTGTATCTTCTCATGAGCTATCTGTAGGCCATATTCAGCTAGACATTTCAGTAAATGACTCTCCATATCCTCTGAAATTTCCTGTTCTCTGGCTAACAGGATATCATCCATATAGTGATATACTATTACGTCACGATACTTGGACTTCCACTTGGTTATGGCTAGATTTACATACCATTGGCATATTGTAGGGCTGTTGCGCATACCTTGTGGAAGTACGGTCCATTCATACCTGAGTGTAGGGCGACAGGTGTTTTTCTGTGGCACACTAAAAGCAAAGCGTTCAGTATCTAAGGGATGCAGGGGAATAGAGAAAAAACAATCTTTCAAGTCTACAATCAGTAAGTGCCAATGTTTTGGTAGTGCGACTGGAGAAGGCAGGCCTGGTTGTAACGCCCCCATAGGTTTTATTATTGCGTTTACCGCTCTGAGGTCATGCAAGAGCCTCCATTTTCCTGATTTCTTTTTTATAACAAAAATAGGGGTATTCCACTCACTGAATGATGGCTTAATATGTCCTAATTTCAATTGTTCCTCGACTAATTGCTGCAGAGGCTCTAATTTGTCTTCAGCCAGCGGCCACTGAGATACCCACACCGGTACATCTGATTCCCATTGCAGTTTTACCGTGGGCAGCCTCTGCCCCTCAATGGCCGCTATCAGAAACCCGAAGTTTGCAACGTAATCCCCCATTGGGACATCACATCACGACCTAAAATCCACAGGGGTGTGTGCATGACATAGGGCTTTACCCAGGCTTGCCTCCTTTCTTGTTTATCTTCAATACAACAAAAAAGGGTACTTTGCATTGTAATTGATGCTCCTCCTATACCACTAACCACGGTAGCAGACGTGGTCAGGGGCCAATGCTCTGGCCATGCTGAAGCAGGGACAATTGTAACATCGGATCCTGTGTCTAACATCATTTTGATTTCTGTCCCTGTCATTGGTTCACCCTCAAGGGTTATTCTCACCTGTCGCTGAGGTCTTTCTACCCCAATTTTGGTGGTAAAGAGGACCAAAGGTCCTGCAGTTTGTCCTGAACTACCAAAGGCGTCCGCCCCTCGAATTGCCTGTTTTGCGACGGGCACTCTCGATTTAAACGGGACAAGCTGTGCTATTCTGCTTCCTTGGGTAATGGTTGCAGGAGGAGCAAATACTTTAACCATTATCTTAATTATTCCCGTATAATCGGCATCAATAAGACCTGGTAACACAAAAATTCCCGCTCTACTCGCTGACGAACGTCCTAAAAGCAAGGCACTTAACCCCATCCCCAATGGTCCTGTTGCCGTGGAGTCTATTAGGGTTACCTCTCCTGTAGTAATAGTTACGGTTCTTGCCACGGCCAAATCGACTCCTGCGCTTCCGGCGGTGGCTGCGGCAAGCTCGTTGAGGCAACCGTGGCGTGTCTCCTGTTTGTCGGGTATTTCTGAGCCGCGCCCGACCCGCGGCTGTTCTGGTTTCCCGGCAACGGAGTACCATCCTTTTTAAACCGCGAGCGACACTCAGCGGCCCGATGGCCGAATTTTTCACAGCGATTGCATATTCCCGAGAACACAGAAGAAGAAGACGAATTGTTAGAGGGGCGTATTGGGCAAAAACGTTTCAGATGATCCATTTTCCCACATCGAAAGCACACTCCTGGTCCACGGTCTCTCCTTCCCAACCCCCCTTGGTTTAGTGCAGCGGCTAAGGCGGTGGCATGGATGCTCGCCTTTTGCTTCTCCTCTTCCCAGGGAGCTCGAGAACAAATTTCTACCATTTGTATGAGGGAGGACCCTGGACGCAGCGTAGCGAGCAAACGTTTACAAGTGCCATTCGCATTCTGAGCTGCTATTTCCTTTACCAGCGTTGTTTTTAGCTCAAAATCCATATCAGGGGCCTGATCAATGGCCTCTCTTATTCTATCAACAAAGGCAAGAAATGGTTCATTTTCCCCTTGCTTTATATGTATATATGGGGGGCTGGGCTTCCCCATCTGCGGCAACACGGAAAAAGCTTCAAGGGCGGCAGCCTTACTGTGAGCTAACACCCTCGGGGCTAGTGCTGCTTGCCTTTGGGGATCTCTATACGGGCCAGATCCCATCAGTTGTTGTAGAGTAGCAAATCGTAGCGGGTCCCCATCCGGTAAGTTAACATTATCTAATTGTTTTTCTTCTAATTTTTCTTGCCATTTTGCAAGAAATAATGTAAAGGCGGTCGGTCCTAACAAAGTCTCCATAAGCACTCTGATGTCTGCTGGAACTACTTCCTGATACTTCAGGAAGGCAGTCATTTGTCTCCGCACAACTGAGTTATTTGCTCCATAAGCCATAATATTCTGCTGGAGCTTGGAGACCAACTGCCAATCTAACGGTCTCCACTCAGGGCCATTTGCCGTAGTTATCACGGGGGCAGACACAAAGGGCTCAAGGGTGACCTCCCCGGATAAATTAGCCTGTGTTATAATACCCCTCCAACGTTTACTCATATCAAAATTAGAATCTCTTGGGATATATCCCTTATCTTGTTCCTCCCGGGATATCTTCTCCTCTAACTCTCGTTTCTCTTCCTCAGTCAGGCCGTTTGCTGCTCCAAAAATCCTTTTGAGCTCTTTATGACCTTCTGCTATCGACATTCTGCCTGCTTTAATTGCTCGTTTTATTCCTTCCCGACCCCCGTATACCTGCTGATCTCTTTTATCAATTTGTTTCTCTATATTTTCCAAGCCCCCTTTTATAGCTTCCATTGCCCGCTTATACAGTTCCTCCCTCCTTCCCTCATGTCCTTTTTTGTCCAACTTCCGTATTTCTTGCAAAAGCTTAGTCATGAGATCTTTCTGT
Organism: Vanellus vanellus; assembly: GCF_965231255.1. Classification (NCBI taxonomy): domain Eukaryota; kingdom Metazoa; phylum Chordata; class Aves; order Charadriiformes; family Charadriidae; genus Vanellus; species Vanellus vanellus. The sequence goes on from NC_138907.1 coordinate 12,679,443, forward strand.
TCTCCTAACTGTTCCGCCAAATCCCAGTCATCTTTGGGTAACGGTACTAGTGGTGGTTCTATTGGCACCTCGGGCAACTGAAGTTCCATTGGTGTCGGCTCTTCCGGAGGTGCAGAAGCCCCCTCGGTATTAGGATACGGTGACACGTTTTCGTTAGGGTTCCAGGGCGGAATTAGATCGTCGAACTCGCCCTTTTTGGTTACAGGGGCGGCAATATTCTGAAAGGGTTTCACTGGGGGAACAGGGTCAGAGAGAGGCCCCCAATCTGTAGGATTATCCGCCTCCTCCTTCTCTGCCTGCTCCCTCCCTTTACTCAGTGCGTCTCGTAAAGCAGCTGCAACCTCGGCGTCAGCATGTACTTGTTCTATCATGAGACGCACTTGCCGATAAGTCCGCGCTAACTGCTTACTCCCTTTTTGTCCACTTTGTACACTTTGCCATAATTCCTCACCTATGTGCCTCCACTGGTCTTGATCGAATAACTGTCCAGTGGCTTGTAATAGTCCCCGGCGCCGGCACCAAAACAAGAAGTCTGTAAGCTCCTGCCGGGGTATTTGGTGCCCTGTTTTCTTTGCTACGCTTAACAACCCGTCTATCGTAGCTTTTTCTATCGCTGATACAGCAGATCCCATCCCGAACCAGACCGCAGTCTGCCTGACTCACCGGTCAGCCGTGGCCACGTTTCTCTTCTTTTTTCCTGCCTCTCTCGAGCAGCCGGGATCTCTACCTTCTCTCGTCCGCTTAGCCGTCCTGGTTTCTCTCAGTTGCAGCGCAGCTTCTGTTTCACGTCTTCTGTATCTCGTCTTCTGCGCGTCGGGGTCACCAGAATGTTGCGGCCAGGTGGAGGGGAGCAAACACACCGATACGATGTATGTTAGCGTCAATCTCCGCTAAGCTCCGTTTATTGTTAACACTCGGGTTACATATATAGTCATTCATATCTTGTACACGCGATCACGCATTGTTTGATTGGCTGTCTCGCTTTGTGCATGCGGCGAGCACGCAGGGTTATTTCACCCATGATTGGTTAACATTAGCATATTGTTTAGTCTTGCTCAAGCGTTATTTTTCTTGTGGACACCTGCTCTTGTTTTACTCTTTCTGCCAACTTTCCTGTTATCTAGTCTCAAGGTTAAGGCGTTCTTCACAATTTGCTATACACACGGTCTATTTTCCAAGGACTGGCTCCCACAGGGCTGTGTTTTGTGCCTGCGCTGAAAACAGCCCTGGGAGCCCAGGGACGTGCTCGTTGGGGCTGAGCAGTGCCTGCGCAGCACCACGGGCTTCTCTGCTCCTCAGGCTGAGAGCCAGCGACAGGCTAGGGGTGCACAAGGTGCAGGGAGGGGACACAGCGGGGACAGCTGAACCCCACCGAGCAGAGTCCAGTCCCTCTTTGTTTGTCAGTACTAGCTCCAGTAGTACACCTCTCCTGCTGGGCTCCTCCACCGCCTGAGTCAAAAAGTTATCATCAGTGCACTGGAGGAACCTCCTGGACCGTGCCTGCCCAGCTGTGTGGCCTTCCCAGCAGATGTCAGGGTAGTTGAAGTCCCCCATGAGAATCAAGGCCTGCGACTGTGAGGCGGTTCTCACCTGTCTGTAGAAGGCCTCATCAACTTCCCCATCCTGCTCAGGCGGCCTGTAACAGACACCCACAGCAGTGTCTCTCTCTCCTCTTACCCTGCCCCTTAATCCTTACCCACAAGCTCTCAACTTGCTCTTCGTCCGCCCCCAGGGACGGCTCGAGACATTCCAGTTGCTCTCTCACATGAAGAGCGACTCCGCCACCTCGCTGGCCTATCTTTCCTCAAGAGAACATAGCCCTCCATGACAGTGTTCCGGTCACGTGATACATCCCACCAGGCCTCAGTAACTGCAATGGGAGCGTGGCCCTGTGACCGCACGCAGATCTCTAACTCCTCTCGTTTGTTTCCCCGTGCTGCGCGCATTAGTGTATAGGCATTTCAGAGAGGCCGACGAGTGTGTAGTTTTTGCCCTAGAGGGGTGGTGGGCCTTCCGATTCTCAAATATACTAGCACTCTGCCCCACAAGTGCTGAGCTCCTACGGCCGGGCGCCTGCCTAGCGAGCCCAGTTACATCCCCGCCCCCCTTCCAACCTGGTTTAAAGCGTTCTCAATGAGCCCTGCTAACTCTCGTCCGACCACAACAGCCCACAACAGCAAAAGAGTTCCCTGCGGAGGGTGCGAGGGCTCATCCTCCCTCCCCCGTCACGCTGCGGGCGTCCCACTGGCAGGCACCAAAGCCTCGGCACTCCGCCTGCTCTTGGAGCCCCTCCCAAAGCTTTTTGGGGGAGCTGCGGCGTTTATCCCGCCTGGCGTGGAAGGGAATCTCTGGCAGTGCCAGGAGTGAGGGGGGGCTGAGGAAAGGGCCCCACAAGCAGTGTGCGAGGAGGACGGCTGGCTGCAGGGCACAGCAAGCCGCAGGGGACGGTGGCCGCAGGAGGACCTCCAGCCCTTCCTGGCCACCGTGCCCTGCCTGCGTCTGGCCCTCGCTCGCAGCTCATGGGGCGGCTCCTGCGACATCCCCAACCCTCCACGGGACATGGTCCTGGCACACTTGCGCTAGGTGAGCCTGCTCGAGCAGATGTGGGACCAGTCGGCCGCCGCAGGTCCCTTCCAGCCTCCCCCCTCCGGTGTGACTCTGAGCTTTGGCGCCGCTCCTCGAGCACCTTAGCTCAGCCCCGATGCCCGTGGGAAAGGATGCTGGGACAAGGGACGGCCCCACACTCCTCCCCGAGGAGAATGCATCCCAAACCAGCAGCTCCCCGCTCCACAACAGCCTCAGGCCGGCTGCGATGGTTTGAGGAACCCACTACTCTTTAGTGTCCTTTAGACACCCATTCTGTCACCCCATGACCCCTCCCCACCCGGGAAGGGGAATCCCCAACAAACGAGGAAACACCAGGGTCGAAAAATAAAACAGATTTAATAAAATAAGACAAAACAAATAACATGGATAACACTGAAGGACCCGTATGGATCCCGATACCAACATGAAATACACCAGGATTCTCCTCAGCCCATCCTACCCGTAGGAAGCCGTGCGCTCCCAGCAGTGGACAGCAAGTGTCGGACACTGCGAGCGCTGCGGCTTCGGGAGGGAAGGGAAGGGCTGAGGGGTGCGGCACAGGGGCAAGGAGTTCTCAGCATCGCAGCCGTCGAGGAAGAAAGAACTTCACAGCAAACTTCCTAATTTATGCGTTTTCAAAATTCAGACACTGGAGTCTTCTAAAAGTGCAGTCTTCCCAAGCATTAGCCGAGAAATCAGCCCTGTGTCGCTCAAACCAGGTCACAGACTCATTCAGAAGACACAACAGCTCATTTTATTGGGAACATCAACTCGGGGGGGCACAGGAGTCGCAGCTCTTCAGGCGGTGAAAACGCGTCGGCACCTGCAACGACAGAGTCCAAAAGCTCTGCTGAATCCATCCCGGTGGGAAGGGGACGGAGTTTGTTCCCCCGTCTTTGGGGAACACCGCTGACGAGGCACTGTTGGTGGCCCAGCAGAGAGAGCTGTGGCCGGCGGTGGCTGCGGGAGGGCTCTGGCGCCGTGTCCCCAAGGGGAATGCCCTTGGAGGCCCGTGCGTGTGCGGAAATGCACAGTGCCCTGTGCCATGCAGCAGAGCTCTATCGGGAGCCCCTGGGGCAGCTGCCATGCAGTGCTTGCCAAACCCTGCGCAGCACCGTCCCTCACCGCCCCCCAACAGCCACTTGGGCTGGCCAAGAGCAGTGGTCAGAGCTGGGAACGATGGGCAGCAGCGCCTGGTTGGTACACACCTGGGCTTCCTGACCTTCCGCACCTTCCTGCATCGCTTCCTCGCTCCAGCCGCGGCAACTTCTTCTCTCCTCCTCCTCCTCTTCTCCACGCAGCTTTCACTCTCCTCCACCCAGGCCTGATGTCTCTTTCCGCTTCTTCTGGTCTCCTTCTCCTGGGCAGAACCTGCAAACCTTTCCATCCCACGCTGGAATTAGTGTGGGTCTTACACTTTGGCCACAACAACCCCCACCAAGGCTACAGGCTTGGGGAGGAGTGGCTGGAAAGCTGCTCAGCAGAGAGGGACCTGGGGGTGTTGCTTGATAGCCGGCTGAACGTGAGCCAGCAGTGTGCCCAGCTGGCCAAGGTGGCCAACAGCATCCTGGCCTGTCTCGGGACTAGCGTAGCCAGTAGGACCAGGGAGGTGATTTTGCCCCTGTAAGCAACAGGTGATAGAACAAGAGGAAATGGTTTCAAGTTGCACCAAGGGAAGTTTAGATTGGATGTTAGGAAGCATTTCTTTACTGAAAGGGTCATCAGGCATTGGAACACGTTACCCAGGGCAGTGGTGGAGTCCCCACCCCTGGAGGTATTTAAGGGTCGTGTAGATACAGTGCTCAGGGACATGGTTTAGTGGTGGGCTTGTCAGTGTTGGGTTAATGATTGGACTAGATGATCTTAACAAGTCTTTTCCAACCTAGGAGATTCTGTGATTCTGTGATAGTTACGGAGAGGCAGGAGCCACCGCAGCCAGTTCTGATTTTCACCAAAGGCAGCTCATTTTACCTTCTTCCCTCTGAAAGCTCCTCCACTTCTTCTGGCTGTTCCGGGGATCCCGCGGCGATCTCGGAAGTGGTTGGAGGCAAAGCTGGAGGTGCCTATGACAGAAACGTGAGGTTGGAGGTGGCAAGAGACGAGCTGGAGTGGTGGGGGACTGCCCGCCACGTGGCGACCTTAGCTCTCCAGAGGAGATCCCTTGGGCTGGTTGGGCTCAGACACGCTGCACACACTCCCCCCCAGCCCCCCAAAAGAGACTTGGTGAAGCTGTGACACAGTAGGACCCCAGCAAAACCCCTTTGAAGTTGACAGCTACTCCCCTCTCTTTTTGTAGGTATTTTGTGGGCATTTTGATGGGTTAAGCGCGTGCCCAGTGCATTGGAGGACCACCCTTGCCACTTGGCCTTACCAGACACCATCCCGGGGGTGGGGGAACACCCCAAACACATACCGGCTCTCCTGCCAGGCAGAGGTGCAGCAGCGACTCGGCCGCATCAGCAGCTGCCCTCCTCCTCCACCAGACACGCTCTCCCAGGGTTTGGGACCTGACATACCTCTCCCGTTTCAGACTCCACCGCCGTATCTCCCCCACCTTTGCTGAGGACACCGAGCAGGGACGGGGCTGCCTGTGGCAAGGCTTCTGCCCGATGCTCGGTGTCTGCCGTCCCTGCAGGGACACTTTGGTCTTCCAAAGGCAGACAGAGAAAGAAAAAGCGTGTAAGCCAAGTGACTTCTTGGAAGTCAAATGCCACTGCAGCAAGGCCCCCCCCGAAGCCCCGCACCGCTCCTCTTTTCAGCCCCCCGATGCCCCATGTGCGGCTTCAGCTCCTCTTGCACAGCAAACCCTTCGTGCTGCAAGAGACAGGGGCCAAGCAGAGGCCACGGGACCAGAGGGGCTGAGAGGACGACCCTCAGTGCCCAGCCCCGCCGCAAACCCTGCTGAGGTCTCTGGCATCCCCAGCCCCAGCCCGGGAACACCCTCAGTCCCTCCTCGTACCTCTGCAGCTCTGCGGGGCGCCTCGTGGCTCCTCGGCTGCTGGACGGGCACGGCTGCCGGTGTCCTCTCCCAAGATCTCCCTGCAGTTCTCCACCAGGAACTGCACCAGCACGTTCACCTGCACAGCCCAACCCCTCGCTCTCAGCTCTGCTGCCCGCAAACGCACCCAGCAGCCTCTCCCACTGCGCAGCCGTGCCTCTGCTCTGCGCAGAAGGCTCCTGGGGCTGCGGGGCTGCTCTCGCAGGCATCAGCCCACCAGCAGCTACTCCAGAGAGGAGGCAGCCAGGGATCTGGGAGCAGCCGGGCTCTGAGGGGCTGGTGAGGCTGCGGCCGGCCGGTCCATGCAGCGTACCTTCTGCGTCGCCTCCAGCACGGCCTCCATCGGGAGCAGGTCCTCGCCGGGTGGGCTCAGCAGGGTGGGCCCCAGGCAGATGGCCAGGTTGCCGCAGCTCATCCTGCTGGTGGCGGCGTGGCGGCCAATGTGCTGGAGGAGGCCCAGCAGCCGCTCCAGCAGGAGGAGGTTGCCTGCAGGCAGCTTCTGGGCCACCCTGAGGGAACAGGAACACCAAGCAGACTCCTCAAGCAGCTGTGGCAGCCCATCGCCGTCCCTGCCCAGGCTGGCCCGAGGCCGGTGGGAGCCAGCGGCGGTGTTGCCCGGCTTGCCAGGGGCTGTGGGCTAGCGCACGGGGCTCCTGCTCCACAGCCCGGCCGCTGCCCACACTTACGCTCTCAGCTCCTCCAGCCGCTCCTCCTCGCTGCTCTTCTGCATGGCCGCCATCCAGTCCTCGTAGAGGTCCACCACCAGGAGCTTGGCGGGGATGCTCCGGAGGAAGTCCTGCGCGGCCAAGGGCTCCGGCTGAGCCTTGGAACCCTGCAGGCCAGGCAGGAGCTCCTCCCGCGGCAGGGCAGGGCAGAAGCGCTCACCTTCAAGAGGACGGCCAGCAGCAGCGCAGGCTGACTGCCCAGCTCCACGTCTGCGCCGCACTCCAGGGCCTCCCGCAGCTGTCGCACCTCCGTTGCGCCAGCAGCTCTGCGGAAGATGCCCTCCGTGGCCGGCCCCTCCTGCTGCAGGACAGCCAGCAGCTCCTGCGGGAGAGAAAGGCGCGAGTGAGGAGCTGCCTTGCCTGTGGAGGAGCCCCTGGGGGGCCGGGCACCCCCTCTGCAGGCTGCCTTACCTGGATGGGCCGGGGCAGCGTGCCCTCCTCCCCGCAGAGGGCTGCCAGGGGCTGGCCAAAGAGTGCCCTGCGGCAGCCGGAGCCCGCCTGCCCTGGTGCCTGGGCAGCGGCCGGGCTGCGCCACAGAGCCAAGGGCCAGGGCAGCCCCCTCCTCCTCCTCCTGCCGCTGCCTCCTGCTGCAAAGGAAAACACAGCGAGAGCCCCTCAGTGGAGACCGCCCGGTGCCATGCCAGTGGCACAGCCTGGCCCAGCCCTCGCCCTGCCCTCCTCCGAGCTGTGGGCAGCAGCGGCAGAGCCGGCGTGTCCCCGCCCAACCCCGTCCCGCGGCCGCTGCCCAGCGGGTGTCCTTGCTCCTCCAGCCGACGGCCTCCCTTGGGCTGCTCGACCTGCATGGCGACACTCAAGGCACAAGTGAGCAAGGCTCAACTGCATGCAGGACCTCGCCGTTCCTGCCCACACTCACCTGCCGAGCAGCACAGTCCCCCTCCGGTGCCAGATGCCGTCCTCGGAGGTCCTTCCTTGGCATCGTCCTGCAAGAAGCAGGCTGTGCTGAGAGCGGCCCCGCAGCCACAAGGGCCACCGGCCAGCTGCCCCCCGCCACCAGCAGCCCCAGCGTGGCCGAGCCGGGACCCTCTGCCCTCCCGCACTCTCTGCCCCACGCGGCTGGTTTCCTCCCAGCACCACCAGCCAGGACATGCCAGCATTGCTGCTGGCTCACCGAGCCTCTCCGCTCCCTGAGGACCACCGCGCCACCTTCTGTGCCTCCCTCCTTCCCGCACAAGCTCTGCCCAGGTGCCGCACATGGCCGGCACAGCCCAAGGCGGGGGAAAGGCAGCCGTTCTCACCTTGGCCTGGCCCTCTAGCAGCCGCTCCAGGCTCCTGGCGCTGGGAGACGTCCTCCACTGGTCAGGAGAGAAGCGGTGGAAGGGGGTGAGCGGCGGCGCCCCTGCTGCCGGGCTGGAGGAGCGGTGCTCGGGGACAGAGCCCAAGGCAGAGGGACACTCACGGCAGGTCGGCGGCTCAGCTCCTTCTGCAGCAGCCGCAGTGAGGGCAGCCGGGTCACTCGAGCTCTCCTGGCTCCTTTGGGGGTCCTGTGTGGCAGGAAGGCAAAGGGCGAGAGCTGGGGGAGCCCCAAGCTGCCTCTGCTCTCTGCTGGGGCAGCTGTCCCCAGCGGAGCAGCCATGTGCCCCCGTCCGGCAGCGCCCAGAGCGTCCCCCCGGCTTACCCCAGCAGGGTGCCCAGCCACAGCTCCTTCAGCGCCTGGCAGCTGCGGAAAGAGAGGAGACACAGCCTCAGGCCCCGCTGCCCCCTGCCCGGGGGGCTTCTGCCCTTCCCCGCTGGGCACCAGCAGGGGAGCAGGGCACATGGGACCTGGCCGGGCCCCGTCCCTCCCTGCCGGTGTGCTGCCCGCTCCCTGCCCAGGCTCTGCACGCCGGGCGGAGGCCACGGGCAGGCTGGTGTGGGCACACTGGGGACCCTCTGCAGCCCGCCCACGGGACCGGGCAGCAGCGCTCACCCGAAAGTGGCCAGGCAGGAGCCGGTGGGCCAGGCCAAGACGAGGGTGGCCCCGTCTTCCGCGCCGCCGTCCTCCTCTGCACCTGCCTCTGGCCCCGCCGCCTCCTGGGGGCCGCTCAGCACCCACAGCTGGTCCAGGGGCAGGCGCAGCTGTGGGCGCAGGCTGGTGCCGCCTCTGCAGAGAGGAGAGGCCGGCGCTGAGCTGGAGGTGGCCTCCTGGGGGTCCCCCCGGGCAGAGCCCTGTCCCCTGCCTGCCCTCGTCACAGACATGGGGGCATGTGGGACCACGGGGCTGGGGCCGAGGGCTGCTGCCAGGGGGTCCCTGCCCTGCTGCCAGGGCCGGGGCCGGCACGCGGGCAGAGGGGCTGGCAGGGGCTTACTGCCACTTGGCGATCACCAGTTCCTCCGGGAGGAGGAGAAGGCGCCTCTCGCTCCTCCTGCGGCCCCGGCTCAGCCGCACGTCCGTGCTCAGCACCGCCTCGTCATTGCTGAGAGCCTCCCTGCAGAGCAGAGCAGAGCAGAGCGGAGCGGAGCATGAGCCAGGCCGCTGGTGCTGGGCCCGGCCGTGCCCGCCTGTCCGTGAGCCGCAGGGGGGAGCCCACCTGGAGCCACAGCAGCAGTTGGCCTGGCCCATCCTGCCCGGGACAAGAGGGCCCTGGCCGTGCACCCAGGACACGGCAAGGATGGGCAGCGGGGTGCCGGGTGAGTGCTGCTGGCCCAGACCCTGCCTCCTGCGGGCGCTGCTGCGTGCCGGCACAGCTGTGTCCTGCTGCTGCTGCTGGCCGTTGGCTCCAACTGACCAACAGCCGGACCCCAACGGACAGTGGGAGGGGCCTGGGGGGGCCGGGGCTGGGGGTTCTCTCCAAGATGGCCGTGGCTGCCTGGCACTGGGCAGCCCCGAGCAGGACACCGTGGCGGGCCAGGAGCACCTCCCTCCACCTGCCGGCAGTGCCCCTGGCCTGGGACCATCATGGCAGAACTTTGACCAGCCTCAAGTGCGGCCAGAGCCCAGGACGGCTGTAACACGGAGCCAAATAAGCCCCCAAACGTGACCGTTCCATGAGCTCAATCACGACACTCGTTCCAAGTAGCTGGTATGGGGCTGTGTTTTGTGCCTGCGCTGAAAACAGCCCTGGGAACCCAGGGACGTGCTGGTCGGGGCTGAGCAGTGCCTGCGCAGCACCACGGGCTTCTCTGCTCCTCAGGCTGAGAGCCAGCGACAGGCTGGGGGTGCACAAGGTGCAGGGAGGGGACACAGCGGGGACAGCTGAACCCCACCGAGCAGAGTCCAGTCCCTCTTTGTTTGTCAGTACTAGCTCCAGTAGTACACCTCTCCTGCTGGGCTCCTCCACCGCCTGAGTCAAAAAGTTATCATCAGTGCACTGGAGGAACCTCCTGGACCATGCCTGCCCAGCTGTGTGGCCTTCCCAGCAGATGTCAGGGTAGTTGAAGTCCCCCATGAGAATCAAGGCCTGCGACTGTGAGGCGGTTCTCACCTGTCTGTAGAAGGCCTCATCAACTTCCCCATCCTGCTCAGGCGGCCTGTAACAGACACCCACAGCAGTGTCTCTCTCTCCTCTTACCCTGCCCCTTAATCCTTACCCACAAGCTCTCAACTTGCTCTTCGTCCGCCCCCAGGGATGGCTCGAGACATTCCAGTTGCTCTCTCACATGAAGAGCGACTCCGCCACCTCGCTGGCCTATCTTTCCTCAAGAGAACATAGCCCTCCATGACAGTGTTCCGGTCACGTGATACATCCCACCAGGCCTCAGAAACTGCAATGGGAGTGTGGCCCTGTGACCGCACGCAGATCTCTAACTCCTCTCGTTTGTTTCCCCGTGCTGCGCGCATTAGTGTATAGGCATTTCAGAGAGGCCGACGAGTGTGTAGTTTTTGCCCTAGAGGGGTGGTGGGCCTTCCGATTCTCAAATATACTAGCACTCTGCCCCACAAGTGCTGAGCTCCTACGGCCGGGCGCCTGCCTAGCGAGCCCAGTTACATCCCCGCCCCCCTTCCAACCTGGTTTAAAGCGTTCTCAATGAGCCCTGCTAACTCTCGTCCGACCACAACAGCCCACAACAGCAAAAGAGTTCCCTGCGGAGGGTGCGAGGGCTCATCCTCCCTCCCCCGTCACGCTGCGGGCGTCCCACCGGCAGGCACCAAAGCCTCGGCACTCCGCCTGCTCTTGGAGCCCCTCCCAAAGCTTTTTGGGGGAGCTGCGGCGTTGATCCCGCCTGGCGTGGAAGGGAATCTCTGGCAGTGCCAGGAGTGAGGGGGGGCTGAGGAAAGGGCCCCACAAGCAGTGTGCGAGGAGGACGGCTGGCTGCAGGGCACAGCAAGCCGCAGGGGATGGTGGCCGCAGGAGGACCTCCAGCCCTTCCTGGCCACCGTGCCCTGCCTGCGTCTGGCCCTCGCTCGCAGCTCATGGGGCGGCTCCTGCGACATCCCCAACCCTCCACGGGACATGGTCCTGGCACACTTGCGCTAGGTGAGCCTGCTCGAGCAGATGTGGGACCAGTCGGCCGCCGCAGGTCCCTTCCAGCCTCCCCCCTCCGGTGTGACTCTGAGCTTTGGCGCCGCTCCTCGAGCACCTTAGCTCAGCCCCAATGCCCGTGGGAAAGGATGCTGGGACAAGGGACGGCCCCACACTCCTCCCCAAGGAGAATGCATCCCAAACCAGCAGCTCCCCGCTCCACAACAGCCTCAGGCCGGCTGCGATGGTTTGAGGAACCCACTACTCTTTAGTGTCCTTTAGACACCCATTCTGTCACCCCATGACCCCTCCCCACCCGGGAAGGGGAATCCCCAACAAACGAGGAAACACCAGGGTCGAAAAATAAAACAGATTTAATAAAATAAGACAAAACAAATAACATGGATAACACTGAAGGACCCGTATGGATCCCGATACCAACATGAAATACACCAGGATTCTCCTCAGCCCATCCTACCCGTAGGAAGCCGTGCGCTCCCAGCAGTGGACAGCAAGTGTCGGACACTGCGAGCGCTGCGGCTTCGGGAGGGAAGGGAAGGGCTGAGGGGTGCGGCACAGGGGCAAGGAGTTCTCAGCATCGCAGCCGTCAAGGAAGAAAGAACTTCACAGCAAACTTCCTAATTTATGCGTTTTCAAAATTCAGACACTGGAGTCTTCTAAAAGTGCAGTCTTCCCAAGCATTAGCCGAGAAATCAGCCCTGTGTCGCTCAAACCAGGTCACAGACTCATTCAGAAGACACAACAGCTCATTTTATTGGGAACATCAACTCGGGGGGGCACAGGAGTCGCAGCTCTTCAGGCGGTGAAAACGCGTCGGCACCTGCAACGACAGAGTCCAAAAGCTCTGCTGAATCCATCCCGGTGGGAAGGGGACGGAGTTTGTTCCCCCGTCTTTGGGGAACACCGTTGACGAGGCACTGTTGGTGGCCCAGCAGAGAGAGCTGTGGCCGGCGGTGGCTGCGGGAGGGCTCTGGCGCCGTGTCCCCAAGGGGAATGCCCTTGGAGGCCCGTGCGTGTGCGGAAATGCACAGTGCCCTGTGCCATGCAGCAGAGCTCTATCGGGAGCCCCTGGGGCAGCTGCCATGCAGTGCTTGCCAAACCCTGCGCAGCACCGTCCCTCACCGCCCCCCAACAGCCACTCGGGCTGGCCAAGAGCAGTGGTCAGAGCTGGGAACGATGGGCAGCAGCGCCTGGTTGGTACACACCTGGGCTTCCTGACCTTCCGCACCTTCCTGCATCGCTTCCTCGCTCCAGCCGCGGCAACTTCTTCTCTCCTCCTCCTCCTCCTCCTCCTCTTCTCCACGCAGCTTTCACTCTCCTCCACCCAGGCCTGATGTCTCTTTCCGCTTCTTCTGGTCTCCTTCTCCTGGGCAGAACCTGCAAACCTTTCCATCCCACGCTGGAATTAGTGTGGGTCTTACACTTTGGCCACAACAACCCCCACCAAGGCTACAGGCTTGGGGAGGAGTGGCTGGAAAGCTGCTCAGCAGAGAGGGACCTGGGGGTGTTGCTTGATAGCCGGCTGAACGTGAGCCAGCAGTGTGCCCAGCTGGCCAAGGTGGCCAACAGCATCCTGGCCTGTCTCGGGACTAGCGTAGCCAGTAGGACCAGGGAGGTGATTTTGCCCCTGTAAGCAACAGGTGATAGAACAAGAGGAAATGGTTTCAAGTTGCACCAAGGGAAGTTTAGATTGGATGTTAGGAAGCATTTCTTTACTGAAAGGGTCATCAGGCATTGGAACACGTTACCCAGGGCAGTGGTGGAGTCCCCACCCCTGGAGGTATTTAAGGGTCGTGTAGATACAGCGCTCAGGGACATGGTTTAGTGGTGGGCTTGTCAGTGTTGGGTTAATGATTGGACTAGATGATCTTAACAAGTCTTTTCCAACCTAGGAGATTCTGTGATTCTGTGATAGTTACGGAGAGGCAGGAGCCACCGCAGCCAGTTCTGATTTTCACCAAAGGCAGCTCATTTTACCTTCTTCCCTCTGAAAGCTCCTCCACTTCTTCTGGCTGTTCCGGGGATCCCGCGGCGATCTCGGAAGTGGTTGGAGGCAAAGCTGGAGGTGCCTATGACAGAAACGTGAGGTTGGAGGTGGCAAGAGACGAGCTGGAGTGGTGGGGGACTGCCCGCCACGTGGCGACCTTAGCTCTCCAGAGGAGATCCCTTGGGCTGGTTGGGCTCAGACACGCTGCACACACTCCCCCCCAGCCCCCCAAAAGAGACTTGGTGAAGCTGTGACACAGTAGGACCCCAGCAAAACCCCTTTGAAGTTGACAGCTACTCCCCTCTCTTTTTGTAGGTATTTTGTGGGCATTTTGATGGGTTAAGCGCGTGCCCAGTGCATTGGAGGACCACCCTTGCCACTTGGCCTTACCAGACACCATCCCGGGGGTGGGGGAACACCCCAAACACATACCGGCTCTCCTGCCAGGCAGAGGTGCAGCAGCGACTCGGCCGCATCAGCAGCTGCCCTCCTCCTCCACCAGACACGCTCTCCCAGGGTTTGGGACCTGACATACCTCTCCCGTTTCAGACTCCACCGCCGTATCTCCCCCACCTTTGCTGAGGACACCGAGCAGGGACGGGGCTGCCTGTGGCAAGGCTTCTGCCCGATGCTCGGTGTCTGCCGTCCCTGCAGGGACACTTTGGTCTTCCAAAGGCAGACAGAGAAAGAAAAAGCGTGTAAGCCAAGTGACTTCTTGGAAGTCAAATGCCACTGCAGCAAGGCCCCCCCCGAAGCCCCGCACCGCTCCTCTTTTCAGCCCCCCGATGCCCCATGTGCGGCTTCAGCTCCTCTTGCACAGCAAACCCTTCGTGCTGCAAGAGACAGGGGCCAAGCAGAGGCCACGGGACCAGAGGGGCTGAGAGGACGACCCTCAGTGCCCAGCCCCGCCGCAAACCCTGCTGAGGTCTCTGGCATCCCCAGCCCCAGCCCGGGAACACCCTCAGTCCCTCCTCGTACCTCTGCAGCTCTGCGGGGCGCCTCGTGGCTCCTCGGCTGCTGGACGGGCACGGCTGCCGGTGTCCTCTCCCAAGATCTCCCTGCAGTTCTCCACCAGGAACTGCACCAGCACGTTCACCTGCACAGCCCAACCCCTCGCTCTCAGCTCTGCTGCCCGCAAACGCACCCAGCAGCCTCTCCCACTGCGCAGCCGTGCCTCTGCTCTGCGCAGAAGGCTCCTGGGGCTGCGGGGCTGCTCTCGCAAGCATCAGCCCACCAGCAGCTACTCCAGAGAGGAGGCAGCCAGGGATCTGGGAGCAGCCGGGCTCTGAGGGGCTGGTGAGGCTGCGGCCGGCCGGTCCATGCAGCGTACCTTCTGCGTCGCCTCCAGCACGGCCTCCATCGGGAGCAGGTCCTCGCCGGGTGGGCTCAGCAGGGTGGGCCCCAGGCAGATGGCCAGGTTGCCGCAGCTCATCCTGCTGGTGGCGGCGTGGCGGCCAATGTGCTGGAGGAGGCCCAGCAGCCGCTCCAGCAGGAGGAGGTTGCCTGCAGGCAGCTTCTGGGCCACCCTGAGGGAACAGGAACACCAAGCAGACTCCTCAAGCAGCTGTGGCAGCCCATCGCCGTCCCTGCCCAGGCTGGCCCGAGGCCGGTGGGAGCCAGCGGCGGTGTTGCCCGGCTTGCCAGGGGCTGTGGGCTAGCGCACGGGGCTCCTGCTCCACAGCCCGGCCGCTGCCCACACTTACGCTCTCAGCTCCTCCAGCCGCTCCTCCTCGCTGCTCTTCTGCATGGCCGCCATCCAGTCCTCGTAGAGGTCCACCACCAGGAGCTTGGCGGGGATGCTGCGGAGGAAGTCCTGCGCGGCCAAGGGCTCCGGCTGAGCCTTGGAACCCTGCAGGCCAGGCAGGAGCTCCTCCCGCGGCAGGGCAGGGCAGAAGCGCTCACCTTCAAGAGGACGGCCAGCAGCAGCGCAGGCTGACTGCCCAGCTCCACGTCTGCGCCGCACTCCAGGGCCTCCCGCAGCTGTCGCACCTCCGTTGCGCCAGCAGCTCTGCGGAAGATGCCCTCCGTGGCCGGCCCCTCCTGCTGCAGGACAGCCAGCAGCTCCTGCGGGAGAGAAAGGCGCGAGTGAGGAGCTGCCTTGCCTGTGGAGGAGCCCCTGGGGGGCCGGGCACCCCCTCTGCAGGCTGCCTTACCTGGATGGGCCGGGGCAGCGTGCCCTCCTCCCCGCAGAGGGCTGCCAGGGGCTGGCCAAAGAGTGCCCTGCGGCAGCCGGAGCCCGCCTGCCCTGGTGCCTGGGCAGCGGCCGGGCTGCGCCACAGAGCCAAGGGCCAGGGCAGCCCCCTCCTCCTCCTCCTGCCGCTGCCTCCTGCTGCAAAGGAAAACACAGCGAGAGCCCCTCAGTGGAGACCGCCCGGTGCCATGCCAGTGGCACAGCCTGGCCCAGCCCTCGCCCTGCCCTCCTCCGAGCTGTGGGCAGCAGCGGCAGAGCCGGCGTGTCCCCGCCCAACCCCGTCCCGCGGCCGCTGCCCAGCGGGTGTCCTTGCTCCTCCAGCCGACGGCCTCCCTTGGGCTGCTCGACCTGCATGGCGACACTCAAGGCACAAGTGAGCAAGGCTCAACTGCATGCAGGACCTCGCCGTTCCTGCCCACGCTCACCTGCCGAGCAGCACAGTCCCCCTCCGGTGCCAGATGCCGTCCTCGGAGGTCCTTCCTTGGCATCGTCCTGCAAGAAGCAGGCTGTGCTGAGAGCGGCCCCGCAGCCACAAGGGCCACCGGCCAGCTGCCCCCCGCCACCAGCAGCCCCAGCGTGGCCGAGCCGGGACCCTCTGCCCTCCCGCGCTCTCTGCCCCACGCGGCAGGTTTCCTCCCAGCACCACCAGCCAGGACATGCCAGCATTGCTGCTGGCTCACCGAGCCTCTCCGCTCCCTGAGGACCACCGCGCCACCTTCTGTGCCTCCCTCCTTCCCGCACAAGCTCTGCCCAGGTGCCGCACATGGCCGGCACAGCCCAAGGCGGGGGAAAGGCAGCCGTTCTCACCTTGGCCTGGCCCTCTAGCAGCCGCTCCAGGCTCCTGGCGCTGGGAGACGTCCTCCACTGGTCAGGAGAGAAGCGGTGGAAGGGGGTGAGCGGCGGCGCCCCTGCTGCCGGGCTGGAGGAGCGGTGCTCGGGGACAGAGCCCAAGGCAGAGGGACACTCACGGCAGGTCGGCGGCTCAGCTCCTTCTGCAGCAGCCGCAGTGAGGGCAGCCGGGTCACTCGAGCTCTCCTGGCTCCTTTGGGGGTCCTGTGTGGCAGGAAGGCAAAGGGCGAGAGCTGGGGGAGCCCCAAGCTGCCTCTGCTCTCTGCTGGGGCAGCTGTCCCCAGCGGAGCAGCCATGTGCCCCCGTCCGGCAGCGCCCAGAGCGTCCCCCCGGCTTACCCCAGCAGGGTGCCCAGCCACAGCTCCTTCAGCGCCTGGCAGCTGCGGAAAGAGAGGAGACACAGCCTCAGGCCCCGCTGCCCCCCTGCCCGGGGGGCTTCTGCCCTTCCCCGCTGGGCACCAGCAGGGGAGCAGGGCACATGGGACCTGGCCGGGCCCCGTCCCTCCCTGCCGGTGTGCTGCCCGCTCCCTGCCCAGGCTCTGCACGCCGGGCGGAGGCCACGGGCAGGCTGGTGTGGGCACACTGGGGACCCTCTGCAGCCCGCCCACGGGACCGGGCAGCAGCGCTCACCCGAAAGTGGCCAGGCAGGAGCCGGTGGGCCAGGCCAAGACGAGGGTGGCCCCGTCTTCCGCGCCGCCGTCCTCCTCCGCACCTGCCTCTGGCCCCGCCGCCTCCTGGGGGCCGCTCAGCACCCACAGCTGGTCCAGGGGCAGGCGCAGCTGTGGGCGCAGGCTGGTGCCGCCTCTGCAGAGAGGAGAGGCTGGCGCTGAGCTGGAGGTGGCCTCCTGGGGGTCCCCCCGGGCAGAGCCCTGTCCCCTGCCTGCCCTCGTCACAGACATGGGGGCATGTGGGACCACGGGGCTGGGGCCGAGGGCTGCTGCCAGGGGGTCCCTGCCCTGCTGCCAGGGCCGGGGCCGGCACGCGGGCAGAGGGGCTGGCAGGGGCTTACTGCCACTTGGCGATCACCAGTTCCTCCGGGAGGAGGAGAAGGCGCCTCTCGCTCCTCCTGCGGCCCCGGCTCAGCCGCACGTCCGTGCTCAGCACCGCCTCGTCATTGCTGAGAGCCTCCCTGCAGAGCAGAGCAGAGCAGAGCGGAGCGGAGCATGAGCCAGGCCGCTGGTGCTGGGCCCGGCCGTGCCCGCCTGTCCGTGAGCCGCAGGGGGGAGCCCACCTGGAGCCACAGCAGCAGTTGGCCTGGCCCATCCTGCCCGGGACAAGAGGGCCCTGGCCGTGCACCCAGGACACGGCAAGGATGGGCAGCGGGGTGCCGGGTGAGTGCTGCTGGCCCAGACCCTGCCTCCTGCGGGCGCTGCTGCGTGCCGGCACAGCTGTGTCCTGCTGCTGCTGCTGGCCGTTGGCTCCAACTGACCAACAGCCGGACCCCAACGGACAGTGGGAGGGGCCTGGGGGGGCCGGGGCTGGGGGTTCTCTCCAAGATGGCCGTGGCTGCCTGGCACTGGGCAGCCCCGAGCAGGACACCGTGGCGGGCCAGGAGCACCTCCCTCCACCTGCCGGCAGTGCCCCTGGCCTGGGACCATCATGGCAGAACTTTGACCAGCCTCAAGTGCGGCCAGAGCCCAGGACGGCTGTAACACGGAGCCAAATAAGCCCCCAAACGTGACCGTTCCATGAGCTCAATCACGACACTCGTTCCCAGTAGCTGGTATGGGGCTGTGTTTTGTGCCTGCGCTGAAAACAGCCCTGGGAGCCCAGGGACGTGCTGGTCGGGGCTGAGCAGTGCCTGCGCAGCATCACGGGCTTCTCTGCTCCTCAGGCTGAGAGCCAGCAACAGGCTGGGGGTGCACAAGGTGCAGGGAGGGGACACAGCGGCGACAGCTGACCCTCACTGAGCAGAGGGATGTCCCACAACCTACGACACCACTAAAACTGGTGAGCAGAGGTTGGCGGGGCCTTCCCATGCTCAGGGACTTGTTGAGCGTCACTCACTGGGTGGTCAGAGACTGCTTTGTGTGATACCACTTGTTTTTCTCAGCCTTTGGTTTCCTCTTTCTTTCTTCTTTTTTGGTTTTCACAGATTCACAGAATGGTCGGGGTTGGAAGGACCTTCTAAAGATCATCCAGTCCAATCTCCCTGCCAGAGCAAGGTCACCTACAGCCGGTTGCACGGGCGGATTTTGAATCTCTCCAGACAAGGAATCTGCCCCACCTCTCTGGGCAGCCTGTGCCAGTGATATGCCATCGCCACAGGAAAGAAGTTCCTCCTCATGGTTAGATGGAACTTCCCATGTTCATGTCTGTTTGATGGCAAGTTGCAGCTGCTGAGCATCACTCTACTCAGATGTCTGGCCCATCTCAAGCTTGTAACAAACACATTAAGCAGGCCTGGAAGAGCATTTTGGTTTTTCTAGATTATTTGCAAATTACTTCTTTATTTTGTATTTTTAATATGTTAATATTTTCATTTTTTTATTATTTAATATTCTATTAGGGTGTGCTCTGCTCTGTCAGATGGGACTAGTCACGGCAGTGCTTTGCCGAGGACCTCGGTTTCCTTCCCCTGCTCTGAGCAGGGCAAGGGCAGGAGTGGTGAAACACCCTCAGATACCATCCAGCCCTGCCATCCCCTGTCCTGGTTTCTTGTCTCTCCTATCTCCATTTAAGCCTCACTGTCTCTGCCCAGTACGACGGCTGGTCCCCAGGAGATGTACAATGTGGGCCATTTACTCACAGATCAGCTATCAAAACCTCAGGGATCTTTAAGCATTGGTGTCCCTGTGGGTTTTAGACTTGCCTAAATCCTGCTGCCAGGCAAAAGCTGGAGCAATTCAGCTGATTCGGCTTAAGCGAAGGGCATGTGTGCCTGGGAGACAGTGAATAGGTTCCTTTCCTTTGTTCCGCTGTGGGAAAGGGGGAATATAAAGAAGGGAGGAAGCGATGGGTTTTTGTAAACTTCTCCTTGCCCGGGGAAAGATGGCAGAGGCGGACGTCGGTTCTGCTTGACAGAAGGATAATATCCTCTTCACGGCATAGCACACAACTGCAGGAGCACTGAGCCAATGTCCGCATACACTGCACTGGACAGAGATGGAGAAACAGAAATAGAAACAAACATACTATGATTACGCATCTGACCGAACAATTGGCTCCCGGCCAGCAAGACGACAAAGCCTTCTTGTATTTTTATAACAGAAAGCTCACGCTTTCAGAAATATTGCTACGGGGCTCTTTTCCCCTTCAGGAAACTTGTGATGATCTGGCAGAATAAGACCCTAATCTTTAGGTATTCACGTGGGTTTGGGTTAGGAGGTACGTGAATTTCAGATACCTTCTGCACGGACATCAGGTACAGGATTTAAATCAGAATAAACACAGATTGTGTGTGTGACAAAAGCCTTCCTAGGGACATTATAAGTGGCTGACTTAGAAACACCAAAACTTTCAGATGCTCCACCATGGCCTTGAACAACAGCACTTGGCTGCTGACACCTCCTGCCAGCAAGGCCGAGTGAGTCCCATTAACACCAGTCCAGCCCAGAAGGGCAGGCTGGGACCACGATGGGGAGGTGCTGCTAGGGGTGCAGTGACGGGGAGCGCAGGCCAGTTGGGGAAATTGCTTCATAGGAACTGAGTCCAAATGGTTCCTCAGATTTTATTGTTGTCAGAATGGGCACTAAAGAGAGACTTAATT
This sequence comes from Vanellus vanellus, assembly GCF_965231255.1. Classification (NCBI taxonomy): domain Eukaryota; kingdom Metazoa; phylum Chordata; class Aves; order Charadriiformes; family Charadriidae; genus Vanellus; species Vanellus vanellus. Next base: position 12,698,909 of record NC_138907.1, read on the forward strand.
TATCCCACGGCCAGTTTCACAGCGATGCAGCTCAATAGGAGCGTGGCTTCCAACCTAAACTGTTCTATGATTCCGTGGAGCCTGTATTAATCATTTCTCTGTGCAACATGCAGATGAATCGCCCAGCACTTGCCAAAAAAAAATCCAACCTCATCTCCTGTGGCTTTGCAGAGAGAAATGGGAATGGCTGGTAACCCTCCAGCTGGCTCCCCCCATCCTTTGGGTATTTCCATTCAGGAATGTTAACAAGCCCAAAATCCCACAGAGGTGGTCTCCACATGACTCGTCTCCTCAGTCTGCCCGCAGGAAGGCAGAGCGTCAAGGGAGGCTCTCACTGTTTCCCAGGGGAGGCAGATGTTTATCCTGGAGCTGGGTGCTCTCCTCTGCAGGCGTCACCACTGGCATCACCACTAGTCCACACGGAAGAGATGTTACCAAACAGCCTTTGGGGTTCTTGCGATACGGTATTTCCCAACAAGGAGCATCACTAGTTGTTTTAAGTTTTTTGCCTGAAAAGCCCACAAAAGCAGCATAGCCACCCTCCCCTGTAGTTAAATTCTCCAGTTAGGAGAGGAGACATTAACAGGTCAGGATGACTTGCTTTGTGGTTTGCTTGTTGATTAAGAAGTAGCTGAGCTTCCCTGCTCTACCTGCCTCTCGCACCAGTGTCACCTGATGTATGGCCACCCTGCCTCCTCCAAAGTGCTTGGAAGTAAACTCTGACTGTGCCCTTAACAGTGTCCGCCAGCTGGAGGGCAAAGACGGGTTATCTAGCTGCTGTTGGCCAGGATGTCTCCTGCAGAGCCAGCCAGTAGAACTCGTTTCCTGAATGTATAACTTGATCTCAAGTGTTATTCCTGCTTGGGAATGGAAGAGAAGGGCACCGGCAGGGGTAGCGCCGTCTAACACAACATGTGTCTCCTTGCCAAGGAGAAGCTACCTTTTGTGTAGACATGTCCTCCGTTGGATGGAGGCAGGTGTCCACCCTGGCAGGGACGAGGGGTAGCCGATACCTTCCCTCTCCTGTTCAAGAGTTTCCTGGGCCCCCAGCCTTGTAACAGCAGAACTGGCAGAAGATTGGTCTGTTTTCTCTTGGTCAAGTATTTAAATTCTCCAGGCTCACAGGTTGAGGGGAAAAAAATCCTCCCAGTGTGACTCCCTCTCTACTAGCTCCATCTGGAGGCTTCAAAAAAACCCTGCATTGGAAAATAATTTTTATTTTGTATTTAATTATTTATTTAGGATTTAAGGCTGTCCTGGCATTGAAAGCCACTAATGCCAAAAGCATCAAGGCAGCAGCAGCCGTGGGTGCAGAAAGCTGTCTCTGCTGCTGTCCGACCCTCTGAGTAGAGCCAGAAGCACTGTTTACCATTCAGCTCAAAGATCCATGTAAAAAAATACTTCACTTGACAGTATGCTGGGATAAATACCAGCATGGCAGGTTATTCTTATAGTAAAGTCCCACCAGAGACACATGCGCTGCCCTCTTCCAAAGGAGGAGGTACGTAGGACAATCCTGGTGCGCACACGTTACAGCCCAAGGTGAAGAAAGCCTCTCCAAAGCTTCTTGCTCCACAAGTGTAATAATAATGAGATGCAAAGGGAAGGGGACATGCCAGACCAGCGGAGAGCAGGATATGAAGCCTCTCCAAGGTCTCTCTTTCTTCAAGGGTTTTCTGCTTAGGAACAACCTGCACAAAGACCCACAGCCCTTGGAGTTGTACTTAGAGAATCATAGAATGGTTTAGGTTGGAAGGGACTTGAAGATCATCTTGTTCCAACCCCCCTGCCATGGGCAGGGACACTTCCCACCAGACCAGGTTGCCCAAGGCCACATCCAACTTGGCCTTGAGTGCTTCCCACTCTTTGCTCCCTCTCTGTTCCCACCAGTGAGATAACCATCCCAGGACGATGCAGTTGCTTTGCCACCACCAGACATCCTGAGTAAAATGACCTCGATGCTAGCAATGTCATTTGCAGGCTTAAGACGCATCGTGATTGCTGTCTGGGGACAGCGATACAAAGAGAGAATTAGGAAGGCACCTCCTGTCAAGGAATAACAACTCTGAATAAGACAATTATCCCAAAAGCTGGATGCAACTATCCAGCCAGAGCAGCACCAGAGTAGGGCTTAATGTACCCAGGGTGCTCCGAAGTCAGATGTTGTCCTGCCTTATGTCCATGCAGCATGAAGGCAGGACGTTGCCAAATCTATTTTTTGCCTCCTCTAGCTGATAACAAGCCCATGCTGGCAGCACCTGTCAAATCAAGCTGCTGCTCTTTGAACTCCGAGCCTGGAAACAGCTGGGCGGTGACATGTCTATTAGTTTTAACTATTTTTGGAAACAATCTGCCCTTTTTCAGTCATGAAACGCATAAAAGGCCCGATGGCAAAATTTGGATGTGGCAAAATCCCATCCTGATATCGTCCAAACCTGCCTCCCTTACCCTTCCCTGTAATGTTGCAATTACAGGGTGCAACCAGGAACAGCACCTCTCTCGGTGGCTGCCTGACCCTTGTTCCAACTCTAACTGCAAGCCATCTCCCGCTGACCTCCTGCCCCTCCTCATGGGACTCGGGCTTTCGGTTTGACAACGAAGCTGGTGGCCACTTGGGTGATGGTGGGGCCACCATGTCTTTGTACAGCTGCTGCCCAGTTACCAGCCCAAAGACACGCTGCCCTCTCGGGACCCTCACCTCAGCTATGCAGGAGCCACTGGAACAAGTGTATATCTGTGAGATGAGCACCTTCCGACTCATAAAGGAGCAGCTTTGCAGACTCTCACCTTTTGCTTTGTATGGAACTGTTTTCCCTGTGTTTCAGCCCCAGTAAACCTGTGTATTTTCACCCATCTAATACATGCTGCCCTTCTCCATCCTTCATCTAGCTGGGACCGATGAGCACGTCACATCCCCATGCCCTGGTGGGATACATGCACAAGACAGCCATGCCGGGCCACGGCTTACATTTACTTTGGAGTCAATCTCCTTTTTAATATCAGAAAGAAATGCTAACATGGCCTTTTAGGAAGCTTTTATTTAAAACTTAGAAAACACAGAGAGCCTTTGAGGGGTTAATTCTCTCCTATGACCTCTTTGCTGAGGAATAAACCTCATTCATAGACTCACAGAATGGTTTGGGTTGGAAGGGACCTTGAAGATCATCCAGTTCCAACCCCCCTGCCGTGGGCAGGGACACCTCCCACCAGACCAAGCTCCGTCCAACCTGGCCTTGAACACCTCCAGGGATGGGGCAGCCACAGCTTCTCTGGGCAACCTGGGCCAGAAAGTAAAGATCCTTAAAGTAAATAATTTCTTCCTAATGTCATTCTTCCCCATTTTCCTTGGCTCTTCGCCTTTTTGGAGTCCTTCTCAGTTTAGCTTCAGGGAGCTCTTCTAGGAAGAATCTGCCTTTTGCGAAATTGTTTTTTTTTCCCCCCCAGAACTGGAGGAGGTCTGAGTGGGAATTAGCACCACATGCCCATGTTCGTGGTGCTGCGGAAGCAGGACATCCTCGATTTAAATTCCTGCTGAAGAACAAGTTTACATCTGGGGCTTGCATTCGAGCCTCCTGCCGTAAGCAGCTCACACTGTGCTCTCCTTGGTCAGGCAACCTCACACATAAAAAGCGCATCTATTGTCAGCTCAGCGTGTGGAAAACATCTAGCTAAAAATACTTATTGCTCTTTCCTTCAAGCAGAACGCCCAAATGTTGTCGTTCTTCCCCTCCTAGGAGCGTGCAAGCACAAAGAGATGGGCAGAGCTTGCGATTGCACCTTCCCAAACAAGAGGCACACCACTGTCCACAGGGGAGACCTTGCTGAGCTTGCCCACGCCAGGCAGCATTTACTGCAGCACTGAAAACTTGCACCTTGCTGTTTTGCCTGAAAACCATCCACTTCTGTTGCTGCGTTTGGTTTCTTATAAAACCAGTTTTCAGCCAGACTATTAAGCCCCCGTCGGCAGCCTTTCAGCAAGGGGTTCAAATTGCTCCTGAAATAATTCAGTTGCCTGCTATAATAAAGCCTTGCATGGTTGATCTCTTGCAGCTTAATGATAACCATGAAGATCTTGGCTTGTAAGGGCAGCCAAGTGGCGTTGTTGACCTCCAGACAGGTTTTCCATCATGGTTTGAGCAGGGGAGCGTGTGCATATGGATGCACACAATATATGTATTAGTGCCATCGGCTGGGGAGGCAGCAGCCACCTCTTCCCACTGCCGAGCTGTTCTGTCCCACCTTTGCTCCTCAGCTGCAACACAGAGGGTGAAGAGAGGGAGCAGGTACCGCAGGAGCAGGATAGATAGCCTGAATTTGGGGCTTTCGGCCACAGAGAGAAATGGAGTCATTACAGTGCGAAATCAACACAACTGAGAAGTCCTGAGCAACCACAGATTCGCTCACGTGGAGTATTTCACCAGGAGTCAACAAACACTCAGAGCCTCAAATATAGATGTGGTGCTGAGGGACATGATCTGGTGGTGGGTTTGGCAGTGTCGGGTTAACGTTGGACTCGATGATCTTACAGGTCCCTTCCAACCTAGACAATTCTATGATTCTATGAGTTGGCTTGAGTTGAGCTTTTAATGCTTTTAAGCAACAAATCACTCCCAGGAGTAGGATGACTATGGGGTTTTTTTTTTGGAGAAAGTAGACAAATATCTCTGCACAAACCCTTTGTATCATTTAGCTACAAAGCCCTCGATGATTGCGGTGAGCAGACTTGAAAAAAGAAAGCATCCGTGCAATAAAATTTTTAGTAATAAATTAATACGTACTATTACGGATTCTGTAAAACCAAAACAACGATCTTATTTCTGGCTAGGCTGAAGACCGCATCTCTATTAATTTCTCTATTTACTTGCAGTTACAGTATTTTATTTTAAGCAGCTGACTGCTCAGTAGCATTTGTCATGCTCTTCTGCAAAGCTGCCACTTAAAAAGTCGTGTTTTAAAAAAAACACAACACAAAATATCTGCATTTTCAGTTGCAAAGAGTTATATCTATGTAAGTTCCTCTGTCATTACAACTGAGCTGTAGTTATCCTCTAGGATTTGCTATTTGGAATTCCAAATGTGTCTATAAAGGTAAAAGTCCCCAAACTACAGGAAACGGGGGATAAAAGAAGAAGAAAAAAAAAGAAATAATTCTAATAAACCCTTCCAGAACAATTTTCCTCTGCTTTGTAAATCTGTGCTTTGCAAGCATGCTGCAGAAGTTCTCCTGCCTTCCTTTGTGCGAAGCGAGATTCCAATCCTATTGATGTGGTATGACGGGATGCCTTACAAATATGCCCAGGGTGTGGAGCACCAGCATCACGTTGATTTAGATTCATTTGTAAGAAGTAGAGTTTCCAGCTTCACCTGCAGTCACTGTAAAATTAGCAGGAAGAGCTGCAGCAGGAAAACAACAAGGCGAGACAAATTTGAAATCAATGGTTTTTTGGTTCATTTGGGGAAAAGCTTAATTTCTTCACTCCTTCATAAGAATTCCGGGTGGGAATGGAAAACTGTGAAGAAAGCAGAGATATCAGCTTAGCAGCCTGCCTTGTACAGCTTTCACTAGCACCAAGCGAGGATTTGGGATCTGTGTTTTCCAGGTGCTCCGTGACAAAGCATGCCAGTCATGCCGAACAGTTCCCAGTCTTCCCGGGGGAGCCTTTCTGCTGACACACAGACCCAGCCAGGAGCCCTCAGCTCAGGAGTTCTCAGCTGCTCCACCTAGAAACCATCCAGAAGTGGATCTTACAATTCAAATCTTAATTTCCCCCAGGATTCGTTTCTCAAAGGATGTGTTACGTACTCGTTCAAGAGTTGCTGTTTCAGGTTCCAACTTTTGTTCTCTTGGGGAAGTAATTGGCGAGTAAAAAGCGGATGGGAAATTCCTTCCTGCGCAGAACATACTGAAGATACACTCATCACTAACTGAAGAATAACTTTTGTTACACATATATTTAGAGTTATTTAAAAGATGCGGTTAGCGTGCAGCTGTTCAGCAGCTTTCAATCACACCGGTCAGAAGTCCTTCAGCGCAAATGCCTGCTCAGCACAGGGCTGACCTACATCTGGTTGCTGAGGGCCAGGCCCAAGGATGAAGCTTTCACCACCTCTCTGCTTGCTTCAGTATTCGACCACCCCTCAGATGAGATAAATCAGTTCCAATTTGTGTCCATCACCTCCGGACCTTCCCTTAGGCAATCATTGACAAGAAGAGCATTTCCTTCTCCAGGATGAAGAAACCCATCTCTCTCAGCCTCAGCTAGTACAGCACATCCTCCAGCCCCTGAACGCTCAAATAACAGAATAAAAACATTTCAATGAAGAGCAAAGTACTTAATACCGTAAGTTTGGAGTAGCAATGTGCACGTTTCCTCTTGTACTAGAAAACTAGAACAGTCCAAAAAGCAGAAAGAAAAGTAGATGGCCACTCTTTTTGCTTCCACGTGTGTGTTTTCACATCACACCTACTAAGAGAAGAGCAAAGCGCCCTGCAAAAACAGCGCAGACTGTACAAAGTAACATAAGCCATAGCAAAAGATAGCTAAAAAGGTAAGAGATAGCAGGAGGGAATCTCCCAGAAACGTAAGAGGACAAACCAGTTCAGAAACATGAATACAAAGAACATACCCACCACTTGCTAGTTTGAGAGTTTGTAAGTAGTGGGGGAGTAGTTAAATACGTGGTCAACAAGCAGATGAGAGATTTCCTGTTGAATCGCTGCTCAGAAGCCTGGAAGAAATACACACAGTCCTTAAAACTCATAATACGAGAGGAATCAAATGTAGATTCAAGTGTTGACTTGAGGAGTTAAATATATCATGAAATCATCTACCAAGGTCTATCAAGTACTGAGGTTAATGATGCAACTGTTCTGATACACCAAGTGTTACAAGCATCGCCTTACAAGAAGCGAGTTGTCTCCTGGAGAGGGCTGCTTTAAAACAAACATCAAAAAACCCTGACGAGCCAGATCTTCCAGATTATTTTATTATTTTTTTTAAAGCTTCTTCCCTACATTGCGACGTTTGTGGTGTAGGTATGCACTCAAACAGGATTTATCATCTCTTCTTTACAGTTTTCTGGCACAGGTATGTACTTCCCTTTACTTTGCCCATAGCCTTTTTAAACCGAGTAACAGTGTGCGCTGTAGCTATCTCCTGTAACATTCACTGTAAAACACATTGTGTTAAAATAAGCTGCAGCGTGGTAATTACTGGAATAAACTCCTCTGGGCCCCAGGCTTGTGTTGAGATTTTTACTGACTTTGCACGGTACACCAAAAAGCAGTCATGGTGTTGGCAGCTTTCCTCACCTCCCTAATTTCTGCACGAGTTCCCAAACTGTTGTGAAAAGAGAGATGAGAATTTTCTTCTTCTCATTTCTCCATGGCTAAACTCCAAAAGGTTTAGAGGAATGAGAAAGAGTGGAAAAAATACACTGTATGTAGTTCCCGTCTATTCCTAAGACCGCAAGAATGCATCTGTTATTGCGACAGCTGCTTCATAAACATTCAAGGCATTCGCTTGCGGTGCCCTGCTTGCAGCTGGCCTGTGCTGCAGCAGACATTCACTGTGTTGCTGTCACTGTACTTAACCACTACAGTAATGTTATGACAGCAGACTTATTTTTAAGGACAAGGTTATTCATGTTTGACAGTTTATTTTATATTCCAATTGGTAAATCCTCAAAGAAACTATTCAATTTGCTTAGAATTCAGTTTAAGCTTTTTTTTTTTTTTTGGTCAAAATAGTTCTACTTTTTGAATCCTCATTTAATGACAACAAACCAAAAAAGGGAAATGAGATGACTCCAGATATGACAGACCCAAGATTTACTTTAGGACAAGGCAGAAACGCTTATATTGGAACAGGACAGACAACAACTTAGCCCTGACATTGTGTAGGAGAAAAATCCCAATATCGTGAGAGCTCAGCACTCTGCAAATGGGGTAAAGTATTTAAGGTGCTTAGAAAACCAAACGGAACAGGTAATACATCTAAGAAATTCCCAGAACAAACCTAGCCTAAATCCCTTATGTTTACATACAGTGGGTTCCTACGCTAGGAACAGATAAAGCAGGAATCTTGTAAAAAGAGTTACGGCAACATTCACCTGCATGCTCACAAAGGAGTAATTACAGGACAATATATTTGAAATAGCTTCCCGAAGTTCAAGGGTTTGTAGGCTGCACTAGGCAAGTTCACAAGGAAGTATATTAACCTCAGTGAGTCCTCCTCTCCTGGGACAAAAGGCCTCGAAGCTACAATCAAATGAATACCGAGCTACAGCACCAACACTGCTTTTGAATCGTGGGGCTGGAGTACAAATCCGCCTTTAGGCTTCTACGTCTGATGTTGACATAAAGCAATTTTGCCCAGGAAAGACAAAATGGAAGCGCTAGTCATCAATAAACCTTCTTAAAACTAGTTTCCCCTCAGTTTTTTGAACTAGGCCTTCAGGGTTTTTTATGTTGTACTACCAAATTCTGCTAGTTACATCACTAAAACATGCAAATAAAGCACAACAGACTACTCTCAGCCATTATGCAATCAAGCATCTTTTAATATTTCTATTGACAAACATTGTAAGCATAACCAGAGTGAACAGTATATACTTGTCTGTCCAGTAAGAGACTTGAGCCACTGAACTACTGGTTCAAGGAGAACTATCGGCATTCCAATTTCATTTTCAGTTGAGCCACAGGATGCTGAAGTGATCACAGACTAGGACGTGTTCCTATAGTGCCAAATTCTAATCAAAACTCATATTGTGCGTTAGTAGCCAAGGCAGAGGCAAACAATTATTCTGCATCGTACGCAACTAGTATTGAACAGACAAAATTTGGTCAACAAACTAGTTTTTCTTCTTTAATAATCTTTTTTGCTAATAACTCAATAGGCACAACAGTACCAGTAAGCGTATGAACTTCAAAATGCACAATTGCCACAGACAGTTGACTTGAATACAGTAATAGTGTTTGGTAGCAGACTTAGAGACGACTTTTAGATTCTTCCACTCTTAAATGACTTTGTATTTCCTTGTCACCTAGTCATGCACTGGAGAGGAATTGCACGGCAGTCTCCTTCTCTTCAGTTAACTCCTTAGCAGTCAGATTCATCTTCTCACGAGAAAAATCATTAATAGGAAGACCCTCAACAAACTTCCAGGTCTTGTCCTGTTTGAAAACAAATAAAAAGCCCCTCCATGTAAGAACAAGCTTCATCCAGTCTGCACAAAGGAAACTTTGCAGCTTAAGAAAAAGGGTTTACGGCCTCAAAAAACCACATCAGGCAGAAGTTAATTTTGACTTCAGATCAAGAATACAACCAGAACGAGCTAGTCATGTCAGATTCTACTTGTCTATCAGTACTTATTTGGCAACTACTACAAAATTAATAATGGTCCCCTCTGAATGACTGCTAAAATCCCCACGTCCCAGCAACAGCAGTCCTGTACTAAAAGCACTGCTGTTAACAAGCCCATGTAAGAGTTTAGCTAGGTCTTGCCGAAGATACTTGGATTTAAACATGGTCTAGTTACCTTGATCACAACAGGGAATGAATATAGCAAGTCTTCAGGAACACCATAAGAATTGCCATCAGAAATTACTCCCATGGAAACAAATTCCCCCTGAAGATAGAAAAGTAAGGGATAAATGTATTTTTCACTGCTAGAAGCAAGCAAAATTTTAACTTCCAATATACTGCACCTCCTGTGATACACTGTATTCCAGAAAAGGACAGATTCTTCACCCTCACCACACATACACACTTGAGGTCAAAGACACTGGCAAGTAATCAAAGCGTTAGGCAAATAAGCACTTACTCAAGAGCAATATCTTACCGCTGGAGTGCCAAACCAGATGTCCCGCACATGATCGCAGATAGCTTTGGCAGCTGACATCGCACTGGACAGCTTCCTGGCCTTAATAACGGCTGCTCCACGTTGCTGAACAGTCTGCAATTAGGAGAAACCCTTAAGTTGTAAAGTTTAAAATCACGGCTTGGTCTAAATGCTGTTAGTAAACACTATGAGGAAAGATAGCCTTACAAAAGTTATTTAATTTCATTGGTCAAGACACAGTTCTATCCTTAAACAAACATGGTATACAATACAGAAATACAATCTGGAAGAGTTTTGCCAACACAAGAACATAACGCAATACTTCAGGGGCTGGGTCATCTCTTTGTACCTGCTTTACTGCTAGCAGCTCACTAGCTTCTCTCATACCAACCAGACATTTCAAGTTTTTACCACCAAGAGACTTCATGTACACCAACAGTAACAGATTTCTCAGTGCAACACTGGGAATTAAGGTGTTTTGCTGAATACCAACATGAACTACTTGCCGATCTCAACCCTACAATATGTAATCCATAAAATTAATTTAATTCCTGAAGACAGCTGAACTTACTGCCCTATACGCAATTTACATTTAGAAATTTTGTACTTAAGAGTTGCACTTCTTAGAATTAGAATAGCTTCTTAAGCCTTGCTTTTTTTTTTTTTTTCTAAGTTTTGGTAGGGCTCTATGCCAACCAGACTCCAGTCTAGAAAGAAAGAATTATGGGATCTCCTTATCTTAGACAAAGCATTCTAGCACAGACCAGCATTACAAAGGCTAAACGAATATCCTTGGCCATGTAAGATACAGCAGGATGAAGGGCAAGGACAGGTTTCTGCTTACACTCTGGCTCATGAACTTTGCTTGCCAGCATACAATTATTTATTCTGTAGCAACAAGCATGAACTGGTATAAGCTATACCCAAAACCCAGATAGGACAGAGCACATCACAGGACGAAACACACTCTCAGTCCCAAACTAAAGGTGCCTTGGCTAAGATACAGTACCTGGCTGTCAGCATGCCAGAAACACTGCAATACCAAGCAAAGTGCAGCTACTCGGAATCTTGTTCATCAGGGCCTTTAGTAATCCTGTTTCACAGGCATTTAGGTAGCCTGTGCTCTTGATCAATTAATACCATTATTTTGTTTTACTACCCTACATTATTTATTATTATCCTACATTAAAATATTTGCAGGTGTTTTCTAGATTGTTCAAAAACGCTGCTGACGAGGCCACAGAGTTAGATTTGGAAAGTGTGCATGTGTATGCATGTGCAGGGGGAGGGCTGTTGGGCTTTTTTTGGTGGGTGGGGAGCAGCAAATGAAAGATCATTCCGATTCATCTACAACGATGCCCCAAAAGGTCACCATAGTTAACTGTTAATGGTGCTTGCATGCCAGATGAGCTGCGCCTAAGGTATGATCAAAATTATTTTTGTTATTAGCATTCCAAATGGCTTTTTCTGGTAGTATTTATGTAAGTTTCATAATGCCTTAGATTTTTCAAAAGCAAATAACCAATAGAAACAAGTGACCTGAAGGTGACTTATTCTAGTGAGATAGGAAGAGCTGCTCTGCTCAGTCATTTATATAGTTCACAATTTCACATGAGGTTAGGAGAAAGTAGAAGCACAGAACAACCATTAAAAACAAAACAAAAAAAAAAACCAAACCAAACAAGATCTTACCAGGATAAAGTCTCCCTTCAGCCAGCTGTCGTCTTTTATAGCTTCATAAACTCCAACTTCCTTTCCTTTCACATTTACCTTCGCATGGGTAACATCTGGATATTGAGTGGAGGAGTGGTTGCCCCAGATGATGACATTCTTCACATCATTAGCAGTCACACCAAGTTTCAGAGCAATCTAATCAGAAATTAAAGACGACCATTGCATTAACTTCAGCTTCTTGATGCACAGGCTTCTTTGAAAGCATTGCTCTGCTTGCATTTAGCAGAGACAACAGAAAGCATTCTACTTTGAGTAGGCCCTTCTTACCTGAGATTTAGCTCTGTTGTGATCCAAACGAGTTAAGCAGCTGAAGTTTTCCTTTGGTATTGATGGGGCTGACTTTGATGCAATCAGGCAGTTAGTATTTGCTGGATTCCCAACTACCACAACCTAAAAACCAAAAAGGTGAAAGGGAATGTGGAAAGATGAAATTATTTCTGCAAAAAAACTCCCTCAAGTGAAACACATGACTTTACCTTCAAAGAAATTAGAAACTTTAACTTTTTTATGGATTTCGCCCGTGCTACTAGACTCAGGGACAACACGATACATACACACTAGTCAGCTCACATGAATTCACTGTCACCTTTTAAATGGTTCCTGGACTGGCTGCCACTGCTCTGTATAATTGCTTTATAATTAAGAAAGGCAGAACAGTTACTTATCTCAATGTTCATAAGCAGTTAGAAGTAAAATATTGCCTGAACTTAGATCAATTTTTTACTAAGGAAAACTGATTTTTATTCATCCTTCATCTACTAATGTTCTTCAAATGATTAACGTCAAGCTCCGTATACTCTCAATCACACAAGCTAATCTGCAAACCTCCATTTGTGTTTCCCCTTTTGAAAGCAAGTTCAGTGAATTTTCCATTACTCTGCAATAGTTACATTGATAGTTTTTATTCCAACTATATAAAGAAGCAAACAAGTCTTCAGAAGCAGTAGGAAGTTCATCAGCAGAGGAAGTAGACATTAAAAAGTCAGTTACAAAGCACAGTCAGAGTCTGGGTCTGAGATTAAGAGCAGTAGGAGAGCAGCCACATGATCCCATTAACTGTGCTGAAGGAATCTGAGAGAGAACAATTAAAAGCTTCCAACGCTCCAAAGACCAAGATGCAAACAACCTAAATAAAGCCAATTTTTTGTGCAACTGTAATTCCATATTGATAGCGAAGTTAAGGGTCATTATGTTAAAGCCACAGATGGATATGAAGTAGACAGCTGCGTGTAGATAATTTAGTTCTCCCAGAGAAGAGAGATAACAAGCAGAAGATGGCTTTTTTTTTATATAGATTTTTTTTTTTTTTTTTTTAGAATTGGTGGTAACGAGTTCAGACTATGTGTGGAATACAGCAATACAATGTAAGACTTACCTTTTTCACCAAACAAATTAAGGACCAAATCATCTACCTATTTAACATACTATATCTCATCTAACCTTGACTGTGGTGTATTTTTCAGGGCGTAAGGAAAGGAATGCCTGCACTGAAAAGGCTCCTTTTTACGCAAGATCATTCTACAATGTATTTAAATCTCTACATAACTCAGAGAGTTAACGTTTTAAAATTCAGTTTCTGTATTCACCTTGACAGTCTTTTTGGCATATTTGTCCAAGGCTGCACCCTGAGACTTGAAAATTTTCGCATTTGCTTGGAGTAAATCCTTCCTCTCCATGCCCTCTTTCCTTGGCATAGAACCAACCAGAATTGCTATGTCAAGGTCTTTGAAAGCAACTTCCTCCTTGTCTGTTGGAATGACCTCTAAAAACATGAAAGGGAGGGGAGGGGAAATATGAGATAGATAAATACTAATGCAAAGTGTTAATGGGAATATTCTTTGGTTCATAAATAGTATACAATATGATCTGACAACACCACCATCCCCTTCCAAAAATACACATATTGTAAGTTGGCCCTAACTCCACAGATTAAATACTTGGCACTAAACAGTTTACATATACAAATATTTATCTAAAGCTTTAGATATCAATCCTGGAAACACAGGAGAAAGCTATGTAAAAAGATAACTTTCATGTCTCTATCTAAATATATATACATATGCACATATGTTGTTCTTCACTTTTACAAAAAATTTTTAGCAGCAAGTACTAACACAAATGAACTTTTCCTTTCCCTTAAATAATTTAAACCGAAGAAGGTTTGATTTGTACAGGTATAAGAGGCAGTAGCTACATGAGCTACATGCCTTTTTTTTTTTTTTTTAACTTGATCCCTTTCTTCTGCTTGTTTAAACTATCAGAACTTAACTGGTTTACACCACTTGGTGAGAGATTTTTCAGTTTGTGTCTTTATGCAGAAGTCTAGTCTTTAGTCATCTTTCTAAAGACTATTTTTTTTTAATTTAGTAAAGGCATCTAAGCTTATCTAAAGATTCAATGTTATTGAATACAATGCATAGACACACAAGTATCTGACAATTTGTTGTACATGCTGACAACCCAGGATTAGAGGATGTAAATCAAACCCCAGGTATTTGTGGAATCAAATCTTAACACAAAACTCATTTGATGGCTTTATTCCTATCTTACAGCCTAAGTTAATCTTCCACAAAATATAAAACCAAGAAAGGATCATCTAGTATTTTCTTCTGCTTAACTTCCTGCCAGCTACAGGAACTCATAAATGCAATAGTTGTGCTAGAACATGTTGTCAGTGTAAGAAAGATTTCTTTTGGTCACCTCTCAGCAGCGGTAGAGCACAGTCCTGTAGCTCCATCACTATACCGTCCAACACCGTCATCACAGGGGTGATATCCAGCAGCACAAGAACAAGAGGCTGTAAAGAAAGAAATGGTTTAGTGCAAGTCAGGTGTAATCTGTTTTCAAAATTAATTTGTCTTGTTACCTCCTAGAAACTGCTATCTTGTGCAAGACTTAAAAAATCCATTTACAGAAAACTGAAAAACTTCAGCACGGCCAACAACTGAAAGCTTGTGTAATGGACTCATTTTCACCACTTAAAGAATAAATTAATTGCATATTGATAAACCATTCCGAGTGTCCACAAGAAAACAAGTCTCAGGGGCTGCAGTTCAGACATCAGCTTATTCATTACTGCACAGCAGAGAGAAGTGGTAATTCAGTGTAGGAGTTACCTGATCTTTGCCAAAGACATCTCCCTTGGCAATGCTGTAGAGCAGCGAGTAAGCAATCTGCCCAGCAGCTCCAGTCACCAGGACTCTGATAGGTTCACCCTGCAAGAAAGATATGGAGACTTACCCACAGCTATACAGTGCACACTTACGCCATCTGAGAGTGGTAAAAAAATTAACAGTTACTACAGTAATGAGGTTTCATTATTTAACCTGGATGAAAACGCGTGCCTAAATATGGATCAGGGCCAGCTCCTGGGATCATACTGTCGTTCTGCTAGAACCACCAGGAATTTCCCTACCGGCTTTTACAGAAACAGACCACAGTTGCAAAAATATCCCTAAGAATTGCTCCTGGAAAAGCTTCCAAAACACCAGGAATTTTAATCTTTGTATTAAAAAACTTTGTATCCCTTTTAACAATGCTGCCTTTTTAGCATAAGGCATTACAATATGTACCCACTCATTAGGTTACCCATTCAAACTTACTAGAGAAGTTTTACAAGGTGCCACGCTTCACCAGTTTTCATATTCTTTCAATTTTGAGGACTGTTTCCATTAAGCATTTTGAATACTTACCTGCAACTACTTATTGAATGCCACAAACCAAGGAATCTAGTGGACTTAAAACTACTGCCTCCCTAAACTGTTATACAGCAATTTAACAAATCCACAGACAAAAGCTATATTATGGAAAAACATAGACATTAGTATCCATAACACAACCGCCCATTGTCAAACTGACCAGAAACTCCAAAAGACTGGAAGAAGACTGCCAACACGTTGCTATATCGCAAATAAATAATGGTGGGGAGAAGCTTACCCTATAGCAAAAGTCCATTTTGTTAAGCAGAACTAGGCCTTGGGGAACTCCAGGGTAGGACTTAATATTGAAAAGGTAAAACATTCCAAAGGACATTCATAAGCCAGTATTTTGCAAGCATGGGTTTTGTATCTCCTTTTTTACCTAAAGGCAGTAGTGCTGGGGCAGATTATGCTAGGACACGAACAAGCAGACTCTAACCAGCCTGCTGGAATCCGATGCCCAGTTTTTCAAATAATTAAAAGATTATCATGTGAATTATGGAGAAAAGATCTTCCATATTCAATTATGTCTGAAGTGATTTAATCGCATACTGGGCTACATTATGAAAAGTGTAGCTTGCAGAGCAAAGGCAGGCATTTTGCTTAGGTTGCAGATGGAATACTGAGTCCAGTTTTGGGACCCTGAGTTTTAGAGGGATGTTGAAAAACTAAAGAGGGTCCAGGCAAACATTACTCAGCTGGCTGGGGCCCAGAGTTCATCGTGTCCTATAAGATGAGGCTGAGGGAGCTGGGCATAGTCTGGAAAGGTGGAGGGCAAGGAGTGCTCTAACAGCAGCCTACTACGACTTCGAGGAAGGTTATAAAAATAACGCTGCCAAACACCTCCCAGTAGTGGCAGATAGCAGAACATGGGGCAACGGCTACAAATCAAGAGAAAAATTATTGATTGGGGTGGTACTGCTGCACTGGAACAGGGTACCCAGAGAGTCAGTGCAACCTTCAACCTTGGTGGCTTTGAAGATCCAGATGAAAAAACATGTATGACTTGATTTAGCAGTGGCAAAAGCCTTGCTATCAGCCTGGACTGGACAACCTCCAGACTCGGAGCAAGAAAGTGGTCAGGCTGGATGACCTCTAGAGATCCTTTCCAACCAAAATTCCCTGTCATCGATATTTATAGGAAAACCATTTTGGGATTTGAGCATATTCTCTCTGCAGAAGTGACCAGCCAAGCACAGCTGCATCAAGCCAGCATTAGATAACTATAAAGATGAGGCCACCTACCCCATTTTACCACATACTGGATAAAATGGGAGCATAAGTGATGAAGTTAAACTACTGAACTTGCAGATTTAGACCTCGATATGATTTTGCCTTCATTATTGCAATGATTCTTTAAATATTTGGTTAAATGGCTACTGGTTATGGTGTTGAACTGCATTATTTTCTTTTGAACCTGTCCTACTGTGAGTCTCATCCCTCAAACCTCATCAGAACTCCATGAGGAGGGGGAAGGAGAGAAGACAATCAATTATTGCTGTTTTAAATCTCAAAACTAGATTGGGTACACTATTCTTGAGTAGGGAAGTTATACTGTCCAAATGTACCATAATGTCTGGATGATGGGCAGCACAGATTAAGACGCATATTATATTTTAAAGCCAACTTTTCAGCGTGTTTTTAAGGAGAATCTACATTTTATTTACATAAAGGGAACCACAAACACTCTTTTAAGACAGCTAATCATATTAGTTAGCAAAATAAGCACTGGAAAATTACTGTGCTGCAAAACCTTGGCCTGGCAAAATCCCATATCAGCAGCATATAAAAAGTAATCCCGTGCTAAGCATGCTACTCCAGAATTCACACAGATAACAGCAGAACACGTTTTCTTTGAATTACATGGTATCTGAAATCAATTGTGAATCGATTTCTGAATTTCTAGTGAACAAAGATTTTAAGAAGTTAGGCTCTTTCTCCTTTGCAACCTGTGAGCCAATCTAAAGTTGTGTTAGAAAAAGGGGAAAGTCAACAAGGATTTTTTCCACTATATGCACTTTATACACTAATCTGTATAAAATGTCAATGTCAATCTTTCCACTAGCATTATGGTGAGTATTTAGCATAACAAGAGGACAGGGAAGGAGTGGAAGATAAAAAGTCAAGAGGCAGGACAATGTTTGTTGGGGTTTTTTTTGGTTTTGTGAGTTTTGGGGTTTTTTTTTGTTGTTTTTTTTTTTTTTTTTTTTTTTTACTAAGACAGACTTAACCTTGTTTAAAAAAAAAAAAAAAAAATCCTTCAGTCATTACTCGGCTCCATCCTCTCAAAAAAATTATGTTTGCTTACTACAATTCTTCCTGTTCTTCCCCCATTTTGGGCTGCAGGAGGGAGGAAGAAACATAAGCTAAAATAAACTGAGGCGTACCGCCTACTTGTTTTCTTCTCTCCGAGCCCTCAGTACTTTGGATTCACATACAAGCTTCCCCTGAACCCCCTTGCCCCTGTACTAATTGCAAGCAATTAGTATCAAAGAATTTTTCATGCTCTCTCTTTATTCCAGGGGTTAGATTAACAAGCCCCAAAAGTTGTGCTTCTTAACAAATAGAGTTAACTTTATTTGGAAAACTTACATCATGTATAAAAATCGCTATCGTTTTACATCCTGGAAAACTTACATCATGTATAAAAATCGCTATCGTTGAGCATTTGAGGCTACTTTTGGAGGTTGGATGTTTAGAGAAATTAGTAGCTCCCCAATGGAAGCTGTAGGCTCCACAGATTCATGTTCAGGCACTTTAATCCATGACTTGGCTCCTGCACTGGGCTTCAATAAGAATACTTTCATGCTGTGGTAACTACGGAGGTGACCTTTACTCACTCTCAGGTATACAAGAGCTAGAGGACAAATTAAATAACATCTAAAACTATTTAGTTTCAAAGCCTTCCCCACTTCACATACAGCCTATGTATATATAGTTAAAAAGTTTCAGGAAACTGACATTAATAAAGGTAATGATAAAAAGGAAAAAAAAAAAAGTGAACATTGCATTCCCAGATACCCTCCTATCTCTACTTCACCAAACATGTAGAATTTCTACCCCTCCTAAATTATGACAGATAAAAGTAGAGCTTCCAATATCAAATGAGGAAGCTGTGGGCTTAATGCCCTCCCCCCCTGCACACACTCTGGTTTAATAACTCAGTGCTTGTTATCTCTGTGATTACCAATGATACTAGTAGACCTAAAATATTACTGCCATACATGAAAATAGCACTACGCTGCAAAACTGATTCAGGAGGTTACAAAGGTAAGTAAGAGTGTAATATGAAATAACCCACAGTCTATCAAATGTAGAAACAAGAAAAGCTATGTCCTGTCTACACAAGTGATGGACTTTGCATTACTAATTACAGTTATAAAAGACTTCTATAAACATTACTGCTGATAGACTTAGCTTTTTGTAAAATATCAGCAGCCTAACATTATTCCTGAATACTAAAGCCAACTAAGCTATCCCACCTTGCTTGACAGGAATGCTTCAGGCATTAAATTAAACTGTATCTTCTCAGAAACTTTCCCTTCACTCTTCCCTCTTTAGAGCAGGGTTGCAGTGACAATAAATGCATTTGGAAAAGTGGTAGAAACTATAAGCAAGACAGCTGTGCACTTTAGCAGCTCCTGCAGCACTGTGGTTCATAGACTGGATTCCAAAAGAATTCTTTCCTTAAGAAATGACCTTGAGACAGGTGCCCTCAAAAGCATTTTCCATTTCATTTAGCTAATAGCAGTTGCATCAGTAGACACGCAATTTTGTTTGAGAAGTCTAAAACCTTTGCCCAACATCAAATGCATAATTAGAATAGTGAAAGTAAGATAAAAAACAGTGGCATTCTAAAAAGTCTGGGCATCAAAGTAAGTTTCAAACAGCAGTTCTCCTGGAGACCAGCAAATTCACAGCAGTCAACGTTTTGAAAGCTTTCAAGTGCAAACTAAAATTTGCTGCCTTGTGGTCGCTCCTGAGAAGCCTTATTTTAAATAGAAATAAGAGTGGAGAGTTCGGACAGTCAAGGTTTACAGATTTCAGTATTTTTTAGCTTATAGCTGAAATAACAAGCCACACTTCAGAGCGCACAAGCATCTCGTCTGTAGCAAGGTACCAAAAGAAAAGGCTTGAATAACAGGGTATAACTAGGAAAGCACAGAGATTTTTCATTATTACAAAGGAAAGCAAGGTCTCTGTGCAAGCTTGTGTTTGTGCTTACATATATATGTGCCATAGAAAAGCAAAGCACTCCAGTTCACCTGTGTAACCTCAAGACAAAGCTAGAAGGACACCTTGACAATTCGCAGAGCCTACACAAACATCTGGATTTCTGACAGCAAGCAGGGATGAAACAAGAGAGGAGAACATTTTACCAAGACCTCCCCTTGAGCTAACACAGAATTGCGCCCAAAACCTTTAATGAAATGAAGGAGTCGGCATTCCCCTCTCCTCCAAGGCAATGCCGCCAACCACCGGGCTCAGCGAGGCACCAGCTTTAGGAAAAAGCGCGATTAAACCGCTCGAAGGGCCAGCATCAGGCCGGGGAGGCTCGCTCCTGCTAGGCCGACACTGCAGGAGCCGCCACCGAACACCCTCCGACACCCCTCGCCCCCGCCCCCCCCCCCCAAATCCTCGGGCCAGAAGAAGGTCACCCCGGCGCGGCCTCCGTGAGGGCTGAGACCTTCAAGTCACCCCTACGGGGCCGCCCGGTGAGGAAGAGAAGGAAGGCGGGGGGTAGCCGGCGCCATTTCGCAGCCTCCTCCTCCTCCTCCTCCTCCATCCTCCTCCTCCTGACGGGAGCCCCTGCCCCAACCGCCCCGACCGGGGGTGGGTCGGGGGGGAAGGGCTCAGCCCGCCGCCCCAAGAGAGCACCGTTCCGTCCCTCCCCCCGGCGGCTCAGGGAGCGGTACCGACCATGGCTGAGAAGAGCGGCAGGTCCGGCAGCCTCGGGGGGGTCACCTCTACAGCGCGACTGGAGCCGCGACAGCGCCGCGCTGACCTACCGCGCGGGGGCAGGGGGGTAGGAGCGGAGCGCGCCTGCCCCCGCGCGGCCTCCCGGGAACTGTAGTCCCGGCTCCCACTGCCGCGCGGCAGAGCGCGAAATAAGAACTACAACTCCCAGCGTGCCTCGGAACAGGAGCGCCTCGCCCCCGGGTGCGATTGGCCCCATTCATAGAAGCGCAGAGCAGGTCGGCTGGACAGCAGGGGGCGCCCTTCTCTTGCGCATGCGTTCAGGGCGAGGAGGGCTGGGGCGGGGGTTGCGGCAGCGCGGGCTTTTCTCTTTGCGCATGCGCCAGGACGTTGCGCGCCTCCGAGTGCTGTGCGGGGGCAGCGGGGCGCATGCGCACGGCGAGAGGTGGTGGCGGCAGCAGCGTGGCGGCGGCTGCGCGTGCGCAGGTGGCGGCGCTTCGGTGGTTGCTAGGTGACGGGGGGGGGCGGAAGGGAGTTTTGGGAGGCGGGGGGGAGACCTCGGGAGTGGTGGCGGTGCTCGGTGTTTCCCTGCCCCCGGTATCGCCCGCCCGGTTTCCTGGGAGCTCTCGGTGGGTTCGGGTGCGGGCATGCTGGTGGGGCTGGGCCGTTTGCGGGCGCTACCTGCCTTACCGGCGGTGCGCGGCCTGTTGGGCCTCTCAGTGAGTGGCGGGGGGCGGGCATGGAGCTCCTCTCCTCAGGCCGGGCGCTGTGAGGGCGGGAAGCTTTCTCTTTGCCTCCTCAGCGCCCGGCATTCCCTCAGGCCCAGCCGCCCCCGGGGAAGGTCTGTTGGCTGCGGCACCTTTCTTTCGGCCCCTAAGGAGGAGCTGCCGGGTTATACTTACCCCCCTCACAAAATCCTGTCAGTTTCTGCTTGGCCGCGTCCTTTGCCTTACTGAGAGCTTACCTGTGCCATTCTGCGGGTAAAACGGTGTTAAACTAGGGATCTGTTGTGGAAAAATAAAACTCTTAATTTAGTTGTATTTTGGATTGTTGACCGAAGTAAACTTTTTCGGTCTGTGTCTAAAGCGAGGCTGATATTGGCATAAATACATCAGCAAAAACCCCATTGATTCTTGAACTGTGTTTTTATGCTATAAAAGAGAGTCTCGGATGGCACCGTTGATTATTTTTTTCCACAGATCCTGAGAGGTCTCCTTATTGGACAAATTCTGTAATTTAGTTAAGTCTTCAGTGAAATCTCCCTTGTCCAAATATTTTTCTGCAGGATTAGTTTTAAATCTTACTCTAGTTCTTACAGTTGATTGTATTATTTATTTTTTAAACAACCTAAGCAGCATGTGCACAATTATACAATTTCTTCTTCAGTCCTCAGACAGAAATAAGAAGTTACTCCTTTAAGGCAGTGGGTGTAAAATGTAAATATTTATGCTCATCATGCAAAGTGTTCTCATTTTAGGAGTCTTGTTGCTGAGTGTGCTCATGCCACAACTCAAAACTTCCTGTGGCTTGAACAAGTCTTTAGCTGAACCTCTGACAGCTTCTGCCACGCAGAAAACTGCAGTGTCAGAGTTGAAAAAGTACAGTCGTGCTTGTGTTACTTTAAATGTCAGTCTATACTGATTTATATCAGTTAATAACCCTACATTTTTAATATGAATTAAGACTGTACCCAAGTTCCCTTCTGGGGATGAATTTGAAAGAAAAATAGCTGCAAGCAAAGCTGAGGTCTGGCATGCTGTGAAATGTAGAGAAGCTTGGTGAGTAGAAGGGAGCTTGTTTTCCAGTCAGATTATTCCAAGAGTGTCCTAAGATGCTTTGCCCTAGTGACTGTAACCTTTTCCGCACCCAGATGTTGTACAGACTTAATTAAGACTATTTAAGTTTATTTAAGATTTCAATATACACAAAACCTGATGTGGATCTGCATAAGGTAATTTCCACTCCGCATGATCGGTTCAATTCAAATTGACTCCTTATCAATTTTCAGCTAAATCAATGTTAGCATGCTGTAAACTGATTTGTGTGTATCAGCATAGCAAATTATATTGTTTTAGTGGATTTCAGTTAAGCTAATCGAACTTTCTTCTGTAGGTAAGGCTCCATTTTAATTCTTGGTCCTTTTTTGCCCAGGCTTGTGCTCCTTGAATTATTTGTTCTTTAAGATAACATGTCTTGTGTTAAAAGTGTTATGTAATGAATACGGTGCACAGCCATGTGTAAATGGTTTTTTTGTTTGTCAGAGACATGTATATCACTTTATTTTAAATCTATTCCCAGTATAATTAGTCCAAGATAGAGTTAAATTGGTCTAAGACTGTCTGCACTGCCTTTTGTGTTGATTTAACTAGATACGTTAAAGTTTCGCCTTGTACGAATGTGGTGTAATTTTTAAAGTTAGTGAAACTTAACAATTCTATTTCCGTCTTACTTGGGTTAAATTTTTTTTCTACTTGTTAAGCTTTAATACCTTCCAAGCAAAATGTAGATGTACAAAAATAGATGAGAGGAGCTTTTATCTCCCCATCTGGTTTTTACAACTCCTTTTCCTGGTGTTTTTCAGTTTTTAAAATATATCCTTTGCTTCTGGATAGAAACCTTTCTGGTATTGTAGGAAGTGGTGGATCTGGTAGTGTTTCTCGTGCTGTTAAATCATGCTACAGTCTTCAGAATGTTGTCACTGTAGGAATCTACAAACATACAGTGTTCGAATTTCTGCAAACCAATCTTCCAAATCTGTGCTCTTTATCTTCAGGAAGTGTGGTGTATTTGGCTTATTTTTGCTGATTTATTAGTCTTACCACTTTTTCAAAGTTTTGGATATTTTCATTCTAAATTTAATGCTGTTTTTCCTCTCAGCTTTGTCAGTCTTTGGATTTCCTCCAGTTTGTTATTGTCTCATAATTTTCTTGCCAATTTTGCATCTTCTGTTGCCAATATTTTTTTGAGATCATAAGGTGTTGGTGTGATTTTTTTTAATATTCTTTAATGTTTTATTAGTACCTGTCTTTTGCGTAGCGCGAAATTGTAACATGCAAAAGAAGTAATGGAAATTTAGTGTGCATGTGGATTGGGCTCTCAGCTAATTCTTGAAATACATTTTACAGTTTTTGCAATCAAAAGATATTGAAATACTTGGAAATTGGTGTAATTAAACAATACACTTAATACTCAAGATGTTTTGATCTCCATTTTATGGGGATTAAGTATTATTTTTCAAGGCAACTAGTAGTTTTGAAGGGTAGTCTGCCAGAATTCACTCTTTTTTTATATATTTTAAAATGAATTATTCTCTGTTAACAGCTGGCTGTGTTCTTTAACTGTATTTTGGATGGGATTTTCTTTTTCTTCATTGCCATCTATAAAAATTGATGAATTTTTTTAGGTAAGTTTTTACACTTAATTTTCAATAGTTTGTGAAGTTACCTTTTTATCGTCTCCATGTATAATAGTTTTTCTCTTATCTCATGCATTTACTTACAATTTTTAATACAAACACGTCTCTTGTAGCTAAGCCTGTGTGATCTAATTAACGTTTAAAATATTTAAGACTATGTAAAAAAAAATTAACTATATAATGGCCGGATTCAATCCTAGAAATAATAGTAGAATTGGAATAGTTTTGGTAGCCTCTTCTGGGTTCTGATCCGAGGGAGTAATAATCATAATAAGGGATTTTTCATAAAAAAAATCAAATACTATTTTTAAAAGTGAGAAATCTGTAATAGACTTTAAAAATTGTAAAGACGTGGATATAAGCAAGAACAATTACAATCTTAGTCTAGAAAACAAAAATAGATACATTTTCATTAAGAATTTATATTTTTATAGATTTTTTTTTTTGTATTCCTAGTGTTAATGTCCAAAACTGATTTTTCACTGTTAATTTCTAAACTTCAGTTATGTGATACTGCATAGGCACTAAATTATATGAAGAAACTTGTGTATCTCAAAATTCTGGTTATAAGTCTTAAATTTCTTGCTGTGGTTCAGAAAACTTTCTTTCTTAAAGAGAAATTTTACCTTCTACGGGACTGGTTTCATTTTATCCGATGGCTTCATTTTTACTTCTTAATAGTTTAGTTGGGTTTTTAAATAATTAGAGGTAATTAGTGATTCATTAATTGCTTCTACAACCTTTAGTATGTATTTAATCGGTAGATAGGATGCCATAAAACATTCTGTACTCATGTGCCTACTGACTATGAAGAGACACAAATTATGTATCGCATGCTTGTAATATGTATTAGTACTCCTTACGAACTATTAATGAGTCAAATCTTAATAAAAATTGGGATCTTAATAAAAATTGGGATCTTTTTTGTTTCTTATTTCTGAATAGGTTAATAGTACAAACGCCTGTTGTACTTTTGCCAGGGGACGCTGTGACAGTTAAGGCCTCCTTTGCTGGAGGTAGATCTCAGGTGCTTGGACTGATGCTCGTAGGCCTCCGGTGCCTGGCGCGCAGTTCAGATATTGCAGGGCTCCCTCACTGACCAGGGTTGCAGTAGCACAGTGGCTTGATAATAGCAACCCCACTGTAGACCAAACTGAGAGGTTCTGGAAGATCTATTATTGTCTACCATCTGTGAAACATTTTTTGGAGGATTTTCTTCTCGCAGTTCTTAGAAGTACAGGGTATAGAGAATGCCTGTTAAAAAAAAACAAATCAAAACAACCAAAACGCATGTGCGTGCACACACACACACACAAAGACTTTGTTATATTGGCTGTAAATTCAGAAAAGTTGATCTCTGAATTATTACAAAGGGAACAGAAGAATTGTGTTCCTGGTGTATGAGAAATAGTCTTGCTGAATTCTCTCTTACTTGAACACAAATCTGTCTTTTTCTTGGTTGAACAGACACTTTGTGACAACGGGTGGATTTTTCTACTCACTAATGTCAGTGTGTGCAGGAGGTCAATTGTGACTTGTAGCTTCTGAGTGAATTAGGTACTTCTTCCCATGGTAGGTGAACTGACGTGGTAGAGGTTTTTGCAAATGCTTGGGAGATGGGAAATGGAAGAAGGGTAGGAGTAAAAGCATCCTTTGCAAACAGGAGAATGGCATGAGTATGACTGAAAGTGCTTTTCTGTATTTGCTGTCTGGCCATTCTGATAAGCGGGTTTCCAGATCGTAAAACTTAAATGTACATTTGTAATGAAAACTGCCAGTCTGTAATCTGGACATCATTGATTCAATTAGTTAACTATTTGAAACACTTGCATTAAAGTACATTTTTCCATGCGGACTATGTGAAAGTAATAAAGCAATTTCCTTGGGAAATGTGACTTCCCAATTAAAACGCAACAAGAAGAATGTTAGATTAGGGATTAATGTAAAAATAATGTAACCTATTCACTGATTGCAAGAAATAGTACATTTCCTTGGTCCATTTGATTTTTGGAGTATTATGAAATTGTTGTATTGATAAGGTGGTTTTCCAAGGTATATGCATTGCATTGCTTCTTTCTGATAAATTTGAATGAAGGTCGTCCCAGCCTGTTTTAATATGTTCCTGTTCAGTAAAACTAGCAGGTTAATGCATTAACTGTAAGCATACAAGCAATTGAAAATCTGATTTTATATGAACATTTAAAGATTATCCTGGTCCTGTGGAATAGCTTCTTCATTCCCTTTCCTCTTGTTTTATAAAACCTAGTAAAAGTGTTGATGTGTTTTAAACCCCAACAGAAGAGGTAGGTTGGTATTCTAAGGAAGAAATTATCTGTGTAACAATTCAAATTCTCCAAAATCAAATCTTGTAATGAATTAACTTAAGATTACAACAATATTAAAAAAAAAAACCAAAACAAAACAACAACCCCCAAACCCAAAAACTAGACTTAAACATTAAGCTGATGTCCTTGTAAGTTTTTAAAATGAAGTAAGCTTTTTGTGAAGTGGCAAAACAGCGACTATTGAAAGGGCATATTTGCTTTCTCTGTAAAATGACTCTTTTGCACTCGTTCATGATAACTTGATAATCAAGGAATAACTTTTGGTACGAGAAGTTACAAGCCATAATGATTACTTTCTGTTTTTTTAGACTCACTGCAGGTGAGTGAATCCATCTGCTTCCTTTATCGGTCCTTTCCCTGTCAGAATGACTGATGGATGCTCTTCCATTCCAAACCTGTCACATAATTACTAGTGCTGTTCTCATGAAGGTTATTTATATGAATTTTGATCACACAGCTTGCTTAAAATATTACAGCTTGTTTTACAATATCCATTTGTATTTTTTTGTGTATTTTCACAGAACTAAGTTGTTAATAGCTGCCATTATACAGATTGGACTTTTCTTCCTTTTTTTTCTCCCACATATTGAATGATATTGTAAAGAAAATATCCATAGCAATAGCTGGGGAGGGCGAATAATGTCTTATGATGTTGACTTTTTAAAGTTAATTGTTTAAAAAATAACTCTTTACAGAAGGGAAATACTGATAATTTTTTATCATAATGACATTATTCATATGTGAAACATAATTTTTAAAACATGATATTATCAGTAATAAGCTTAAGAGCAAACTAAACACTTTGTTTCCTGTATGGAAGTTTTTCTGCTGCTTCATAGATTCATTTTGGTATCTGGCCAGCTTTTGGAACCTTATCCAAATTGATTTTTAAGCAGCAGCAGAGTCTGTGGATGGCTTTAGTGTTGCTTATAGTACTGTCCATATTCAGTGTTTTTAATGATCGTTGAGGAAGGAAAGAAGAAATTGTATTTATTCATTCTGCGCAGGTAAACACAAGTCCTCAATTTCTGCAAATGCTTGTATTCAATCAGTAATTCTAAGGCTAAAATGTCCCTGTCTCTTAAAAAAAGCATAGGCCCATGAATCCAGCTGTGTGGAGTCTATTGGCCATACCCATGCTACATAACTTTGAGTTTCCTGCAGCTCCAAAGCATGCATATACATACTTTTGCTGTTTTGTTGACACCCTGAACTGAAAAAAGGTTTGTGTTGGAATCCATGAGAATGGTTTTCTTACAGCCCGAGATGGAGGATCAATGTTTAAAACTTTTGAGCACGTCGTGAAGGCATTTGAGATGCCTTACCTGGCTGGGATGGTGTTGAGGAATTACTTCATTTGAACTCACGGTAGTCATACTGTCTGAATCAGTGTTCCAAGCTGCTTTGAGGGGTCTTGGCCGGCTTCCTGTAGGAGAGCACCAAGGAATGAGTCTGCATGTGCCCAGTATGAATGATAAGGGAACCATGGCCAAGGAACAAAATTGGGAGTGTTACCACTTACCTGGTGGACACAAATGATGGAAAAGAAAGTAGCTGCATCTTTGAATGAAGGAGGCTTCTCCATGAAGTAATCAGGCAAAGGGAATCATGATTATAGTTAGTCTTTTACTGGTTTGTTTCTAGAATGATATGACTATGCCTTTTTGTTAGGTTTAATTTGCAGGTCCTTACCTGTATTGAGTAACCATGGTAATGCACTAACACATGTATGGTGGAAAGGTTGGATCTTAATTGGATAAAAGCCTTTTGAATATTTTGGGTCCTATTGGCAAGGTGCTACTCTTGACTATATAGTAGAATATATACTTTTAATATAGGCAAAACCACATACATTTATTTCAGGACAAGTAATCCCATTTATTTACAATAATGGGCCAGATACTGTTTTTTCAAGTTGCCCGCTGTCTGACTTAGGAGAGTATTTCTATGAAATGGCCTTTTCCTTTTATAGCTGTCTGACATACAGGGTCTAGCCTCAGTGTATTAGTCAAGGGAGCTAGAAATACACCACAGTTAAATTATGGGTTTGTATCTCCAGGTGGTGCTTGAATTCATGGTTGAAGACTGTAGAAATTAATTTTGCTAAAGCAAGAAACAACAGGACATTAAGCTACTATGCCAGCTTTAGATGTATGCTTCAAATATTTTTTGCTGCTCAGCATTATTCAGTAATCTTTAACTCAAATTGCAGGAAATATTTGAAATTCCATTCTAACAATATCCAACAGAGAATATTAAAGAAGCATTAAATTTCAAATGCCTGAGGGAAAATGTTCTCTTGCAACACCGTGGGCATTTGGATCTCACTAGTATATGCAGTATTATAGTCTAATATTATGCTTTACTTGGTCTAAAATGAAAGCCCAATTTTAATTCTATCTCGAAAAACTTGGCATACTGCAGTGCAAAATAATTTATTTGAATGTTGTTTTTTAATACATTGCAACTAAGTTTAAAGCTTCCTCATATAAAACTCCCACTATGGCTTTTTGTAATCTGACTCTTTCATTAAAACTTCAAATATACTCCCAAAGACTTATCTCAGTGCTTTCATTGCTAATTTACAAGTTATAAGATCCCAAAGTTACTGCAGAAGTTTTTCTTATTCTATGCAATTTTTCTCTTAAGACAAAACTTTAGAGCATCTTTGTAAATATATAAACCACCAAAACAGAGGATGAATACACTCTTAAGAGACAGGTAATATGCAAATACAAAATGAGGTTTAATGATATATTTACCCAATTCTGGTCTGGTTCATTTGGCAAACCCACTAGTGAACTTAACTCAAAAAAGTGCTGATTAAACCCTTATGTTTTTATAACCTGTATATCCTGTACTTGATAGCAAAGCTATTTCAGAAGTGAGTCCCCAGCTTACAAGATTCTGGGGAAAGAGCAGAAGAGTATTTCTAAAAGGTTTGGAAAATCCCTAGCACGAATGTATTTCTCACCATATGATTAAGCATCTCAGTATTTGGCAGAGCCAGGGCAAGTGGTATGTTTCTGTTGGAAAATTAAGATCTTTAGAGAAATAGCAGGATTTTTTTCCACCTGTAGCTGACTTGTTTCCCTGTTTGCACTTTTGACTGATGTAGACAGAGTAGTGGCCAGGCAAATGTCGATATTGTGGTATTTCATACCTGCTTAGAGTTTCACAAGAAGCTGTTTTTTTAACAATAGTGGGCCAGTTGCCTGTGAAATTGTGACTTGCCTGCCAAATCAGGTTGGGGGTGGGGGGAACATGATTGGAAGACTTAAAAACTGCAGAGAGAATTTGAAAGAACAGCATACTCCAGATGGTTTAACATGTACTATAAATGCAATTTAATAAATGGTTTTGTCTTTCATCATGTGGATATGAGGACTATGAGTAAAGGTATACATGTATATCATGCATACATTAAGTATTTGTACCATGTAGCCATGTGGGACATACCTTAGTGGAATTTCATTAACCATATCATTAGTTTAACTGCAATGCAGGACCCGGTTGTTGCCAAGTTAATGCCACTGATTTCGGTAATGAAAGCTAGTGGACTATCGCTGTCCTACTGCAAGATTTGCTGTCACTGCTGGGAACTCCACTGTAGTACTGGTGGACACCAGCTTGCCTGCTGAGGGCCACTCCTGGGCTCTGGATTACCACATAGCTTTTAATGGGAGCTGAAACCTAGCAGAGGTTGATAGGCTGACTGTTTTTCCATCGTAGTTGGTCTCAGGCAGTTCAAACTTCTGAGCGAGTAGGTGCGACATTGACTTGCAGATGCAGTTGTCATTTTATAAAGTCTGAGAGATAATGATCTATTTGAATGCATCTCCTAGAATGCAAGAATATCCATCCACCTTGGGGTAACAGTGCCATCTTGTTGTGTAATTTTTGGTCATAAATGACCAAACTCTTAAGAAATGCGCTTTTAAAGAACATTTGGCATTTTTGGAGGACAATTAGTTGGTTTTGTGAACGTTGAGCCTGTCTTCATTGAGAAATAGAAGGCTTGTAAAATGCATTAGAAATATGTGTTGAAAAAATAAGTCTATATGGACTTCAAAATCAGTCTTATTACATGACTTTTTCGCAATTTCATTGTCATAAAAAATTTGTTTAATTATATTTCTTTGATAATGCTTAGATTAAGTGACTGTTCCTTAAATAAGAGTTTGAAGAAAACCAGAAGCAAATGTAAAGTTTAATGTGCTATTGTACGAAGCTATTTCCACTCTTTCTTACCTGAGCTGGGTATTTCTGTAGATGCTTCCTAATCCACTGTTTGGCCACTTTTTGTTCTGATAACTTGTCCAGATGCAGTGAATGTAATGCAGTGACTTGTAACTTCCTCTCTCTTATGCAGAAAGGCTGAGAGACCTGGCTCTGTTCAGCCTGGAGAAGAGAAAACTGAAGACTGAGAGCAGATCTCATCAATGCTTATCAATATCTAAAGGGTGGGCAAGAGGATGGGGCCAGACTCTTTTCTGTAGTGCCCAGTGACAGGATAAGGGGCAACAGGCACAAACTGGAACAAGGGAAATCTGGATGCGGCCATCCAGCCAGTTCCTTGTCCATGGAGTGGTCCATCCACCAAATCCATATCTCTCCAATTTAGAGGCAAAGATGTTGTGTGGGACCATGTGAAAGGCCTTAGAGAAGCCAAGGTAGATGACATCAGTTGCTCTTCCCTTGTCCACCAACGCAGTCGCTCTATCGTAGAAGGCCACCAGGTTCACCAGGCACGATTTGCCCTTGGTGAAGCCCTGTTGGCTGTCTCTAATCACCCCCCTGCCATCCATATGCCTTGATATAGCTTCCAGGAAGATCTTTTCCGGGATCTTGTGGAGCAACAAGGTGGGGTAGTCACACAAAACAGAACAGGGACTCAGCAACTCCTGTGACAGTATACACGTGAGGAAGCAGACATGTTTGTTAAGTGTTGATAATTTTTAGATACTGAAAGAGTTCCTTAGTAAATGTAATGAATGCATTCAAATTGAAACAGAATTCTTAATGAGGTGATGTCAGTGAGTGGGGTGCAGCTTGTCACAGAAGTTATTAGCTCAGAACATTCATTAACACTCTGGTGGCCAAAGTTCCATCCCTGTTAAGAGCGCTGGTAGCTTCGTTACTGTTTCAGCTGGCTGCAAAGGTCTCTTCATGTGGAATTCAGTGTAAAATTGGTACCGGAAAACTTGTAACGCTGTCATTCTTGTGTTCAAATACAAAATTCAGACAGATAAGGAAACAGTGGTGTTGGTGGCAGTTTCATTTGAGTAAATACTTAGGTAGTAAGCAGACCTTAGTCCTCAGGGGACTATTTGATTTCAGAATAACTTGATTACTTGACATTTCATAAAAGGGCAAATTAAATATTTAGATTCCATAAAGATCTAGCTGGACTAGCTTCTTTGGCATCTGTCAGTGATGATGTTTGACTTTATCACCTTTCTTCTTTTGCTAGTTTTTTTGCTTTGCTTTATTTTCTGGTATAAATTTTTATATGTGATATTAGGAAACCTCCAAAGTGGCTTTTTCTGTCTCTGCTTTGCAATATATCAAGTTGTATCCCTATTCAGTACACGGCTTAATAAAGTAGCTGCGCTGCTTTCATGCTTGTTTTCTGAACCCAATTGGCAAAACTTTATATCAGTGCAACACATTAAATTCCAGTGCGGAGTTGAACTTCACTGCAGTGATCACCAATCGTTTTGTGCACGATGTGCCAGTGGTTGAGCATTCCTTGAAAAGCAGCCTCTCTAATATGCTGCTTATAACATCAGTGAATAAATGCCAACTTCGGCTATCGGTGTTACTTTAAAATATGTGCTGTGCTGAGGTTATTAGTCCCTCTGAATCCACAGACAGGAGAGTGCAGATGTGGCATAGAGCTGCAGGAGTGGCCCACCTGTGTTGATGCTGCTGCTTAGTTTTCAGAAGATGTCATGCTGTGAATTTTAAAACTCCCTAATCATGGATGAACGGCAGTAAATGTCATTTTGTAATTGGGGCCATGCAAGTTAGTTAATCTAGGTTTATTTCTAACTTAATTTTTCAAAAATCTCTTTGCTGGGATCAAAGAAACATTATTCTCATGAAAGGAAATAATGCAATATTTGCTGAATGGGGCAAGTAAGCAGAAGAATGAAAATTCTGCATCTTTTTCCTCATGTATGTAACAATTGTCATCTATTTCATGGATTAGTGTGAAGATTATGCTGTTGGCCTTCTGCTGAAAAGTAAAGGAATAATGATAATGGTGAAAATATTCCTGCTTCCCTTAACAGCAGCCACGACTTTAATTTGAGCAAGCCTAACTCAGACAAAGATTTTGGGAGAAGAAATCCACAGAGAAAAGTGTTAAGGCCCCTAATATTGTATCAGCCATAAAAAAAAAACTTTTGTAAAATAAAGGTTTGTGTAAAAAACAGAAATTACTCAAGTCTGCTTCTGCCAGCTGAAGCCAGTTACTGCTTTTGTTTTGCACTGCCAATGTGGAAGATTAAACTTGTGTGGATGAGTTAATTTAATCATATCTTTTACAGCTGGGGAAATGGAAAGAGCCAAATGTTGCAGCAATCTGGAATGGTCTGTCACAGCTCTCATTTGAGAGATCTTTCCAAATTGCTCCCAATTAATGTGTTTTTCAGCAATGTCCTTAATGAGTGATAAATCCTGGGTGAACTGAACAAATGGGAAATAATCATCTTTGTGGTTGAAATCAGACTCCAAAGCTTGTAAATGATAAAAATTTCTTTGGAATACATGGAATCACAGAATTACAAACACAAGTTCAAAGGCTGCAACCAGTTATTGATGCCCAAGTTTATATAAAGGAGTCAAACCGTATAAGTGTTGGAGTCTTACTATCACATTAATTTGATTTTCAGGGCCAAAGCCAACCTGTAATATACTCACAGCAATAACGGTAGTGGGTAATTGCTATATTTGATGTTTTTATTATTTTTTTCTCATTTTTGTAATTTTTTTCTTTTTTTTTTTTTTTTTTTTCTGTAAACCCTGCAAAAGCAAGAAATTTGCCAGTGATTGGCTGATGCTGTAAAGGCAGCCTTGCATGGCCATCTGCAGAATTTTTGTCAAGTAATCGGTTGCTGGCACAGTATCATTGCTTCCACCATATTGCCATTTACCTTTGGTGTAAATTGGAGTCAGACAAGAAATGGATTGCTAGAGAGAGTGGGT
The DNA here is from genome assembly GCF_965231255.1 of Vanellus vanellus. Taxonomy (NCBI): domain Eukaryota; kingdom Metazoa; phylum Chordata; class Aves; order Charadriiformes; family Charadriidae; genus Vanellus; species Vanellus vanellus. The sequence continues at coordinate 12,732,073 of NC_138907.1, forward strand.
CAGACTGCGAAATGATTGATAATTAAAAGATATTCATGATGCAAAGAACAAACTTAAAAGATGTGAGCATGCCACTTGGAATTTTCAGAATTGTCTGTCCAATGCCCTTCATTTTCAATTTTTTATTTTTGTGTGATACTAAGGTAGAAAGTCAAGCTCCTGTGAGAGCTCAGATCCTCTTTTGGGGGAAGGGAATAGAGAGAACATGCACTGTTTTAATGGTTGTTGCTAATTTGGGGCTGCCAAACCAATGCTATGCACACTGACATCCTGTCTTTTCAGACAATGTGAAGTAATATATTGAAGTAATTAAAGACAATTGCTTGTAATAGCAGAAAATTACTATAATTGTTTTGTTTCCCAGATAACAAACACAGATTTATAATTTCTGTGACCACATCCAGAGTTTTACAGACAGAATTCACAGAGAAACCATAAATATTTATTGTTCCATTATGCTTAATGTCAGTGGTATGGATTTAACTCTGTTTTATTTTAAAAACAGTCAGGACAGGCTTCATCCTTATGTTAAACAGTTTAACATAAACCCATTCTTGGTTTTCAAAAGCTTGTTCTTGTTTTGTCACACCTGTTGATCGCAAATCATATACACAACTCGACTGGTAATGAACCCTTTTTGAAGGTTTTAAAAAGAGAGCTTAAAAGAAAGAAAAGCAAGCTTCAAAATGCTTCTGCCTTCTAGTGATTTCATCAGGTAACTCCAAGCCTATTAGCAAACTTGGGTCACTTGTACGCTGTTTCCTTATGTTCTATGACATTGACAGGGTGCCTATAATGATGTTTTTCCCTGTAAACCTGGGAAGGACTTTGCTGGCAGAAGCTGTTTTAAAATCCATTTTTAAAAAAATTAAAATCTTTGTTTGAACAATTTCTTTTGAAACGTAGACTGGGAGTGATGCAGCCAAGAGGTGCTCTAAATTTTCAGTAACCTGGGAAGTTGTAACAAAATGTGTATCTTTGCCTATACCATAGGGTTGCTATTCAATTAGACTTCCTTTTTCTTTGTTAATTGTCGTGGCTGAAAATATTCATCGGAGTGTAATGAGCAGTGATTCATATAGAGCACATGCATACCTATGCTTGTTGATCTTTGATTTTATCAGTTTAGAGGTCATGCATAGTGAAGGTCTATATGGTGTGTTGAGTAGTACAGATAATTCTGGTATTGTTCATACTAATTGTACCATGGCCAGTTTCTTTGTTATGTTACTAATTTTTTTTTCCCCTGGACTATTGCAGGCTTTGTCAGTGTAAATTTTGTGTTTGTACATAATATTGCCTATTTTCAAAACACTTCACTCGTTACTTTAAAAACTGAAATCTTTTAAGTGACATAAAAATATCTGTTTAGATATAATTGCAGCTTTTTATTTAAAACATTATAACCATCTCCAGGTTTGCCTGTCAGGTCTTTTTTATCTTCAGAAAGTGAAAGACAAGCAAATAGGTTGGCGATTAGATGAATAATTATGTTAATGATCGTGAATTAGAACCCAAGGAATCAAAAAAACTTGTGATACGGCAGTATCAAGATGGTTTTCTAGATGCTGAAGTTTTAAATTGGCTTGGATAGGATGTACAGCAGAGTGACTGAGAGAATTAAACCCTCAGGGCGTTGTTCTCTGCCTGAAGCAGAAGCTGACCGTATTTTGAGGATCTGAAGCTGTTGACAGTTTCCCACCTGGGCCACGTGCGTGTGTCCGTATGTGCCTCATTGCCATCTTTTGATCTCAAAGGACGGTTCAGATCGCTGTCCTCATAAAGGACCTGTATATGAAGTATTAAGGAGGTTTCTTCCCTCAACTTCTGCCCCTGATGAGGAATCCGTTTCTCTGTCCTCATCTCTTGAGTTTCCTGCTGGGCTTTTGATGCTGATTGTGCAGCGGTGGTGCCATTCACAGGGCTGAGTGCTTGAGTTTGAGTGTTGACAGTAAGCGACAGTACAACTAGAGTGGATATATCACTCAGTCAATTCCTGCTTCTTCTCAGGTTCTGCAAGAACAAATAGGGTCTGCTTGCAGAAGGCACATGGACAGAGTAAATGCTCTTTCAGAAGTTTCTTGGTAGAGGAAAACAACACAAAAAGAACTGGGAATGCAGCATTGGAGGGCCCAGCCTGCATGTAACTTTTTGCATGTAATTTTTTTTTTGCATGTAATTTTTCTTGGAAAAATGGGTAGTAAGCTGAAGGAACTTCTGAGAAATTACAGCGAAATTAGGAGGAGAAAGAACTGTCTGAAGCCAACAGGGCTCAAATCAGGACTGAATGTGGAGAAAGGTGATAGAGTGACAAATGCGTTCAACCTGAAAATGTAATCAGACAAGCATGTTTCCCTGCTGGAGAAGGGATTTAGCAACTTTGAACTCAAAATCATGTGATTTTTTTTCCTCCTCCTGGCTAGATTAAAAAGGGGAATGATGTTTTTAATATTATATCATGCTTAACAAACCATTGCGTGCTGTGTCAAGTTCATTTTCACTATCAGCTCTGGCTAAAAACCATTGCTATCTGTAGTCTAGCCTGAAGGTGACAAGAGATTTGAATCATTGTAATTAGGCACTCATCATACTGCAAAAAGATACAACTATCTTGATGAATCGGTATTAAAAAAAAAAAAAAAAAAAAAGAGCTGTGGGGTTTTTTTGTGTGTGTTTAACTGCAGTTGGTGCCTGGGAATGTGAGAGCAGAAATGAGGTCGGCAAGAACCAGGGTGGTTTCCTTAGCGTGACAACTATTGTCCTGTTCTCTATGCAGAAAAAGTTAAGAGGTTTTTGCCCCTCCAAGTCCTGTTGACACCTTCAAGCATTCTTAGCCCTTTCCCGTGTTCTACTTGACAAACATATTCCTATGCCCTACTTCTTTCTGATTTTGAGAAATACATAAGAATTCACTTTCCACACTTAAGCAAGAGCTATGAAACGAGTTATTGTTTGCCTTTTGGAATTGTAGCTGCAGGGCGCACTTTTGCTATGAAGTATAAGTGATGAAAAAGTGGATCTGCCCAGCAAAGTCAGCATTGTGGTTGGATACGGCAGAAATGGGGTATAAGGAACTTTATCCCTCTGGGGAAAGGCATTTCCATACACACCAAAATGTATTTTTTCACGACCTTTATTACAGCTGCCTTGTATTAGTAATTAGGTTTGTTCTCATTTTCTGTTAAATTTAAGAAAAAGTGCAGAAAACATTCCTGAAATACAGATGGCTTTCACCAGGTAGAGGTGCATTGCAATTTTTACCCTGTTCTTTCTGGGAACAGTGAGTTACCCTTCATTCTTTTCCTCTGAAGATACATTACTTTATCTTATCACTCATCCATGCATCTTTCCTCAGAGCTTGGATAACATTCCTTTTGATTATTAAGATGTTAAATTGTTCAAAAATGAATCAGGGAAAGGCATTTATTGCCTGGTAGCCTGCTTACTGTGCAGTGGAGTTTTGTCATAACCACAAAGCGTTCAAATTCAGGGTCCTAATGCCAATTTATAAGCGCTCCAGTTTTCAAAAGTGAAATGCAAATATGGTTTTACATACTTATTTTAGGCAGTGGCAGTTGAAACATGATAATGTACTTTGGGGGGTGCATGGGGAAATAAGTGACTTACCACATGTGTCTAGCCTATGAACTATGGATCTTTCACAGTTTTGAAGAATGGATGATTTTAATATGTATTGTTGTATAGCTTTATGGAAAATTTTTAAAAAATACATGATTTTTGTTAGTTAATGTTAAAGCTAAACAGATTTGGAACATACGGAAAGCAGACTTCAAGCTGTTTTTTTGTAAAAATTAACTCTTCTGAAGTGAGCACATACTAGTTCTGTTGGTCATGGAAACTTTTTCTTTGTCTCTATTGGTTTTAAATCTGCTGATGTCCAGTACTAAAATATTAGAATGAACTTGGGATTGCAACCTTAGATGTTTAACAAGAAATGTAGCTTAGAGTTTTTCTGTCTTCAAATGATGGACTGGAGGTAGAGTTAACACTTAGCTTATAGTAGGAGCCATAATTTCCAGATAGACAACAGATGCGTTTCTATTCAGAACACTGTTATTTCCCCCCTTTTTTTAATCACCTGACTCCTGTAAACAAAACCTGCTGACTAAGGGAATAGCATTTTTCTTCGATTACCTGAAGGGATGGCTGATCACACAGTCTACCTTTCTGTTCCCACGTTCATTTTTGGAGCTCATTGGCCGACTTGACGGATAAGGTGGAAGTCTTAAAAACTCCAAATGTGTCCGAATCTAAGGACATCCAAATTGGTGTTCCCTCCCCCAGACTCCTCAAGAAAAGGCTGTGACTGAGCTCAAGGATTATTTTTTTCTGATTTGGCCTTCAATAGCAATCATTAAATATTGACTTATTGCTGAGAAAGCTTGTTGCTCCAGACCAGCTGTAGTGTCCAGCTTTGTGCTTGGCTGGCATAAGAGTCCCATGTAGTGGCAGAGGAGAGGACAGAGAAGGGAATTAAAGGGTATGGCTACAAAGAAGTGAATGAGCTCACTGGAATGTATTTGGGAAACTTGAGGGAAAAACATTAATGTGTGGAAATATGAGGGCTTAGTAGCATTGAGCTTGTAGATCACCAATCCAGAGAAAATCAGACAAGTTATAGTGCTGTTTGCTGTCTGTATGCCCTTTGGATTACAACCTGTATATGTGTCTGTGCATACAAGCACATTCAAACTAAAAAATTTTAAGTACTGTGTAAGTCTTGTTGCCATTTTGTTTTCAATTTGATCGCTTACTCATCATGGGCAATGTTTTCTGTGTTTTCTGCTGACAGAAAAAGGCTTCCTTGTTCTTACATGTTGATATATTGCTTCGTTTAAGGGAGAATGTTGGTGTTGCCTTCAGCAGAAATGATGTATGCATTTGCATTTCTGGAACGCTTTCAGAGTTTCCCATTTGCTTTTATCTCCTCCACAGAATGAGCATCTGTTTTCTAGTTTTATCTTTTCTGAAGATCAGCATAGATTGCTGATTACAGACGGCAATAAATTATCTTGTCGACTTTTGCTACATTTCATGTTTATTTTCTATATCTGAACAATGCTGAAGATTTATAGGAGACTTTAAAAACTGAGATGTGTTTGAGAACAAAACCTTTTTTTAAAACTGTCTTTTATTTCTAAAAGCCTGGTATGTAAAATTGCATATCTCTTTCTAAAACATGCTTTTTAATTTAAATTGTTGAAGGGTTTTCCTCGTGATTTATTAGACACTTGACTTTATGCAAAACTGAAAGTATATAATCATAAAACTAACAACTATTGTCAACTTTACTTGCCTAAAACAGAAAATTTGAAAATACAGAATTTATTAAGGTAAAAAATATGCTGCTTGTTACATTGTGTTCTTTCATTTGCTTTTAAAGGAATTTACTTTCAAATTTCTGTCTTGCAAAATAAGCGCAGAAAACTTCTGTAGTCACAATCATTATTCATTAATTTATCTGAAATTGCTGAAGAGTGGAAGAAATGCGTAAATTTTACTTTTTCAGTAGAATCGGCTGCGTGACTCTCTCTTCACTTGTGGGCAGCATGCTGTTTTGTTTTCCAGTTGCAATATATAGAAACAGTTTAATTCTTACCTCTCTAGTCTATTTTGGTATTCCAACCAGAGCTAACACTTTGAACATTTTGAGCTGGAAATATTCCCCAAACTAAACTTTTTACATCAGCATACCCTCAAGTTTGCCTCAACATAGCACTTGGTGTGTTCTTGTAGGAGCCAGAAAGTGATGGAAGTCCACCAAGTGTTTGCATATGAAGAGAATACCCTTTTTTCCATTGTCTGTGAAATTCCCCCTTCAGAGTTGACCTACTCAGAAATTATCTACCATTTCTCTCTCTTCTGAACTGCCAGGGGATATGTGACAAATACAGGAAATGTCTTTGTTTCTTTGGGCTTGTGAGAAAATTTTGACCAAGGCGTGTCTGTGTTTCTTCTGGCTATTGCAGTGGTTCGGGTAGACTTAGGATCATGGAGAGCGTCACTATCTCCAAACAATAAATCTGTCATCGCATTTACATTTGTATTGGGATGTGTGTGATGCATAATATGCAAAACAGTTGCTCAGGTGTCTGAGCAATCGAGAACACATAGGCATCATCTTTGTGTTTTGCCAATATGATTGATGGTTATGTTATTCGCACTCAAATCTCTTGTCGCTTTTGTAAGCTGGTGGGGTGATGCAAGAAGCTGTGCCACTCAGCCATCTTTGGGCTTTTCCAAACTGTTTGCTCAGGCTTAGTATGAGAGGAAATCAGTCCAACCCCTACCTTGAAATTTCTGCAAAGCAGTCTGTGCCAGTGGTTGACTTGATATTTTGTGGTATGGAATAGTGGGGAAAAAAAAAAAACTGAATTGCTCTTTAATTGTTGATAAAAGCAGCTGCATTAGATAGCATGCAAGCAAATGTCTATTTTAAATAAAAGACCAAATTCTCAGAAAAAAATAGTGATCGTGGAGCCAGATGCGTGGTGTGCTTTCATCCCAGTGTATTTTACAGTGCTGTAGTTTACAGTGCTGGAGGCACTCCATGTTTAGGAAGACTATTTTAGAGGTATTAATATTTAGCTCAACTAGGCTTTGTCTCAGATTAATCAGACTGTTATGTTATAAGGGGCTCTTGGGTATCATCCATCATGACAACAATGGAGCAAACGGATTCTGTTTGTTTTTGAAACAGACCTTTAGTTTTAAAATAAACAGAAGCATTAGATAATACCTCATGGCAATGTGGAAACAAACTGTGTAAGTCTTTCTCTAAGAGTAGCTAGGTAATTTATTTTCTGCTTAATTATAAGATAGGAATGCCAAGGGTTTCCACAAGTTTTTTGGAGTGAACACTTGGATTCTGCAAGAAGAGAACCAGGCCAAGTACTTAAAATTTTGGTCCTCATAAGGAATAAACTGTTTCCAGTCAAGCCACCTGTTTCCCCTTTTGTCAAATGTCTTGGTCTGAGGGCTCAGAGAAAAATCCAAGGAAATTTTTTCAGGGGTTCAAAGGAGCATAAAGTGATGTAAAAAAACCCCAAACAAACAACAACCCAAACCCAACAGGCATTTAATTGCGATTTCCTTTTTTTCCCCCCATGTCGGTTTGTTACATGTACAATTTCATGTATATCCTTTCAGATTTTAATAGAGTCCAAGATAATTTTGCTGCTTGATTTCTGCTAAGTGGTAAAAGACCCTGAAATTCTACCAAAAAATCAGACAAGGCCTTTCTGTGTGTGACTTTGTAACAGTTTTCTGAGAGGAAAAGTAGGGTCACTTCTCCAGTTCTCCCCTTGCCCCACTGCCTTCCCCTTCCCCCAAATAGGACCTTTCTTTTGGCCTCGGGCAGTTTTTTTTTTCCCTTTTCCTTTACCATATAAACTTGATTGCGTGTCTCTGAATGCAATTGAAGGCATCCCTAGGCAAGGAGGAGGTCAGACCTGAAAAAGGAAGAGGGTTGTTGCTCCCTGGGAATGAATTTGGAAGTTTGCCTGTTTTCTCAAGGTAATTTTTTGTCTTTTAAAAGCAGCATGTAATTTTTTTCTTTGTGTAGTTTTTGTGTTTCTCCTGGAATGTTCACCCCTAAGTATCTCATCAGTTTCCTTGCCTATTGCAATTTAAAGAGCTCTTCTAATTGTGTTTTCCTTGTCGGTGGCATTTCTTTCCCTATGGCTGCTTTTTAGAATTTGTCTTGAATTCAGACACTTACTCAGAGAGCTCAATTATTGTTTTTTTTTTTTCTATGGGTACGATTGACAGCCTGAGGTTCTCTACTGTAATTATTTCTTTAATTGTCCTATGAGGTGGAGTTGTTTTGTGTATTTTGGTGGGGCGGGTGTGTGTGTTAGTACCTCTTCTGCATGTTCTTTGGGTTTGATAGATTATAAACTAGCGAAGACCTGAGTTCAGTGCAGTGGTGTTAATGATGCAAGCTGAGAATTCAGCCTGTCTGGTTTTGGAACTGTGGCTTTCAAGATTTTTTAAGTGTTTTTAAGTTTTTTTTTTTTAAGTGTTGGAAAGTAGAAAAAATGGCCATTACCTTGTAATGGACATTGTGATCTTCTCCTCCAGGTCCCTGTTTGCACTCAACCTGAGTTACCACATGCCTGGCTCTGGGAGATTGGGAATAACCAGCAAAATCTTGACAGCGGCTGCTATGGAAGCACACAAGTGCATGAGAACATTGTAATGCATTTAAGAATTATTTTTTTTTAAATCCATAGAAAGCATCACAAGTTTCATAAGTAGTTCTCTGAACTGGCAGTGGTTTTTGTTTGTTTTGTTTTGTTTTGTTTTGTTTTTTTAAATGGTGAGTGGTAACTCAGGTTGAGCAAAAAGAGGGGCCTGGAGGAGAAAATTACAAAGTCCTTTAATGTAATAAAAATATCCATGTAATGGATATTTTTTCTATTTTCCAACATATAAATTCTCAATATTCTTGTCTTGTTAGGATTATCTTGGTAACAAATAAACTACACTGTTCCTGGTCAGTTTTTTTCAATGCTGTTCTCTTGCACCTCTGTTGCTTCCTGCAGCCCTTCCGTCACTCTTGTGAAAGAATGACCATGATAGTTTTTATCAAAATGTATAAAGTTGGTAGGAGTAGAGTCCACTCTTCTCAAAGTATGAGCCAGCGTTTATTGCGAGTCCATCATTTGGACGTCCTCTTCGGGACATTGCTTACTAAATGCAATCCTAATGCTTTGTCTTTAAAATGACAAACCATCCATGGCAGTCTTGGTTCTCCTAACATTGCCACCTGAGAAGCCTTCCCAAACATAGTGCTATGCCTTTTCCATCGAAGGGGATTGTCAATGGGATTTTCCCCCTCCTATCTTCTGTTTTTCACAATATTGTCTCCTTGTTCTACACATTAGTAAGAAAAAGGAAGAGTTGAGCCTTATGGAGAGGGAATCAGATTGAACTGACTGGAAGTAAGAAGAGATATTTGCATGTCCAATGTGTGTTTACTGGGTTGGGACAACATCCTGGAAGTTTCCCGTATCCCCGTGTTTGCTGGCATATGTACTGAATTTGCTTAAAAAAATAGAAATGAAATAAAACTTCCTTATCCAGTTCTTTTCACTTAAGCTAAGTTTCAATGACATCTGTATTCGTGCTCTTGTGTTGATGGCAACGACGTTAATATCAATGTCATTAATATCAATGGCTGAATATTGATTGCATTGGAATAAATTTTAAAGTTGTCTTTGTGTTGTGAAAAAAAATTATTTAAATTACATAAAAGTCTTTATTGTAACTTGAAGATGGAAAAAAATTAAGAAAGCTTTGAAATAACTTTCTGTGGCAGGGCCAGCTGAATCAGTTTGTGATTAGATGAGGTGTCACAAATTTATTAATGGGAAGAGTAAGAGGAGTATTGTTATAGCCAAACTGACTTTAATATTAATCTCTTTGTTTGCATTGGGCAAGTAATTATCTTAGCAGATTTGAAAATAGAAATCTCACCCCACAACTTTGTATTTACAGGCAAGAGAATAGGTAGTACTAGGTCTCCGTATAAAATGCTGGTTTATGTGAACGGGTGCTTTGAGGCTTAAACTGAAACCAAGCAAAAAAAGTGCAGCCTGCCTCTTTTGCCTATAATATCGTCAACATTGGGATCCATGATCCCTTTGATCTTTACATAAAACAGATGAAAATGCATAAATTGCTTCTAATCAGAGAAGAATTAAAGGAAAATAGCCTCCCGGAGGACAAAGCACCCCAGGCACCCATCAACAGCCTTACCAAATGACAGACCTGGAGGAGACTTCAAAGCTGCAAACACAACTGCCAGTGAAATCCACCAAGAATCTAGATGCCATTTAAAAAAAAAAAAAAAAAAAATTTTCACAGTTTGTAAGTGCCCAGAACTCTCTCTTTAAGAAAAAGTGACAGAAACACACTACATGGACATGGTCTTTAAGCTGCTAAATATTATTTTTCTTTTAGAAGAGTTGATAAAGGCAAGACTCGCTTGTTTAATTTAGTTCAAAAATGTGTTCAGACATGACAAACATTGGTAATTTTTGTGTCAGGTAGGGTTTATTCAATTTGAGTGGCATATTGTTTTGAAGCTGAAGTATGTATTTGTAGTGGAGGCGGATCAGACATTTGTCGTTATTGCTTCCTTGGTTGTCATCTTTATTTGTCACTGTGAACACAAGCAGAGTTAACATTCGTCAAACTGCAGAAGGAGGAGGAAGTGTAATGATTTTGATTTTGGAGGCGAGGGAAGATGTGAAGCAATAATTTTAGTGTGAGCAGTGTTCTCTGTGGAAAAAAAGGCAATTTTATCCTGAGTTAAATCAGAATTCAGATCTTTTTCTAGTTCAGGTAACTCATTTAAATACTGTATAGATATTAATATCAGTAATGTTAAATATAAGAAATAGCCTTGAATAAAAAATATTAATTGCTGGGTTGTTTCAACAGAGAGGTAACCTAAACATATCTTTTTTTTTACTTTGTTTTGTTCGCCTTCTGTTTATGAGGGGATACCAAAACTGCATTCAGCATTTTTAAGGATAGAGAATAAACACAATTTTATGGAGTACTAAAATACGACTGATGTAGTCCCTTCAAAATAAATATTGTATTAGGAAGGATTTTACCTGCTGCCAATTGTATACTTTGCTTAGGTGTTACATACAGCGTAACATTTCTATCCAAGCCCACATAAATTTGAGAGTCACTTAGACACATAAAAAGAACAAGTGACATTTCCAAATATGTTACTGCATATGAAATTGTTGAGTGGACTGAATGATTTGTGGTAGGTGAGGTCAGAAAGGTTGCCTAATTCTTTGTTGTACTTATTTTCAGTTGCTTATGACTTTTAATTGCTGTAACTGAAGTATGTGTTATGTGTTTGTCTATGGTTATTGGTTTTTGGAAGAAGAAAGCTAAAAGGTTTTGCCAGTCTGTCTAAGGATGAAGCTAGGAAAACCTGCTGAAGGCTTGCTTTCTCTTAACATTTTTTAAAGTTTTTCCCACATCCCAAAGTCACTGATACTTCTGTTCTTTGGAGCATTTTAAATTAGGTTTTGAAAGATTGGAGTTTCCTGTGTCTTGTGAGACCTTCAAGTTCAACAGTTAGCTTTCCAAAGCTTTGCATCTCCCCTGAATGCGCCCATCTCACTTTTGGGCCGCTGACCAGACTGCACCTGAGCCTTCCTCACAGAGAGAGAAGGAGCAGAGATTGACTCCCAGCAGAAGGGACGCAACTGGCCTTTCTTTTTAAAGACTGATCCCGATTGATCCTCTTAATATCAGGACTGACATGGCATAAGGCTGGAAGGCAGAGCAGGAAGTCTGCTGCCTTCTGTCGGGTGGGATGAGAGCTACAAAGAGAAGAGAGAAAGTGAAGTCTGAAATTCAAGAAAATAAAAATCAAATGTCTTGAATATACCTTGATGGCTTGTAATAGTGCAGAGCAACAGTCTACCTGATTATCGCCTTTTTCCCTAGCATGAAAAAACAGGTCTTTGCTACTGCTTACACAAATAATCCCCATTCACTTAACTTTTGCTCTGACATTCTTTTTCTGCCTAACGGCAAAACCTCCTCTAATAGTGAGTCATATGTCATTGGCTGATCAGTATATAAAGCCGAAAAATAGTCAGTCACTCTCCCCTTCTGTGAGTACCTGGAAAGTTGCTGCCGATTACATGCTTCAGGCACTGCTGTTTTCTTCTCCTTTCTTAAACTTTTTATCACTGTGGATCCTTTGAATTAGGCTGGGCCTCGTAGTGTTGGGACTTCCATGTGTGTCACACCTTTGGTGAAGAGAAATACCAGTTCACTTTGAGTGAAAGTGAGTGGTGGAATACAGCAGTAATCATAGAATCATAGAGTGGAGGGGTTGGAAGGGACCTTGAAGACCATGTAGTCCCAGCCCCCTGCCATGGGCAGGGATACCACCCACCAGACCAGGTTGCTCCAAGCCCCGTCCAACCTGGCCTTGAACACCTCCAGGGATGGGGTAGCCACAGCTTCTCTGGGCAACCTGGGCCAGGGTCTCACCACCCTCACAGGAAAGAATTTCTTCCTAATATCTAATCTAAATCTCCCCTCTTCCAGTTTGAAGCCATTCCTCCTTATCCTATCACCACACACCCTTGTAAAAAGTCCCTCCCCAGCTTTCCTCTAGCCCCTTTAGGGACTGGAAGGCTGCAATAAGGTCTCCCCGGAGCCTTCTCTTCTCCAAGCTGAACACTCCCAATGCTTTCAGCCTGTCCTCATAGGAGAGATGCTCCAGCCCTCTGATCATCTTCATGGCCTCCTCTGGCCCCACTCCAACAGGTCCACGTCTTTCCTATGTTGGGGGCTCCAGAGGTGGACGCAGTATTCCAGGTGGGATCTCACCAGAGCAGAGGGGCAGAATCCCCTCCCTTGACCTGCTGAGCACACTTCTGATGCAGCCCAGGATACAGTTGGCTTTCTGGGCTGTGATCACACATTGCCGGCAGTAATGTCTTCCTTCTATACAATATCAAGTAGCACAGGTACAAATTGATACTGCTTGGCAACACAACAGCTTAGCATGTTGTGTTTGTTTTTTTTTTTTTTAAGGAGCTCATTTTCTCAAATTCCCTTTCTAGATGCAAAGAAATTTTGGCTATTATTTACTTCGTATTTGCTACTTGGAAAGGAAAGATGATATATGACCATCTTCATTAAGCAATCAGCGTGATGGACTCATCAAACTCTTAGCAATGTCTTCAGGATCCCCTTAAGGTGGACACGTGCATTAACCAACTAGACAGAGTGCCAAGCGCTGCTGCTTCTAAACTGAGTCTCACAGGGGCATGAGCTGCCTCAGGGATCTGATTCATGGTCCAGGATGGTTTACCTTGGGATGGTTGGTTTGGTTATTGCACCGCCTCTGCTTCGGGGACAATTCAGTTGCTTATGTAGCAGCACCACAAATTACAGGTTGGCAAATGAAGGAAAGCTGAAATTGAGGCTAGCGTGCTGTTGGCACTGAGCTATACCTTGCATCAGTTCGCATCTGTGAAATACTCATTTCACAAGTAGCTGAGCTACCCCGCAACAGGGTGACAACCCCTTTGTCCCCAAGAGAAAAGAGAAATAGGTGGACAACTGGAATGAGAGCTATTGCATCTGTCCTGCGATCGTCTGCCCTGTTCAGGAATTGGCACCCTGAACTACAGCAATTTTATCCTTTATCTTCTTTCTGAATCTTTCAGTGTCCCCATTCAAAAGCAATGTGGATAAGGAATAAACAATTTAATGCCGTGGGTACTGCAATACATAATTAGCTGTCCAGACGTATCCAGTTCACCTTCTAGATACGCTCTCCAGCAACAAAGGTATTTTTAAAGGGATTTAATTTCAGGATCCCTCTACCTGCATGGAAATTAGGGTTTTTACAGTTGGGATTTTTCTGCTTATAAAGGATCCAAACAAGGACTTAGAGTTCTCAAAAACCTTTAAACTTCTTCAGATCTAATTGGAGTGCTTATGTTGGGCGGGAGTCATAGCTCTGACAATTGCATGCAAATATGATTGCATTTTGCATGCAATCAATGGCAGTCCTCTCCAATTATGATAATTTGATCAGGAATATGTGTTAGGTTGTTCTGCTGTTTCATATTTACTTTAGGAATTGGGTAGTGGCAGTCTCCTGTGGAAGGTCTTCATCTTAGGGGGGATTTCTGTGTAGTCTCTGCTGTGCTTCCAGGTTTTATTGTACCACCCCAATCTTGAACAGCTTTTAGTATACCTGCTTGTCAAAATACCATTTTTCCTCCTTTTTCTTCATCATTGCCTTTGTCATCATCATCATCACCATCACCATCTTTGTTAGGAATTTGTCACCTTTATGTCTATTCAGTCCTCAAAGATGGAGTTATCATGTGGCCTTGTTCTCATTTGTGCCTAAATTGGCCTTTGTTTTCCATCTGATCCATTTTTCTAAGGCTGTGACCAAGCAGTGCAGTGAAGTTAAATTTTCAGATTACCTATAATCCGATTTTATTTAGGAAGGACAAAAACGTTTGTCGCAGTCTTCAGTTTGTTTACTCCTCTGCCTTCAGCAGTTGAACTTAAACCTCCATTGCTCTGTCTCCAGCTTTCTTTTCTTCAGGAAGAAAAAAAGAGGAGAAAAAGCTTCTCTTTACCTGCCAATAACTCAGTGCAAGATATCTGGGGCTTGCTGATCTGCTGCTGCTGTCTTGGCCTCCCAGACGCCAGAAGGTTATTTCCCCTTCCTACCATGTGGAGAACAGAGAATGGGCAGAACACCAGAATGAAGCGTGGAAGCATGGCTCAGGTTGTGAGGAACCTCTCACTGTGAGATGCCTCCAGTTGTTCCAGCCTCTGCTGCTTATAAAAGCAAGTTGAATCATCTCAGATTATAGTCTGGCATATTAATGTAAACTGTGACTGGTTTTGGTTTCTCTTAATAGGCCGGACTGTGGCTTGTGGTTGTTCAGAAGCTCTGATGCAATGCTTGTGGTATTGCAACAAAGGGGGATAAACAATGGGTGAAAAGAAGGAGTACGGATGTCTCAGGGTAAACCATCTCTGCCCAGTCGGAGCTTTTAGATAGTCCATAGACGATAGGCTTGCTTGGTGACACTGCCCACTCAACCTCTACTGCTCTGCTGGGGAGAAAAAGGACCTTTCCAGAGACAGGTATCCTCTCGCACTGTGGAAATGGTGCGTCCAACTGTCTCCACCTGAAAACACCTTGCAGATAGACGTGGTTTGTGTTATATCTCTCCTGAGAATACAGTTTTAAGAGGCATCTTTTTGGCAGCCATGCCATCTGACACAGCTCTTGTTTTGCTCTTGCATCATGACCATAATTGCCCTGGTGAATTCTTTGTAGGGATGCCTGACGAGCTGATTCAGGGAATTGAACTGGTTTTAAACTGAACATTTTTCTTTGTATGGCCTTATAAATGGTTGTACCAGCAAAAATGAAGGAGGATCAACAGCTCTGGCTTTTTTTAAAGGGTCCGTTCTTGGGGCCCTCTGTGCTGGGGATGTGGGTGTAGCAGCAAAGTTGCTGATGATCAGTTTGGGGCTATCTCCTAGTGAACAAAGTAAAGTTATTCTTAAGGTTGAAAAGGTTTTGCAATCTAAAGAATGAGTTAGGGTACGGGGAATCCAACTAATTGAACTGGTTTTATAAGGAATCTCTTCTAGAATTTTGGAGATGCCTGTAATGAACCCCATTACTACCCAGCATCATCTCTTAGGAGTAGTATTAGCAGGTGCTTTGTGTCTTCCTGAATATAAAATGCATCCCTGATTTCCCCCTTAGCCATGTCTCCCCTTTACCCATTGACTTGAACTCCTGGAGCTCCCTTGAAAGTGTAATGCTAAAAACTTTTGGCAAGAGGTTTATAAAGAATGCGTGCAAAAAGACTACACAAGGAGATTCTAGAAAACCAGAGTTTTCATGGTAGTGGTAACTCAAGAGGATGTGAGACCACTGAATCAGGGAGCCTGGAATACTATACAGTGATATCCTTTGTAAATATCTGAGAAAAATTTAGATATTTTTAAATAAAATTTGCCTTGATAGATTTTGCCTATATTTATATTGAGCAAATGTGATCTGAGTATAGCTACTAATTTAAAAGGTGTAACTGCTTTTTGAAAAGAAATTATTTGAATGCTTGCAGGAGGTGAAGAAGAAATTAGCAGGTGGAAGAGTAGAATAGAGAAAGGGATTGCAGCTGAAGCAAGGGTTGGGTTTGTGAGGAAGAGCATAGGAGATGTAGGAGAAACATTCATAGGATCGTATAATGGTTTAGGTTGTAAGGGACAGAATCACAGAATGGTCAGGGTTGGAGAGGACCTCTGGAGATCATCTAGTCCAGCCCCCCTGCCCGAGCAGGTCACCTACAGCAGGTTGCACAGGATGGCATCCAGGTGGGTTTTGAATGTCTCCAGAGTGGGAGACTCCACAGCCTCTCTGGGCAGCCTGTAAGACCTTAAAGATCATCTCGTTCCAATCCCCTGCCATGGGCAGGGACACCTCCCACTGGACCAGGTTGCTCCAGACCCTGTCCAGCCTGGCCTGGAACACCTCCAGGGATGGGCCCCTGGAATCGTTTAGTTTGGGAAAAGTAGGTGAGATTGATAGGCTGAGACTATCTCTGCAAATCCTTCAGTATTACAAGAAGGGCAGAGAATTTCTCTGATATATATTGAAGGTGACGTGTTGAAGGAGAAGTCTTTCTAATGTGGCTCAGGCTGCTTTAACTAGAATTAAACTAAGATTCAGGGTAAAGACCATATCTGTGCTTTCTTTCACTCGCACTAAGGCCAGAAGTTTTTAATTTTATTTTAAGCTCCATCTCAGGTATAGCAGGTTCTTTTCTAAGATAAAGAGCCACCTTGCAAAATTTGAAATCGTTTTAAAGGAAAAAAAAATAATAGAGTTTTAAGCAACTGAACCATTTTTTGCTGCAAAGTTACCTCACTTTCCACCTTTGGAAGAGCAAAGTCAACCTCGTGAAGGTTTATTTGTGTTTCAGCTTACACAGATGAAGTTTTGCAAAGTTATTCACAATTTTAAGGGCACTTGTAAAATTAGGAAGGTGGATTGACACTTTTGCCAGCCTGCCCGTAACAATAAAAGACAAGCTCGGGCACAGGATGACACATTTGTCTAATATGGTAATGTCTGCCTTTAATCTTTGAAGTAAACATTTTTTCATGACTTTACGTTTTTAGAAGAAGCGTACTTTCTTAGATAATGGTTTAAAATACATATATGTGGAGCTTCGTTTCCACTTAACTAACCAATTAAATGCTGCTTTAGAGACAATTTTACTGACTTTGATCACAAAACAGGGCTTGCACGGCAACCCAAGCGTATCTTTAAAATGAAAACCAACTGGTAACTAAATTAAGAATATGCTCAGAGAGGTTGTGTTGTAGGTAATTTTTGGGTATGAAAGACACAAATGCAAGCTGGCGGAAAAGGAGATGAGGCTTGTTTGAAGGAAATGTGCTCTCATTTAAATAGTTCTATTTTTCCTCAGCTGTGAGTGGGAGGAAAGGGAGCTGAGGTCAGTGGAAAGATTGAAAATTGGTATTTCAAACACTAGGTGGTGCCATTGTGTAAAGTGTATTTCTGCGAAGTTTCTGAAGTCAGTGAAGATGAAAAAGGTATTTAAAAAACTTCTGGGAAACCTGTGCAGAGAAGTTAGCAGTGGTGAATGAAAGATTTGTGACACAGGATGAATGAGAGCGTGCCTATGGTTCTGCTTTTGGCATATGCAGAAGGAAAAGGGGCATCTCAGGAAAGAGCTGGGTGAGAAATCGTTGTGTCATTTCAACTTTCAGCCTGCTTGCAAGTATTTGCCTTTTTTTTTTTTTTCTTGTTTCAAAGGAGGAGAGAGAACTTAACCCGCACTGTGTGAATCTAGGAGCCATCTCCTAGAAGCTTTATATTGTGAATATATCAAAACAAGCTTCCCTTGTGTTACTTCAAATACACCCTAAAATGCCTTAGGATTAAAGCAATCATCTGTAATACAATATCTGTGGCTCATCGTTGATTGGCTCAAAACATGAAATACAGCTTTTTTTTTTTTTTTTCTTGGAACAGTCAATGTGTTTCCTTCGTTGTCTTCTTTACCAAAATTCTGCATTCCTTGTCTAATCCTGAGATATTAAAATAATTAAGTGGGATAGTCACAGTTTCACTAATGAAGCATAATTGAGCTTTGGAATACTTTGATATTAAAATAAAAAAGAAAACATAAAAATGGCTTTGCTGAGCGTATGCCCATTATTTCTCTGTATTGCTACCTGTGTTAAGCAGTAAATGGGGAGCTCGCTTGCCTCGGGACAGTTGGGCTGTCCTGCTAACAGCTTTTTCAGCCTGCAAATCTTTATTGCAGAGTGTGTGCGACTCTTCTTATTGGTTCTGTGAAGAGTTAGCTCTGAACAAAGTAATAATTTTAAACTCCAAAAGTGAACTCCAAGATGTGAAAACTTGATTGCGTCGATGCTTATTCTTTTAGACAAAGTCACCAAAAGGAAATCAAAGTTTTGCAATAACCATTCAGATCTGGTTGTTGTATGTAAATGATACATTTTTAATTAACTTTTTGCAAGCAATGTGTTTGACTTTATTCAGCAAATGCTATAGAACGACTGTTCCTCTTGAGTCAGATAAAATACGATTTCATGTGCTTTGTTATTTGAATATATCAAGTATATAATAACAATTTATGTGACCTAGAAAACACCAAAGAGTTGGCATCAATTTTTAAATTACTTCTTTCTTTCAGACCAAGAACCCTGTTCTGTAATAATATCTTACACACAGGGTTGCTTATTATAGATGTTGCATGTACTTTAACTGCTGTGCAAAGCACCTCTCCCATGTAATTACACAAACATATTCTTAATTAATGTGACTTGTGTTAGCGTGATCGAGCAATGGAATATTTTTCAGGTGTGTGTTTTGCAATCCTGAAAGAAGGCTGACAAATTAGGAACGTGGTTACTAAATATCGCACATCTCATGAACAAATCCTTGGGAAGGACAAGGGCCAGGACAGCTATGAGACTTCGTTGCAATGAAGTGCCTTTAAAAGCCCTAAAACATGTGTTGATGCCGGAATTGCAGTATCCCAGGCTTTTCCCGACCCTTAAGGATCTGTATGGAAAGTTGTCGTCAGATATGAAGAGCAGTCGGGGGAACTGGAACAGTTTGTTTGCTCCATGTGGAGCAACTTGACTATATCAAACCGAAATGTCTCTCTACAACTTCACTTTGCTAGAGTGACGTCTTTTGTGTTCCCTACTTTTGTCATTTAACTGCTGAGTATCCTGAAGGTAGGAGCTGTAGTGCAGTGTCATGCTGCTCAGTTCCATACTGTGAACTGATCGCTTTTTTACATGTTTCTGCATTTTTTTCATACCTCAGTGCCTGGAATACTTGCAGAAATTTTAGGATTGAGAGTGAAACTGGAAAACTTATATGGCTCCTCTTCTTATGTCCATTAACTTTGCCATTCCGTTTTGAACTGCTGTAAGGCAGCACAGGGCATATATCATAGATCACGATAGTCATTAATGCAGATAAGATTGTGCACATGCATGCATAGTCATGTAGAGAGATGGTTTTGGCTCCATGATTTCATAAAGCTTTTGAAGTTGTGGCCATACAGCTAATGAAGGAGGAGGAGCGGGTAAATGAATAGAGTAGTTACTTCCCCATGACATTTATCTGAAGCAGCTTTATTTGGTGGAGCGGTGCTTTCAGGGTAGACCAGCTAGTTGCTGATATATATGGGGAAGCAGTGTAATGATGCACAACTGGGATGACCAGTGGTGGAATCAAAAATTCGGCATACCATGGGCCACTGTCCATCTCTGCACTCACTCCAGAGCTGCCACAGACGGATGGGAAGTTCTTGGCGGCACCAACAGGCATTTTGCCATTACCATCTGAAAGCTCATTACACTCGCTTGGTGCCAGTCAGTTGCAAACTAGTTGAATATTGAGAAATCGGCTGTTGGGACTGTTGTGGAAATTTCCAATACTTTTAGGGAGGAGGCTGCTTGAAATGCAGCAGCAGCGGGGATGTTTCGTAAATAGAGTGCTCAACATACTGAAGCGGTATTGGAAAGACAAAAGTGCCTATCCTCTCTCCTCTTCCCCCGTTTTGATGGGAAAGAATACTTTGTAGGATGCCGCAAGCGGACAGCATCAAGTACGGACAAATATGCTTCAGGCCTCCAGGTGATACTGCCAAGCATATCAATAAGGGAGCAGGTTAGAGGAGAACAGATGTCAGCAATTTAATTGCTGCAAATAAACCCCTGGAAGGTGTCTTAATGCTGGAGTATGTTGTCTTGAGGCAGGTTCCCTGGAGATGTTGAAGACCGTGTTCAGAAAACCACAGGAACAAACCCAAAAGAGATAGCACTGCTGCTGTCTACCCAGGGTGGCAACGCACTCTGGGGATGCAGCAGTGGGAAGGGAACACCAACTGTGACCCATTGGGAAGGAACTGCTGGACATGGCAGTAGGCACATCCAAGTCTTTGCCTTTTATTTTCTCATGATCGGTAGGTGTGAGAAAGACGTGGCTGCTGTAATGTCTGCTTTTCTCATCATACCGAAAAGAGATGTTCCTGGTTGCCTTACAGCACTTTAAAGAGAGAGGTTTCAGCTAGTCCCTGTAGTCATGGAGCTGTGGTAAGGTTACACAGGTACGGGTACAAGACCTGCTCAGATATGAAGCAGTGCAGTGAGGGATGAAGGAATAGGTAGGAATGCGTCTGTAAAACCAGAAAGCCAACAAACGTTCTCTTTGAAATTATTCCTTTTCATTTAGGGTGACATAAAACATCAACAATTCAGCTCAATTAAAGTATGAGGACATCACTTCGGGGAGGTCAGCTTAAGTGCCCTATCTGCTTGAATGTCTTTTTTTAGACAAACCCTGTGTTCTGGTGATTGCTCTTCCTCCTAGATGTATGGCTTCACTAGAGCCATACTCATTTGGCTGAGTTTTCCCATGACTGCTCCATAATAGTACAGAGGGAAACCCACAGAGAATTAATCCAGTCATGGTTGTGCTAATTTCCAAAGAAGCAAGTGAAAATAAGGGGAGTTTGTAATAAATGCAATATAAAACCTGTTTACATGACTGATTCTCCTCCCCACCCCCACCAGCCTGACCTTACCTCATTCCAGATTCCCCAGTTCTAGCTGAAAGCATTTTTGTGAAGAATGCTACCAGGAAAATTCCCTTTTTTTTAATCTTGGCTATGAAAGACGTGTATGAAAGACCTTTCAATGGAATCTGTCTAAATGTGTTGCTATTGAAAGAGGATTGGTTTATAGTCACATAGTTTGATGTTCTTAGGAGGACTATACATTTAATCTTTGATCTAGAAATGATTTTAAGAGGCTGCACATAAGCTAAAAGAAGTTCTATCTAAACGCGCCATCTTCAGCTCCAGGTATAGCCAGAAAGATTGTGGTTTTCTCTGAGTGAATTTTCTCAAATATGGTTTCACTGCATAATTTCAGGGGGTTTCCTCTATCTTCATTTAGCTGGCATATTATTGTCAGATAAAACGCTTCACACAGGCTCCATGTAAATGATTTTTCAGTTCTGAATTCAGGGAGGGAGTAGGCTGTCCTCTTTGAGGTTATAGTGTTAACTCTCTAATAAACTATTTCTAGGGAAGATGCAGACAATTGGGTCTTATACCTGACCTGTTCCAGTCTGATCTCCAAGAACAGTCATTTTAAGAAAGGTAAGGTAAATCTTCATGTATGAAAAGAGTCTTACTGAAGATTTATTTCTGAAATTTTAGCAAGTGGATATGATTTGAATCCATTCATTGACTTAATGGTTGAGACATCTCTGAAATGCATCAGAAGCCAGAAAGAGTCCCAGTACACTAAAAGGTCAACAGCATTTTATGTCTTTATGGGCAGTTGCAGCCCTCAGATAAATAAAGCGCTTATGCATGTGCTTTAATACCAGTGAAGCCAAAAATTTATAACCATGAATTTTAGCGCTTTGCCAAAGCAAAGCACAGCTTGTGCAAAGAAGTTGTTTTGGCACTTTTTTTTTTTAAGCTGTCATGGAGCTTGAAATGATGCGCTCATCTAGGCAAGGAGACTTCTAAATAAAAATTGTAAAAAGAGCAAGTAAAATTTTCAAAATTCTTGCAAGTGGGAGTTGAAAATGTGACGGAAATATGCAGCCTCCCCCCCATACTTTTCAAAACCGGAGGGCAGCTTCTGGTTTTGATCCTGGAAGCCCTTCCCAGCTTCATGTTCTCCTCGTTGATGTAACAAACATCCTTCACCGTCTTTAAACCATGACTCAGCCACTGCTTGCAGAGGCTTATATTGCCCTAATTGTATTTTAGCTTTCTGTAGGGTTATAGGATACTTTCCAATTCTTTCAGACTAATGACTTTCCTAAATACTGTCTTTTCTTCAGCAATGTAGGTACAAATACACGTTGTTCTTAACAATACTGAATACCGTTCGACCTGTGCCGATAAGACAAATCTGACTCAATGCATATATTATTTTTGTAAAACATACAATTAACCAAACTCAGCCTTTATGCAGTAAACATACACTTTGGATAATCTTTTCAATGATGATAATGTGGACATTACACCCATTCTGATACATAGAAGATGATCCATGGGGGAAAAAGATACATGTGCATAAGTCAATTATTTGAGAACAGAGTCCTTAATTTCTTCAGGCTCTATAAAAAATTTTGGCATCTGCACGTATTTATTTTAGAGATATAGGGGTAAATCTTCATCACTGAGCATGGGGAGTTAACCATGGAACATTCATTAACGTTAATGGGATTTCTGTGGCTAATTCCCCACACACTGGCTGAAAATTTAGCCCAAAGAGATTTGAAAAGTGATGTTGAGAAGCAAGTTGGTCGGTTAGCCTCATTACTTTCATTTTATTAACTGCTCTATCTGCCACCGGCTTTGTATGAACACTGAGATATTATACTTAACAGTAATAAAGGGCTGTATGCTAAATACAGATTCTGGTGTGGAGGTAAAATAATGCAGTTATATGAGCAAATTTTAGGTGTTTTCAGAAAAAAAAAATAATCTGAAAAGCCATAGAATAGAAGGGGGAAAAAGATATTAAGGCGTATTTTTAGACAGCAGAAATGGTTTGCATTTCCAGTATCTCTAGTACAACTTTAGCACCAAAAGTAAGTATACCTTCCTCTTTTTTTTTTTTAACTTAGTATTCCACTGTTGGAATCTAATTTCAGAGCTGGCCAACTCTGAGTGGGGAGTTGGAGCCAATGACTTCCAAGTTTCTTCCAGCCTCAATTATTGTATGATTTGGACATAATATAGCATTTTTTTCTTGAAGCCTTTTTGGTCTAGTTTTCTTTTGTAAAAGTTAATTGCAATAAGATAGGAAAGTCAGTTTTGTGTTTATCTTAAAATTTTGAAGGATTATTGGAACCTGGGCAAACATAAAAAGCTATTTCATCTGCTAAATTGAAAATATTGTTTTAAAAGGAAATACAGGCTCTAATTTAAAAAGTTTGTCAGATTTGTGTTGCTCTTTTTTTGTGTGTTAAGGATATGCGACAGAAAATGTGTGTGAAATGTGAATATGTGTGTGTGTGCATATCTATATTCACATTTCTATTTCTCTTGTATCTTAGCAGTTTCCCTTCCTTTTTAGGGGAGTTATTAAATTGCTTTTCCAGTTGTTATTCAGAGCAGTCAGTAGCCAGCCATTAGAGGGTGCTTATGCACCAAGGAGCTCTCTTTTCTTAAAACCCAATTTACTTAACTTTAAGTATTTGTAGATTTAATGAAGAATCATTTCATGTTTCCTAGAATTACCTCGTTTCTTCTTTAATTTGCATTACTGTATGGAGTACTCTTCTTGGAATTCAGAGGATTAAAATACGGATAAGTAAAGGTAATTCAGAGAAGGCAGAATGATTCAAAGTAGCAAAATTATTATGTTTCATAATTGTTAATGCAAAAACAAAGGAAAATATACACAGACCCCATGCAAGTGAAAAATGGGCTGGTCTCTTACCTAATTAATCACAGAGATGAGCATCTGTATTTTATAGCACTTGCTTACAATATTACCGCCTCTTTTAGAAATGGATTCATTCATTATAACACCTCTGCATATATTTGCAGCAAGAGTGGTAAATTAGATGCAGTTTGTAAATTTCTGCCATTGCTAGTAAAGATTTAAATATAAAACTCAGTAAAAGAAAGTTGTTTGTTTTTCTCTAGAGTCATCATGTTTCCTCATTCAGCAGCAAACTTAAAAACGGTATGTCTTTGGTGTGCGAATGTGCAGACCGCAGAGTAGGGAACTGGTTTTATAGGCATTTATCCCACAACTATAATTTTAAAGTCTACATTTCTCCCCAGGACCTTGGTGCAAGATGAGTGAAGGAGAATGGTAAATTTCTAAGAAAAAATTCTGCTGGTATGGAATCAGTTCCTAAGGCTAATTGAATAAAAGTCATTAAATTTCAAAAGCAGCACGTAGTACAAAGCAATACATCTCAGTTATATGCCCAGTAATGTCTAGACCATGAGCGCTCAGCAAAGAAATCTGCCACCTGCAAATCTCTGTCATAGCCAGCCCATGGAGATGGTGATTCTGAAAATACTCCTCTGGGAGAAGTTGGTACATCTTTGCACGTATTTTCAGATTCGGGTTAAGGGTTTTTGATATCCAACGGCTTTTGAAAGCTGCCAAAACTTCCAAAGACTGTAAATGTAAAATGTAAAATGTCTAGTAAAATGACGATTGACAGCTGGAGGAACTGACACTGAGCTCAGAAAGGGGAGGGATAAAAACCTTCTTTGGGAGCTTCTTAAGAAGCCATATAGTCTCCTAGGACTAACAAAAAGGGTAGCAAAATGTCCCTTCAGGCATAATTGTCCATGTTTTTATTGCACCTCTATATGTTGATGTGCTCATTATACCATCTCCGTATCGAGAGCTGCTGGTACTGCTGTCTCCAATTTTACATATACATCACTTAGATATCTTTTCTGAGCTTCTAAGAGCCCTTCTTCTCAAAAGGCAGGCTTTATGTTGCAAGAACACGAGGAATTAAAATCTGTGAATCTCCCTAGCATCATACTCACATCTTGGGAATTCAGGATCTGCATATATATTTTAAGTAATATAAATTTCAACAGAGGTGGGCGTGCTTTGTGAAGCTGACATGCATTGTTGTATAGCTAATTTGATTCTAATTCTTCCAAGAGATTATACGGTACTTATTTATGTTTCTTTTAGCTGTTGATAGGCGTATGTTTTTTTCTTTAGTACCTGGACTGTCTAGTTCAGACTCAAGTCAATTTTTTTCTAGTTTGGGAGTAGAATCTAGGCAAAAGTAAAACGTCTTTCTTAAGCATATCAAACGAGAGTAATTGAGTATTGTGAACATCTTGTTCTTTCTATATAAAATGTGGGGCTTCTGAATGAATACACAGAATGACTACACAGGTAGCCTCTGAGTTCTTTCAAGATATTAGGCATTGAAGGTTATGTCATGTGTCATGTTGAAGGTAGTTGTTCATAGATTTTCAACAAGGTTTTTAGATTAGACACATAACAACGTCATGGAATCATAGAATCATTTAGATTGGAAAAGACCTTTAAGATCATCAAGTCCAACTGTTTTGTAATGCCACAGTTTCTACAATGCCCAGCAAACTTTAGCCCTAATCTTATAAGTGTGTTTGGCGCTATTCTTTTGCAAATCATAATAGTACTGTAATTTGGAATGAAATATTAATGCACACACTCTGCTCATTAGGAGCATGGACCAGTTGACCCAGTAGTAGGTTTTCCTCTGAGTTGAATGACAACAGGAGACAATTTCAAATTACAAACTTTTTTAAAATTAGGTGGATGGATAATTTGTGCTGGGAGGATATTTGAGTACCTGTTGTAAATCACTGGTTCAGTTTGCAACTGGTATTTTAAAAATTGGAACTAGACAGGTAACAATGGTTAAATGAAAACAGGGAGTCTGCCTGCTCTTATACTTTATTAAACTAATTATTGCTTCTAGTATTATACTTTTTAAATTTTAATAGTTTTTGGAGGGTTGATTCCTTTAGTAAACATTTCCTATATTAGCAAGAGCTGCTTTGTATTACTTTTTTTGACAAGTAGCATAAATCCATCAGTTAACAATGGGAGTAGAGCTAATAAGCATAGTCATGAAAAGAAAGCATAGGTGATCAAATACACTGGATATGCCAACTCATAACTAAAGATAGTAAAGATGCACATATTTTGATTATGTCAATCTTCAGATCTGTCCGCTAGGAAAACAAACTTGATATACAGCTGGAAAATTAAGACAGTAAGCCTGAAGCCAGGTAGTGCATCACCAGTATTATCTAAAAAACCAGATGGTTACATCTACAGAAAACCAATTTGCATTTCTCTCTGTAATTCAACTACACATTGAGAAGATGCTACAAGCTCGTTGATTGATTCTAAAGTATTAAAAGTTGACTAAAAGGTCCATTTTACATTTAAAGAAGATTATAAAACATAAAATGTACAAATTCCACCAGTACATTATTCTACAGAAATTAAAAAGAACTGCTAGCCTATGCTGACCAGGAATTAGAGCAATTGCATAGATTCTTTCAAGGCATGAAACTGGGGTTGGTGAATGAAATGACCTCCATGTCAGTGTCATTGTCTAGTGTATCAAGTAAAGATACTGCAATTTTCAGCTTTTTGAGGCAGATGAAGCTGGTCATAAAGTGACACCTAACAGTTTTCATCCAGTGGTGACTGTATCAGCAAGAGTAAAGTCTTCCTTAGGAAGCGTTGAATGATACCCGTTGTCTGTGTCATCCCTTGCAGAACCTGAAACTCAATTTATCTCTACTAAAAATACTCAAATTTATAGGAATGGTGCTGGCTGTTACTAAATCTGTTGTCTTGCTGTTGTAGGACAGATTTGAGACCAAATCTGTTTTAAATACTGGTCGAAGGCAGCTGCAGGTATCTTATTCACAGCTAGTCTTACTCTGCTCACATAATAGGTAGAATGAAGCTGGACGGAGCTTTTGGCCCTTGAAATGCTCGTGTTCATACTGTAGTCAGTTTGGGTCCCCTTCATCGTCAATGGAAAGAGATTCGGCCCATCAATTGTTTTCTTTTACGCGTATGTTCATGGGCAGCACTTAACCACTGTGGTAGCCCAACTCTGTCGTGTGGCCATCCGTCTTACAGACAGCAGTCCGGCTACCTGGGCAGAAGCAGGATTACCTTGGGCTCTCCGTCAGCAGATTCAGAAAGACCACATCCCATTCGGCCACGTTCACATCGGCATCACTGCCAGAGATGGGAATGCTTAAAGAGAGAAGCTTGTGTCATGAGTAAACTGGGAACTAACTGAGCATCTCAAGTTAATTCTGTTTGACAGGAAAAGTTCCTTCTGTTTTTGGTAACTGGATTACTTAGATCATTTTTTGTTGTAAAAAAATACTCAGTTTTGGCTTGATCTTTCTCCTCTCTTTCCCTCTGTCTTTCCCCACCCCCCAGCCCCAACTTGCTGTTTGTCTCATAATGTGGACTGCACCTATTTTGTCTGCATTTTTTAATAAGGTAGATTTCTGAAACTAGCTATACTTACAGACCAAATATTTTACTCTTGTGGCTTTCCCAGAAGCAGTAGAGTAGTTTGTAGTTCAATATTAAAATCTGCATGCATTTTGTTCAATATATGACCCCACTGCTCAGCAGTTCCAAATGTGATTATGAAAATGTTTAAACACATTTTTTTCTTCAAAGTTATTTTCCCTAATGCATATCTGTGTAATTAGAACATAACATAAACTATACTGTAGCATTACAATCAGGAATTAATTATTGTAACATGAAATTTTCATTTTTTGTCTTTCCTAACTGCAAAGGTGAGTGTGGCTTAAAACTGAAAAAATATTAGTCCTTTTCATAGAAACCTGTTTGAAGATCATAAAGAAGTACAAAAGAAGAAAAGCTTTTTGTTTGTGTTTGCAATCAAATCTTTCTTAAAAGGAAGTCTGACACACAGGCATTGTAGTTTTTTTTTACTATTACATTGAAGAAAGCAAGATACAAGTCTCGCTGGATTAACTGGAATTCAAGTACAGCAGAAAAAAAACATATTTAAAAATAAACGCTCGCAAACAAGAAGCTCAATGAGCCTTGCAAATGGCTATTCAAAGGTGATTTTCAAATATTAGTGAAGCTTAATTTATTCCTTGCCTAATTTATTGCCTGCATCAAAATAAAACAGAAGAAAATAGGTCAACATAAAGAAGCTACTGAAAATTATTTAAATGGCAAAACATTCTGAAAACGAATGCAACAAAATACATTTAAAGATGTTGTAGATCTAAAAACAATCAATGTGTTTGTTCTAGTAAATTTATTCAGCTCATGCACTGTACTCAGAAATATATTTCTGTTTTTAAAGACAGCTTGCAAATTTGCAAGATTTGTAAATCAAATCAACGTGTTTGCCAGTGTGCTTTTGAAAATTCTTTAAACAAGCACTCAGTTAACATGCAGAGTGTAACACGTTAAAGGCAAGAGCTGTACAGTTCAGTGAGAAACGTGTTGGTACAGCACATAAACAAAAGGAACACTAAATGGATGTTCGTGCCGTGTTTTCAGTGCTCCACTTAAAAAAAATAAACTGACATCCTTACAGATCTGGTTAGTAGTTTGATAGCTAAATCTGAAATACTGCATAAAAATATAGAAGAATCTTAATTGTTTAGGTGCAAGTATAGTTAAAACGGAGATTGAGCTCTGGTTAACTCATTGCTTTGGACTTAACTATTGTTCTGATCACTGTTTATTTAATGGTAGCAGCCCATGCTGCAAGGCTGGGCGATGAGCTAAAATCCCCGTGCATAGAAGCGTAAGTGGAAAGACACGATTCAGATCTGTTGCTGTCGATAGTACTGCTGTAAACCCACACATTTCCGTAATTAATTTCCAGTGTGAACTGGTGTTTTCAGTTTAAAGACCTGCTGATATAAACCTCCTTCCTTGCAAACGGGAGTTGCGCCAATGGTAGGGCAACAGAGCGAGGACTTTTCCTGTGCGTGAATAATTTGCAGGTCCTTTCACCTTTTGAGGCTCGTTTCTGCTTAGCTTAAAAAAGAGGTGTTGTTTTATCTTCTCTTTTGGCTGATAGTAAGAAATCACTTGTAAGGAAATTTTATGACCTGTTGACCTGCAGTGTTGAAAAATTGGTTTATTTACTACAACAATCACTATCTAAAAGAATAGCATAAAACAGTTTGACACTTAGTTCTTCTGTAATTACCTTATGTCATGTGTCAGCACTGGATATCTGTAGTTTGGATCGCTTATCTACTATCTGGTTTATATAAAGGCCTTCGGGGTCTTTATCAAAATGTGTATATGAACTTTTCACTCTGTGAAGTAAAAACCTGGGTCAATTATATCTATTTTCTGTGACCTTTTTAACTTTTCATGCCCGCTGTGCTGAGGAGTTGTTATAGATTGTAATGCTTGCCCGCAGTATCAATTGGAGAATGATTGCTGGCGTTATTAATGTTGGCAGAGGTGTGGCTGAGACGTAAACTAAATATCTTCTTGCAAATGGCATTACCTCCGTCAAATTCATTCTGCTTCACTCTTGTTAATCTTATTATCTGTTCGGTTAATCAATAGCTGTCTTGCAAAAGAGTGTACCAATAACAGACATTGAAAGTGTGTTTCCGAAGGTGGGAGAGAGGGTAGTGTGGTTTGGGCAGTAGGCGAGAATTTACCAAATCAGAATTTAGTTTCTAATCCTGTTGTCGTCTCCTTGGGTGACAACTCAGCACAAATTGTGCCTCTGTTTTGACACAAGAACAAGAAATTAGGTGGCAGCAATTTATCCCCATATAGGTTTCCTGTGGTATTTCTGCACCCTCTATCTAGTAGGTAGAGTTTTAGTGTAGAGCTCAGAGGATGAACTGGATGGATGTCTCTCACCCAACAATTGACATCCCGAACAATGCCCTGCATGGCTTTTCACCCACAGGCAACTAATCTGTTTTAAAATAATAGTATCTAAAACACTGGTGCTTCATATTAATATAAATTAAGTCTGGCGGCAGTTTTTTATGGTTAGACGTGATCCTACCATGACCTTTGCTGTGGCGGTCAAGGAGACCGTCCCTGCAGAACCAGTTGCAAGATCAGGGCCTCAACATTTTGTATGCAGTTAAAATAGTTGAGTATAAATGTATTAATTAAACCCAAGGTATTTGCACAAGAAGTAATCTTAATTTATATCAACTAGAGATAAAACGTTTGTTCTGTTCTACAGCGTTTACAGAATTTCAGTGTTCTTAGTATGTGTCAAATAGTCTTAATGTTCTTAAGGAGCTATATGTATATTTTGCAGTTAAAAATGTAAATATCTTGTATAAAAACTCAGTAAATATAACTCATTGAAAAAAAAAAGAGGATTATTTTCAGCCTCACAAAACAATAAAACAAACCACACAAAAACGAATTCAATGGAGCGTAATACAACTTCACAGCATATGGGAGCAAATTTACAATGTATAATTTTCATGCCAGAATTCTCGAGTTATCAGATAATGTATTTCCTTTCAGTGATTATTCTGCAAGCCATGTTTAGGCCTTTCTTACAATAGAAGCTTCACTGTGGGTTTCAATACAGAGTGCTCTTGTGTGTTGTTCGCCCATCTACAAAGTAGTTTTCCTATTGAGATTGGGGCAGTTAGAAGAAGGAAAAGAATTCGCTTCATTCACGCGTTTGGCAAAAATATTCTGAGTCATCGAAGTATGCTGATTTGAAGAGAAAGAAAGCAGCAACAGTAAATATTTGCCTAGAACTTGAGATTTATGGTAATTGAACAACTTGTTATTTGGGTTAGCTGAAAATATTCTTAAACCGATATGAATTATTATGCGCTGAGTAGATTTATAAAAGCATGCCTGTATTTTTACTTCTTAAAATCGGAGGTTGGTTTTACAGATGGGGGACCTGATTTTCATTTATACTACAAAATCGACACTTCTTTTCTCAGTAGAAAAGGGATTTAAAGGAGAAGTAAATCAATATGAGAATGAAGCCCATTGTGCTACTAAAGATAGCAAAGATCTCAGGCAAGGCGTTTCAGTCCCAGGAGGAGGACTTGCGAGGAGGGGCTGACCTAGGCTCAGGAAAAGCAGCTGCTGGCAAGGAAGGGTCTGAGTTCAACAAGCACCTAGGAGAAAAGGAAGAAAAAGAAGATGAGCCCAAGCCTGCTTGTAAAGGGGAAGGTGACATACGGCAGTGATGATTGGGGAGCAGAGATACCCGTGGCCCGGCTGCAAGAAATCTAGTCATGGGTGCCAACAGACCAGAAAGAACGGGGACTACCAAAGCCGGCTTGCAGTTGTCCTTCCAGAAGAATTAGCAACCCATTTGATCCAAATTTTATCAGGTCAGTCTTTTGCTTTATGTAGCCACAGCGTTTTTGATCTGATCTGAAGCAGCAGAAGAACATTCGCTGTTGTGGTTAACCCCAGTCTGACTGTAAATGGGACTCCGACCCTGACTGCCCTTTAGTATGGACTGTAGAGCTTCTGGTTAACATACTCACATCTCAGACTTGGCCAGTGCAAAGTGAAAGATGAAGACTAGAACCTCTACTCAGCAGAACATCAAGTTAAAATTCTACAATTAAACAAATGAAACATTTAGGAATTAATTGAGAACAGCTTATTTTCTGCATAGGTGATGGAATGGCTAACCTGTGCAATGCAAAGAAAGGGTTGCACGATGGGAAGGTAGATCAGAATGCCATCTTTGCACCCGTTTAACTTCTAACCAAATTAAAACTATGCCATTCTGTGCTATTTCTACAATGGGTTAGATCCAAACATTTGTGAAATTTAAGAGTGTTGTGGCTAAAAATTCAGGGCTGATCTTACCAATGGCCCTATTGAACCGAGGCCTTAAAACCTGATCAGTCTCCTGTACTCACTAGATTTCTACACAGGAGCAAGCAAGAAACTGCTCACACATACCTATGTGCATGTTTTGCTCTTAAAATTTGGGCCAGTGTCCCAGATGAGAAGTAGCCTGCTTACTCTCTTGTATCCGTTAGTGAAAAACAAGTACGTTTGGCAACATGTCTATGGCAATTTGTTCACTAAGCAACAGAACTAAAGAATTTCTGATGATCTCCCCCTGCCCAGCTCACGTGTGCTTTGTGCTTTTCTCTTATTCAGTAGTGGTATAGCCAATATATACAATATATGAATCCCCACATCTGCCTCCTTTCCCCCATCCACTGTGGTCTCAGACCTCCTCCGCTTTTCCCTACAACCTGCCACCCATTCTTTCCCCTCTCCTATCCAGTTCCTCCCCATGTTTGCAGCCCTCATGGTCACCATGCCACCACTGTCTTCCATGGGCTACACCCCCTTTGTTAGATCATAGAATCATAGAATGGTTTGGGTTGGAAGGGACCTTGAAGATCATCCAGTTCCAACCCCCCTGCCCTGGGCAGGGACACTTCCCACCAGACCAGGTTGCTCCAAGCCCTGTCCAACCTGGCCTTGAACACCTCCAGAGATGGGGCAGCCACAGCTTCTCTGGGCAACCTGGGCCAGGGGCTCACCACCCTCAGAGTGGAAAAATTTCTTCCTAATATCTAATTAAATCTACCTTCTTCCAGTTTGAAGCCACTCCCCCTCATCCTATCACTACATGCCCTTGTAAAAAGTCCCTCTCCAGCTTTCTTGTAGGCCCCTTTCAGATCTTCCAGCTTGGCAAGAAACACTGGGCTTCAACGGTGCTAGAGCTACAGATTTCACCAAGAAAAGTGGTTAAGGCCTGAGCTATCCCTATGTGTCTCTCAGTTCTGGTCTTGAGACAATCTTTCCTTGTGTCCACCTGCAGATTTGCACAGCATTTGCAGGAGTTACCTATTTTTAAGAATTTTTTTTTCTGGGAAAACAAATCAGAAGATTTGATTTAGCTTGATCAGTGGATTAACAAATTTAAAAGGTTTGACTGACAGGCACAAGCATAGTTTTCTTAAGAAACCAAATTAAAACAATAGACATACATAAATCTAGCAGTTTCCTTTAATTGCTGTGCTGCTTACTTTTGGTGGAATAAGTTGTAGAGGCGAAGAATCTGGATTTTTTCTGCTTAATCCTAGAATGCAAAATGAAGTTTTACAAATTCTGGTGATTTTGCTGACTTTATTTCTATATGTGTTTATTATGAGAAAAATTTTTACTAGTCTATTTTTCAGTGAATAATTCCAGTAAAGTTTAAGTTGATGGAGCTAAAAATGTCAACGTATGTTTAAAATTGTATTTTACGTGCTTTACACAATTGTTGTATCAAAGCATTCAACAAGTAGCTACTGGTCTAATGCAAAAAGTTCAGTCTAAACTTTTATCTTACAGAGTCAAATATTGTGTTTGTGAATCATATCTGTGCTGCAGGGAGTTCCTCTCCTCCATGAAGGAGAAATCAGTCATGAAGAGGAAGAAAAAACAAGCGATGATTTCTGCTCTGAATATTATATCGCAGAAACTTAGACTAAGTTGTGGGATGATTGATGCCTTACTTTGTTTTGTTCAACGTGTGGTGCCCGAGTTACAAATGGGACATTGGGAACGAGCCAACATTGGTGGCAGGGATAGGATGCTAACAATGGAAGGGTAGAGGAAGGGAGGCAGAGCTAAGATCAAGGGTATTCTGTTCTGAAACTATAGCTAGCAGAGCTATTGTGGAATTAATGCGAAGTCAAATGAAAAGAAAATACCTGTTTTTCTGAATTAGAGTCCATGGCGGCTATTATATTATCCAGTATTTTTCTGAATAAAATTAGACCTGTAGAACATGAAAGCAATCTGGAGTAGGAGGAAAACAAAAGGGTGGCCTGCGCTGATCCTTATAAAATAATTCCTGGTGCTGTATTTTTTGCCAAGAAAGTTTGATACCATGTGAGTGGTGAGAGTGGGTTCTGCAGCATTTTCTCTTATTTGGGCATTTTGTCCTATAACATCTGCCCAAACCTGTGTCTGAAGCACCTCCTGTAGTACATGTATACATGTTATTGCAGGAGCTTTGCAACTTTGCTGTGGCATAGAGGTACCTGCTTTCTCACTAGCTTTTTATTTTACCTTGTTTCTGCTCCTAGGAGTGTCTCCTGAACTACAGCGATATTTTGGAGGGGATCCCCTTTGCTTATCCCTCTTTTGCTGGGAGCACCTTGTCCCACCTTCAATGGAATGCCACCAGGCAGATGGTCATCCTGGAGCTTGGTACTTACAGGATTTACTCTTAGAGGGGCACTTGGGACAGTGTCATGACACCAAGCCATGCCTCTGGTGTGTAAACTACGAAGTTCAGGTGGTCTGTTGTAGTCAGCGTTTCCTATTCTCTAGCTCTAGGTTGCTCCTAACATGTTTTCAGAGGTCCATGTTCTTGGGATACACTCGCCTGGGGAGCGGGGCATTGCCCCTCTCTCCCAGGTAACTGTACGGAAAGAAGAGAAATACGATATCAGTGCCCTGAATCGCTCATGCAGTGCATAGCTCCTAATTATTTGGCACGACAGCAGCTATATTGAAGTTGTCGGAGTGGACCCTAGATATCAATTTCGGCATTTGTTGATGTCACAAAGTTGCCAGGTGGTTATTTTCTGTATCAGTGGTTAAACAAAGATTTACTAAACTGAGGATTTTTTATTTTTTTTTTTTTTTAACAAAGCACTCCTAAGAGAGCTACAGGAGCAGGCTAACCATTGCAGAACATCTCCATTTGTCAGTAAGCTTTTGCAACCACCAAAATATCCCTGCCTATTGTTTGTGGAGATATTGTGAAAGCAGACAGTCAGTGTTGCATGAGCCAGAAAAAGAATCAGCTGTTAAATTGAATTCCAGTTTTACCTTAACAATAGAGTTACTTTATCCTATTTTACCCAAACTCTACTCAATTTTGTAGGAGGGGGATGAAGTCCATGGGAGGAATTTTTTATATTTTTTCATACCTACCTCTTTGCGACAGATAGGCCCAGCTCATGTACTTAAAGGACCATTGTGAATTCTGATAAGCACTTTTTGAAGACAGAAAGATCCCTTTGTCATCATCATCTCCATCCCCATTGTGCTGGAAATATAATGATGCAGTAAATGGTGAGATGTAGTTGCGTAACTGAAAGTTGGTGTGTATGCCTTCAAAAGCAACAACGAGAAAGAATTCCTCTGAACAAAATCGTCAGGCTTTACAATGCCATATTTTGTTACAGAAGCAAACTTTCTTTTTTTTTTTTTTTTTCTAGACTATAACTAACCTGAAGGTATTTCAGATTAGAACATTGTAAGACTGAATCAGTATTTGGGGGGCAGATTTCCATTTTCACCGGCACAAGAGTAACCAGCATTCAAATAATTAGCTGTTTTGTGGGTGCTCAGAGGCTGAAGAAAGTGAGAAGCGAAAAGCTAAACCCAAGATTAGAATAATTGACAAAATCTCTTTTACCTTTTCAGGTACATGGAGAATTTTGCTTCATTTAGGTTATTCAGTGCAGACTCAAAATGCAGTTCTTTAGAAGTCTTTGGGTTTTTAACATTTTCTTACAAACTTTCTTTTTTTTCCCCTTTTGATGGCATTTTTTCTGTTAAAGGTGTGTGTCTTGAACACTGAGTGTTTAGTGCTCGTTTGAAAGCTTCCTTCTGTTTTTCGGAAGGCTTCCTCCGTGTCTCTGACACTTGGTGAAACAGTAAGGACATGAAAGTCTTCCCTGATCTGTCAGTTTGGGAGGCACACAGCAACGTGAAAACATTGTGGGGTAGCTTTATATTCAACAGGAGGATACAACTAAAAGGCCCTGTGGACCATATGTACAAGAGCTTTGGTGTAATTTGGGGAATTTATGGTAGATTCTTTGTTATGCCAAAGTCTTCCAGTCTTACCTTGTCTTCTGGACAGATGTGCCTTCTCTCCAGCTGAAGAGATCATCTGCCAATCAAAGGTTTGTGTGGTTTTTCTTTAGTCAAACCATGATAAGATTTTGAGAAGTTCACTCAGTTCGATGACTTCCTATTAGTGAGAGATTTTGATCTGGGATCTCTGGCCCTTGGGAAATGCAAGCTTGTTTTCACTTGCTAAAGTAAGAAAGGAAAGAAAGAGACAATAAGAAAATTATAACGTACAACGTACAATCTCCTTTTACTGTAGTCCACATGGAAAATGAGGGGCTGCTCTCGTCTATATTTATACCAAAAATGGTTCCCATGTTCAACAGACCACCATTGCTACTAATCTCCTTGCATTTTTTTCTAAATCTCATTCTCACCCACGATGAAAGTATATTCCATTTACTAGACGTGTGTCATGAGCTTTTATTTTCTGTGCTTTTTTTTTCTGATAGAACTATGGGATTTAGTAAGTCAGCATGACTTTTTGTACATTTGGGGAATCAGTGTAAAGGAAATGCTATTTCCACTTGGTGCTATTTCAGTGGATTAGGCAGTGCATCAAAACATACAAATTAGCTTGAGTGATAATACCTCCAGGTCTCATAGCTCTGCTGGGACTATGATAGCTTCCTTGATGCTACCTGAGATTCTTGCGCATATTTTTCATCTTGACGTAAACATCTGATACTCTATGTGATTAGAATTCGGCAACCGTCTTGTAATTGTTTCTCTATCTATGTGGCACTAATGGAAAGGAAATGAAGAGTCCACTTCAAAAAAGAAAAGGAGTTCAAGTACAGCACCATACCAACAGTGGTTCTTAAGCAGGCTGTATTTGTGTGAACTCCTCTTCTCAGTCCAGCTCTCTGTGGGTTCTTGGGTTTAGGGAAAGAGGTGAAAGTAATTGGTCTGACAGCCCACTTACAATTACAGCACTGCAGGAAATCACTGGGGGAAGTCAGTTGGTTGCTGTATTGCTGTGAAGGTTCCCCGTGCTCCGTCGAAACACAACGCATCCTCTCATGGGAGTATTCAGATGGATTGTTTAAAAGACCACAGTAAACATTTTATAGCTGTAGTCAATGGAACGATTATTTCAACTCTCATATTTTATATGCTTCACAACTGTTCTTTCTCAGTTTTTATTGATTTGGTGTAAGTGCTCTCTTTTATTTAGAAAGACATCGTTTTTTATATTTTGCACTATAATGAACGTCTGCAAATATCACAGAATCGTAGAATGGTTTAGGTTGGAAGAGACCTTGAAGATCATCCAGTTCCAACCCCCCTGCCGTAGGCAGGGACACCTCTCACTAGACCAGGTTTCCCAAGGCCATGTCCAGCCTGGCCTTGAACACCTCCAGGGATGGGGCCTCAACAACTTCTCTGGGCAACCTGTTCCAGTGCCTCACCACCCTCAAAGTGAAAAACTTCCTAATGTTCAATCTGAACCTGCCATCTAGTTTAAAGCCATTCCCCCTCGTCCTATCACCACATGCCCCAGTAAAAACTCTTTCCCCAGCTCTCCTGTAGGCCCCCTTTAAGTACTGGAAGGCTGCAATAAGATCTCCCTGGAGCCTTCTCTTCTCCAGGCTGAACAGCCCAACTCTTTCAGCCTCTCCTCATAGGAGAGGTGCTCTAGCCCTCGATTCATCCTCGTGGCTCTCCTCTGGATGCTCTCCAACAGGTCCATGTCCTTCTTATGTTGGGGACTCCAGAGCTGGATGCAGTACTCCAGGTGGGGTCTCATGAGAGTGGAGCAGAGGGGCAGACTCACCTCCTTTTACCTGCTGGCCACACTTCTTTTGATGCAGCCCAGGATATGGTTGGCCTTCTGGTCTGCAATCGCACACTGCTGGCGAAATATCATCTGTTCAAAACTGTTTCTTGACTATATTGACACTTCCCCATGTACAGTCTTTAAAAAATTTGGCCTGAAAGTCAAATTCTCCTGTCTAAGCCAGATCTTTAAGTATTGCCTTCACTTTTGCATGTGTCAGGGTAATAATCATACAGTAAAAATAGATTATAAGGTGTGTTTGAGAAGAATCAAGCACAAACTTATTTACTTGAGTGAGAGCAGCTAAAAATTTAAAGAAATGTTGATTTGTTTCTGTATATGATGTATATATAGACATATATATGCATTTCTCATCCTATTCTTTCCCATGCATTATTCGTTTTATCACGGTGGAAAACTACAACTTACATATAACAAAATATCATCAGTGCTAGGTTCTTCTAGCGCTTAGTTGCCAAAATACTTGCACTTTCCCTGGTGACAGAGGGTAATTCCTTTGCTCATGCAGTTTCTTTCCTTCTTTTGACAGTGCTAAGGCTCCGTCTGCCACCAGATGTCTTTCTTCCTGACTGAGATGTTCCTGTGGTCTTTGAAAACTAACTTACGTATTAGAGGTGAGCTGTTACCTGGTACTAAACAAAACAGCAAAGCTTGGTGATGAAGATTAAACTGATCCAAAATTCTGAATACCCAAATGAAAAAATGGGATTTATACTTGGTTAGAAAGAAAATAGGCAGCAAGGTGATGTTTGAACCTGGTCAGCTTCTTTGCTTATCTCATCATAGAACTGGAGGATCCTTTCAAGTAAAAAATGTTAAGATTGTATTCGATTGGATGCATTTTCTTTTTTAGGAAGCTATGCCCTACATGACTGTAAGCTTCAGTTTAATGACTGGTTTGGGTTAATGAAGATCTATAGTCCCCTGATTTGCAGAGGCATTGTGATTTGTACATGGCATAAAAATAAAAAAAATCACTGCGTGTTCTGGGCATTTTGCATGATTACTTGAAATTTTATACTTACAAGGATATATTTATCTTATTAATTGATTGTTCCAGGAGACATATGACTAATTACTAGCCATGTAGAAATGACTTTCATTCATCTTGCCTTGTTATTGCTAAAATATAATACTAAAAAAAAGCCCCACTGCTTTATAAGTGAACCATATCAAAATATTATTTATGACACTTCATGCCAATTGTAGCATACAATAGTTCTGTGGAAACATTACTCTGAATATCATTGACAATTCGATTGGATATGAATGAATATTCAGTTGGATGTTATTATTCAAATATGTCTCAATATGTCTTGGCATCCCATCTTTGTGTGAGAACTGTTCTGTAACAACAGGAAAAGTCAAAAGCTGTATTTCATAGAAGAGTCTGATGGTTTAAGTAAATACATAGGTGTGATTTATTGTAAGGAAAGGTGTACTGTGCCTCTTGACCTTCTTGATTCCTCCCTGTCCATTTACTAGTCGCCTACCAACCTCATTCTAAAATTCTGAGGCAGAAGGGAGGACTGCTGCCTTGTTTGAAAAGCTGCCTCCCTTCTTCCATGTCAGGGATTTCTCCCCATGGTACATCCCTGTCCACGTTTAGTCAGAGACAGATGTGGCATCAAACTAATTATTTTAAAGCAACGCAACTTAAAGCCGTACTTACACCTACTTGGTGGAGCTTGTGGTGGCACACCGAAGTATTTAGCAGGCAGTCATGGCAGAAACTGCACCTGAAACATCCAAATTTCTTTACCATGGGAACCAGCTAGACAATAGTACCTATAGATGAAGAATACTGGATCCTTTGAAAGGAGCTTTACGAGTTCATGAATCTTAAAAAAAAAAAAATCCTGGTGTCTTTAGGTCAGCTGTGTCAGTCATCAGAAAACATTTGAAGTTAATCTAAGGTACACTTTTCACTGTGATCCTTACCTTTCCTTGTGAAAGAACACAAAAGATGCTAATTAGGAAGGCGGTAAAAATATTTTTGCGTGTTGGCAGCTGGAAGAGAATCAAAGTGTACGTGAAGGAAATGACAGCTCCAAATAAACGTAAGGACCTGTCACATTCTCCTCCGGTCCTTGCTTGCTGGTTTTTGAAAGTCCTACCAAGAATTCAGATTATATGCTGTAGTTTTTCCACTGTCACTTGTATTTTAACACCTAATGTGCTGCTCCAGCTAGCAAAAGTTGAGATGCTGAACTTTGCTTGCTAAGTTGTGTTTTGTTTCCAGTGTCACATCCATAATGAAATATCTTTCCATTCAATTGTATAGGTGAAGATATTGGGATCCACCAGTACTATGACAAGAAAGAACCAGGTAAAATATAAATAACCATAATTAAAACTAAACAAAACTTCCAAATGTTCAACCTTTGACACTAACTGCTTGCTCTAAAAAATGCAACTTTGAATTTCTTGTTAGTGTATGCCTCTCTATTTCTATAGAGTAAAGAAGCACAGAAAGAGATTCTCTCTCCCACATTACCTCAGACTATTTAAAAACTTTTTCTTCCACAGAAGAAAAGAAAAGGGAAAAATATAGGATCATAGAATCACAGAATAGTTTGGGTTGGAAGGGATCTTGAAGATCATCCAGTTCCAACCCCCCTGCCCTGGGCAGGGACACCTCCCACCAGACCAGGTTGCTCCAAGCCCCGTCCAACCTGGCCTTGAACACCTCCAGGGATGGGGCAGCCACAGCTTCTCTGGGCAACCTGGGCCGGTGCCTCACCACCCTCACAGGAAAGAATTTCTTCCTGATATCTAATCTAAATCTCCCCTCTTCCAGTTTAAAACCCCGTCATCCTATGGCTACAGTCTTAGGGTTAGAAAACAACCTTTATGTCATTAGAAGCCTCAGTGGGATTTTATACTCTAAATTCTTATGTTTTACATTATACCTTTTTCTTGTATTCAGCCCTTTGCCCTGCTGCGGAGTGCCACAGGACAATGCTCCCAACACTGAGAGGGGGATGGAGCCCAGGGCAGGGATGCAGGGGCAGGGATGGAGCCTACAGCAAGGATGCAGGGGCAGGGATGCCACCTGGGGCAGTGATACAGGGACAGGGATGGAGCCGGGGCAGGGATGCAGCCTGGGGTAGGGATGCAGGGGCAGGGATGGAGCTGGGGGCAGGAATGCAGCCCGGAGCAGGGATGCCGGGGCAGGGATGCAGCCCGGGGCAGGGATGCCGGGGCAGGGATGCAGCCCGGGGCAGGGATGCCGGGGCAGGGATGCAGCCCGGGGCAGGGATGCCGGGGCAGGGATGCAGCCCGGGGCAGGGATGCCGGGGCAGGGATGCAGCCCGGGGCAGGGATGCCGGGGCAGGGATGCAGCCCGGGAAAGGGATGCCGGGGCAGGGATGCAGCCCGGGAAAGGGATGCCGGGGCAGGGATGCAGCCCGGGAAAGGGATGCCGGGGCAGGGATGCAGCCCGGGAAAGGGATGCCGGGGCAGGGAAGGAGCCCGGAGCAGGGCTGCAGGGGCAGGGCTGCAGCCCGGGGCTGGGCAGCCGGCCCCGCGGTGGCTGGGTGTTTGCTGGCACCCCAGCAGAGGGCATCACGAACGCGCGGGAGCGCCAGCCCTGACCTCCTGCATCCCTACCTGGTGTCAGAAATGGCCATTTCAGAGCGAACGATCCATTTTCTTTATCTGATTAATCCTCTTAATCCTGGAAGTTTCCCGGGGGGCCAAAAGGTCTGTTGGGCTAGAGTTGCTCCCTCTCCTGCGGCCAGGTTGGAGCTTGTTGCGAGCATCCTGCGGGCAGCGGGTGATGCGCCGTCTTCAGGCGCTGCTGACAGACCCACTCGCCTTCGCTCCTGGCTTGGCTTGCAGCTCACTTCACTATCTGATGAGATTGTGGGCTCAGTAATGCTGGCCCACCTGTTGGGCTGCATGAGCCTTTCTTTCACTGCAAATTTAAGATATCTGCCTCACAAAGTGAGAACATCGGGGCCGTCTTAATTTTTTTGTAAAGTTCAGTGTTTTAGCAAACCGTACGAATCTTCTCTCTATGATTAATATTTGCTGACAACAGTTGTAAGGATTATCATTCATCTTTTCATCCTCTCTTTAGTGTCACAGATGAAGCCCGGTTACTTAGAAGAGAAGCAAAAGCTGGCTGAATGTAAGGACATTTTTGGAGTTTCTAGTTACAGTAAGACCAAATTATTAATTTGGATTGGCGATGCCCCTGGAAAAGCATTAAAATAACCTCAGACTGCTGATTGCAATCTGGTTTGTTGTTTTTGTTTTTTTTTCCCCTGTGTCACTAAGCATAGTAGTATGTGTTGCTTCTCAAATCCATTGTCAAGAGGAATCCCCAAAATAATCACAATCCAGATTTTTTTCTTACGAAATTTGCTTGGCAGATGAACAATAAACCTTTTCCCGATCAGCTCTTGAATCGAAATGCTGGCTGAAAATTGTAACTAAAATACTTTCAGGCAAACTCAAATTCCAGGTTAATAATCAGCTGCCTTCATAGAACGCTTTTAGCTTTGAAACATTTGCACTGTTCCTGCATTATCTGCTTAAAAGCAATTTCAGTTTATGCTATCACACAGCAGTATTGTGACAGTTAAAGGTTTTTAATATTAGTACAGCTTTTCTTCCGCTCAAGTTTTACAACTCCTGCACAGTTGTTATTGCTCGGAGTGTTCATTAACGTTCAAACAT
This sequence comes from Vanellus vanellus, assembly GCF_965231255.1. Lineage (NCBI taxonomy): Eukaryota > Metazoa > Chordata > Aves > Charadriiformes > Charadriidae > Vanellus > Vanellus vanellus. The sequence goes on from NC_138907.1 coordinate 12,774,110, forward strand.
TATTACATGACAACTCTGAAAAAAACCTAATTGATTTTTAGACGACTTCACAAAGTAATACGTGTGCTGTAAGAATTACCTTCGCTTTTTATCTTTCCGTAATGAAAATGCACGTGGAATTGGGCGTGCATTCGAAGGCCAAACATGTTGCGGAAGGATAAGTGATTTGCAATGCCATAAGGTGTGTTTGGAGCAGGTTATCTTTTATACGCATGACATGGCAAAAGGAACACGAGCTGCTGGACCTTGTTGCTGTAAATATAGTGGCCATCTAGAGCCTGTATGGCACATTTCTTAAAGAGGAGCACTGGGTAACTTTGTTCACAGCTGCTGATTTGTATTTGTAGTTGGATATCTGTATGGGCAATTTCCCATTTTGCATATGTGGATAAATATTCCAGTATTTATGAAGGCGCCCATTGAAAATGTGATCTTACATGCCTAATTAATATTACCATAACAGTTCCACCAACGCTGGCTCCAGTCCAATAAAACACAAAGAGAAGTTGTATGTTGGTGTGCTCTTTTGTTGATATATGAAATCCTTCATTTTTTCACTCTATAGCACTTCCATTGTGAGCTCCTTTTTGCAGGGAGGTTTGAATGCAACTGTGAAGTCGTTCAGTCTGGAAGTTGGCATACAAACTGACAGCTTCCAGCTCAAAACTTTTCATCAGGTCGCCTTTAAATAGGCTAGATTTTAAAAAAGACAACGTCTTCTAGTTTCTCATGGTTTTTATTGTATACTTAGGAAGAGAACACTGCTGGCTTTTAAATGATGAAATTTCACAAGTTATTAGATTCTCAGCCATGAAACAAGCCAATTACTAGCAACTCCGGAGGAAGCTTTGCCTCCTGGTTTCAGGATTAATGTATTAGGCCAGCGTTTTCACAATAGTTTGCTGAACATTAATAAATTTGTTAAAGGACTGTGCCAGTCATGCAGTTTCATGTTTGCCTGACGTGGCAGATTCTTCCAGCCAAATTTTCAAGAACAAATCCTATAAAAAAACCCTATACTCCATAATATAAGTTATTGCGTTCACAATTACCTGTTGTTAATACCTCTATATATGCATATATTCATGCATATATATTTTGCAGACACGTTAGTGCCTGCTTGTTGAAATTAGGCAATGAAATACTGGTTCAAAAGAACAGTATCTGTTTAGCATTTGATAACTTGAACGTGAGTTAACATACTGCATGTGAGGTGCTTTCTCGGTGCAAGTGCTTAGCAGCCGGGTGAGATATTCCATCCCACAAGCGTTGTACACAATTGCCATGGCGAAGTCATGGTCAGTGTGGATATTTCATGCTAACTGTTCCTACGACAGAGCTTTGCCAAAGGATATCACTTGACAATACAAATCAATAGAAACCGTAGCCATTCCTTCCAATTATAGGTAAGTTTTATCTTTCAAGGTTACTCCTAGAAATCTCAGTTTTGTGTTTCCGTAGAAAAGGAAGCTCAACTTGAAGAACTTCTTTTTTTATTATATATAAATGTATGTTTGCACACACACATGCATATATATACACATGCATATATACACAGTCACCTATATATACACATTTCTCTATCTTCTTTTTTTTTTTTTCACTTTTATTTGCCAGCTCGAGATTATCCTTGGATACTGAAAAACAAGCGACCAGACAAACTGCGAGATACGCTCAAGGAGGTAGAGGTATGTTTCAGAAAGTTTCAGGTACAGCAACATATCATCCAGTTTGCAGACCTCTATCAACAGCTTTAATTTTCATAAAGATCCAGCTCTCCCAGTGATGATAAATGTGCTTTTGTCTGGCGGGCTGTTCTAAAACAGCTGCATCTTTGTGTAGCGTGCTTCGTCGGTAAACTTGAAAATCAGAAGTATGTTAACCAATAGCGACAATGTGTACTCCCAACTCCACTCTGTTTTCTTTTGTCTTTTAGGACTTAATGCAAAACAGTCAGTGTGTGCTGAGCAAATGGAAGAACAAACATATCTGTCAGGTAAAATGTTTTGACAAGTTCTTGCAATGTTGGGGCAGTGGAGCCGAACAGCCATTCAGTGATTGATGCAGTGGTGTTAAAATGTTAAGTAACACAGAAAATCATTGGGGTCTTGTGTTTTGGGCTTTTTTTTTTTTAATGTATGAGCTCTTATTATCTAGATTGTGTTTATTTAAATTTCTAACCTGCTGCAAAACAAAAATCTGTTTTTTATCAACAAGAACAATGACATTAAAGGGCCCTGATTCTGTGAGTTTATTATTATTTGGGGAAACTGAAAGCATCCTGTACCTCAAAATAGCAGGCTAAGGGAGCTGTTAAAATATATAGGCAGGTCTGGAATCTATGTTATATTCCATTTTTATATCTTAATTATTAACATATCTGTTGCAAATCTTTTTCCTTTGTGCTTGTGTAATATGGGAGGGAAGCTATAACTCTAAACCAGCTAGATCGTTAATCAGGTTATGGAACAAAAGATATTGGGACATGTGGCACACATGTAGGTACGTTCTCTCTCTGGGTAAGTTCCACAGACTGTGTACAAGAAACAGCTTTTCACATCCCCGTTAACACAGAACAGTAGGGTAGGTGGGACATCTGAACGTGACACGTGCTCTAGCTCCTTAATCATGAGCTCGTCCTGAAAAACATACCTAAGGTGTTTTATAAGTTTCTGCAGTCTTCATTGATCATGGAGAATGTGCATGCACCTATTTGAAGCTGCTTCGGCATGGGGAATGCTCGTAAATGTTACTAATACTGTTTCTAAAAAGAAATTGTGTGTTCTAACTTTCATGCTTTTTCAGATTTATAATTCTCTTCTTCTAGTTCAAGTAGTACCAAATGTGTGTCAGCGGGTTGAATATTAAATATTCAAACATTATACAGCTGAAATTCCAGCAGTGTCTTTAAAAATAGCAAAATTTTTAAATACCTGGCATGCCAAATGGTATATAGTCTTTTCCTGTCAATAATAAAGATATTATTGTCTAAGCTATATTGGCCTATCAGATCTTGTCGCTAGTAGATGTATATCATTCACGTACAGATTACATAGTATATAGCTGGTAATGTTAATCTTCTAGAACTGATTTAAATATTAATTGTATGCTAATGCAGAGGACTCTCTTTTTTCTGTTATTATTGTTCTGACTAGGATAGGAATTTGGTTAAGTAATAGTGAGTCAATTAGCCATGCGTGTATTCATCTGCTGCCCAGTTTGCCATCTCTTCGTTTGCCATCTCTTCATTTGCTTTGCCCATCCATTCTCCCTCAATCATTTTCCTTCCCCTCCCCATCTCTGCATCCACCTGCATTCCTTACCAATACACGCTTTGGAACAGTGAACTCCTTGCCAAGATTGGATCATCCTGCCTTGATAATATAACACCTTTGGGTGACTGTTAATTCTGTATAAAACTCTTTTTTTTTTTTTTTTTTTTGACTGAGCATTCTCTAAGTAGTTTCAGGCTTACAGAAACAAAAATGACATAAATACAATTTTACTTATTTCTTGTACAAGATGGGGAAAGAAGAGAGGTGTATGTGTTTGTCTTAGTATATTAGGTCTGGCTCTATATTGGATTGAATCATGTAAAGGGGTAGCTTGATAAATTGAGTATTTATTTAGGGTTTTTTGGATGGCTTGTATAGCTAGGGTGTAAGTGATAGTATAGTTTATAACATAGCCAGAGTTAAACTTGTCAGATAAAAATCAGAGTAATTTCTCGGTCCTTAAATTCTGTTTCTGGCTTCTCAGTCCCAAAACAAAATGATTTTTTTGATATAATAATGGCTGATAACTGAAGTCTCTAACAGGGTTTAGAATGGTCTGCCAAAACAATTGTGTTATTCCACTTTCTGTCTTCCTGAAAATATAAGCTCCCCAACAAATGAAAATAAAACAGAGAAAAATTAATAATGTAGGAGAGTCTAGAACAGAAAAGCTAAAGCTGGCTTCTATCAATTTTTATGTCAAACAGTTTGTTTTTCTGCTGCTCATCTGTCCTTGAGCATTTTGCAGCAATATCTGGACTCTCCCATTTGGATGCAAATGTTCTGAAGCTTCTGGAAAAGATGCTGTACATTTATTTTTTTAGTTCTAAGTAGGAGACTGATTAACTGTTTCGGCAGAAAGCGGTTGTCACATAATAGAGTGATCTGTGTCATAGCACTGCTGTATTCACGTGCTGTTTTGGATGGATGCTAGAGCAGCTGCTAGTGCAAAAAGAAGAATCTGTGTTTGCATGAACTTCCAAGGGTGACAGAAAGCAACATGTCAGCCAAACAGCATGTAGAGCATGTACTGAATTACTCTGACTGTTGTAATTTTCAGTGATTTGGGCTAAATTTGAGTATATGGTTTAATTATACTATCATTTTTTTAGCTCTTTGTTTTTTAATAGCGATACAATGTTAAAGAAATTTGTTTATAGCAATTAAAATATTTAACTCAGCAGCCATCACAGTTTTCAATAAATGGTCTACATAGTTGAATGTTCCTTATCTTTAGCTGAACCAGGAGGAGTTCCCTTTGTGTTGTAATAACTACGTGCTATCCAAAAACTCAATGGCTGTTGTACCTTCAACAAGACAGAATAAATGGAAAAAAAAATCTGAAAGGTGATTCAATGATAACAAGACTATCATTTAGAAGAGTAGTATGATTTCCCTCAGATTTTGTGAGAAACAAGTGTAAGACTGCTGCTAATATGCCTTCTGGAGCCTAAACATCACTATTCCTAATTCCTCGCTGCTTCTTCCAGCATTTCCAGCTTTTAAGTAGCCCACAGGCAAAAATTGGGGGCTATAAATTTCAACAGGCAACTGCTAAAAATAAGTGTGCTGTCATGTTAACAGTTTGTGTGCAAATGGCCAATTATACCTCATGCATACGCCTCAATGAAAAATCCAGTTAGTTTGCATGCGCATTATCTTGTCCATGGTGTGAACCGTATTTCTCAAAATTGGCTCTCCTGCATGAGTTTGCCTAGAAGTACTGGAGTTTGCAAAGTAGAGTTTGCCTATAACACTGGCCCAGCTTTCTACCTTTCTTAGTTTATCATTTATGCATCAAAATTTCTCCTATTGCCTTTTTTTCTATATATATATATACAATCAGTGCATTAGAAGTTTCCTATTTCCTTCTTTGTCCGTGGTCAAAAAAAAATGCATTGCACTTTATTTTTGCAGTCCTAAGTCTGCTTTCTTGTGCTGCTTAGAGCTTCTGAACTAGATGATGTGCCAGTTCATGTAAACATAACCTAGACTCTGCAGGGATTTTTGTCAAGGAGCTCGCTCTCCTGTTTAAAAGAGTCCTAAAGGACCGAGGTCTTTTCTTCAGCTCTGTTCCTCCTTGTTCTAGTAGGATCTGAATGCTCACCATTTCTCCATGGTACCTCTGAACCCGGACTTCCACGACCAGTGATGAGTTGCCAAAATAATCCTGTAGTCTTCAGTTAGGTGATGTCACAGGAAAATAAATAGGCCATAAAAGAAGGATGACGGGGAAAAAAAAAAAAAAAAGACAAGAAGTCTTTGCAGTAAGATGCGGCTGTATTGTTTATAATTAAGTAAACAAATTATTCCTTGGATTTCCCTGCTGAAGAGCAATAATGTAAGGAATTAATTTTATCAATATTGTTGAGTTTACTCAATTCAGCTTTGGCTGCTTCCTTTCCTCTTAGTCTCCTTCTCTAGTTCTTTGGAATGCTTTTAAGTTTTGCCACAAAATCCTGAAGTCAAGCCTATGAAATGATGCCATTGGTTCAGGTTTGGTTTTACAGTATAAGGTAGTAAAAAATTAATGAGATCTAGCCAAAACATTAATTTCCAACTTCTTTTAGTTTTACATTTGCAGTACGACATAGAATTAAACACATGCCAACACTGAATTATTTTATTGTCTAAAAGCCAAGTGCTAGCTGTGAATCATATCTGTTACCTGCTAATGAAAAAGATGTAGATATTCTTTGCTATGTTACTTTGATTTGATTTAATTTGATTTGTGTTGCAATTTACATATGTATATGAATGGGGTTTATGTTACTACCATCACTGACATACTTAGAACTGGCTTCTGAATTGAGACGCGCGGCAAAATTTGCTGACGTGGCTTGTTCTATCAGCTACAATGCCTATAAGCAAACTGATTTAGCAAGATATGTGGTGACACGGAGTAGCACATCTGATACCAAACCCCAGACGTTCTGGCTAGAATACGTGAGAAGCTGGTACACATCACCAGTTACTAAGAGGAACGCTGCCCTCATCTTAAATTCTTTTGGTTGCTTTTGATCGCAGCCATTAATGTGTTGTGTGGTTTTAGAGATTTGGAGCTAGAGGTACAAATGCATTGATTATTGTGAAACAGCAACGTGTAACAACAATAACTTCATCTGTAATAAGGCATGCAACAGAGTAATTACGGTAGGGTGGCTAAGAAAGCAATCTGGAATGAAGAGGTGGGGAAAAACCCTGGGAACCTGCTTGAACAAGAAACGCTTTGCAATTCTCTTCTCCTTTTGCATATTCCTTTGGTGGTTGGGCTCTGTAAGGGAAAACAGTTTGCAGCAATATTTTTTACAGGCATATTTTCCTTCTCTTCCAATTTTAATCAGATAGAAGCAAATCCTGGCTTTGCTCTGCAGGTATCTTTTTAGGTAGAAGGGCTGATAAGCAGCTAAGCTGCATGAATGAGGAGTCAAGGGCTAAAGCTTCCGAGGATAAAGGAATCCACTTAAGTACATGTTTAAGTTCTACTAAAGTCCGTAAGCCGTGAGCCCGTACTTAAGTCCTTTGCTTAATAAAACGTAACTCGAATACATATTGGAGTGCCTTGTTGTCGGGGAAAGGAAGGGCTAAGTCTTCCACTGAGTATCCTCTGCTCCTTCTTAGGTCTTTCTTGCTCAATGGAGAACCATTTGGGGCACACAAAGTACATAATTCCTTCTATCAAAGTCTTCATGCTCAACTCCTTAGTAGCACAGAAATGGAAGTGTCCCCTCCTTCCCAGCATATAGTATGACCAGATGCCCAAATATTTCACTCAGACTACGTTCAAGTACAGAGGCTATGCCTGTTCTTCCAATAGCCATGAACTCATCCTTTCAATGTTTTGTTTAGGGACACCTTGAGGCTGTTCAAGCTGTAGAGGTGACTCTTCTGATTTCTGTTTTTTCATCCCGCGCTACTTCAGACTGAAAAATTTGTCATGTATTTCATTATTGTGAGCTGCTTTCCCTAATTTGCTGTCTGTTAGATGGAATGACTCCGTGCCTTGTGTAAATAATGCCTCATACGGTTGCTTTTATTCTTTAGCAATGCGGGGCAATTCCCTTGAGCAGTACTTTTTGGAGTGGGATTGCTGTTTATCTGCGTTCAAGCCAAGTTTGCAGTCTTCCCCATTTGCTTTACATTCTTTCCTGCTGATGGTTGGACTGCTCCCATCCACCAAAATACGAGCTTAACTATGCAAGTTTATGTATCACAGCACCTAAATCTTATTACCATGTAACAGTCTTTGCACAGGCTACACAGCAAGTAAGGAATCGAAATAGTTATGTTTCAATTCGAGCACATAAATATTTTCTCTTTTACAGAATATATTTGATGAAAGATAATATAGAATGGTAGAATCATTTAGGTTGGAAAAGACCCCTAAGATCATCAAGTCCTATGGTAAAACGCTGCCAAGTCCACCACTAAACCATTTCCCTAAGCGCCACATCTACATGGCTTTTAAATACCTCCAGGGTGGTGACTCAGCCACTTTCCTGCTTTATTTAAATAATTGCTTGTATTTCATAGGAAACTTTAAGAACTATTTCAAAAAAACACAACCACCCAACATTGTAACCCTGAGGATTTTTAAAGGGAAGTGGAAGAAATCCTGACCTTCCTTGGCCATGTAGCGTGTAATTTACAGTTTAAATTTAGACTCTAAAGTTCCTAGACTGAAGGACTGAAACCTGTGGAGCACAGGTATATTACAAACCTATTATAAGCTATTATACCCAAAATCTGTTAAATTAAAATTTAAGTTTTGCCCAAATATCTCAAAATTCTGTGGAGAGTAATGGGAAAGAATGTTTTACTGTAAAAGTAAAGAAGAGAGCACAATGGGGGAAACAATAAAAGCCTTGGATTAATTTAGAGTGGATCTTTCTAGAGTGTTTACGTAATTTTGCTCGATCGTCGCTTGCATCATAGTTTGTCACGTTCTGGGTTTCAACCCTCACTTTTTCAACTAGGTTCTTTGGGCAATTCCAGCTAACCGTAGTCAAACCTTGCTGGGCTTAACATTATCAAGTTGGAAATAAATTGCGATTTTATCTAATCTAACTGCAACATAGGGATAAATGGAAGTTTTGAAAGATTGTAATAAAAGCTGCATGAGTGTAACTGTGTCTAACACTTTTACTAGGACAAAGCCTTAAAGGACATCTGTCATGACAGAGAATGTTGAAACATTGACTATATATATTTATCAAATGACTGCATGATTAGACTTTGGCAGGATGGGAAATGACCACTTGTTCTTAATGAGTTCATGTCACATCACAGGTGTTTTTTGTGTCTATTTCAGATGTCACTAGAATTTCTGTTCAAACTAGTGTGAATTGATGGGAAGATAGTTTGGAAAAATGTGGGTTAAAGATATTAGAAGGTAATTTATTTAAATATGCTTGTCCTCTGCCACAGATGAGCCCAGAGCTATAGTGATATAGCAAAATACATATAACTGAGAATTTCCATAGCTAAATTATTGGAGGCAAGCTCAATTACATCACTCCATTCTGTCCCCAGTACTTTTTATGTATGATACAAGCCAGTGGATCTCACTGCAAGGAAGTTTATGTACCAGCGTGTTGTACTAAAAAGCATGTTGCAACCACGTTTGTTTCACCACTCTCACATAAAACAAACGGGGATCTTTATGACAAATTCTCCTACGAGAGCAAGTATTTCTCTAGTAGTAAGTTTTTTAAAAGCACAGAGATTTCTTTAAAATTCTCCTGTTAGGTAGAAGTGAGAGCGGAGTCGCAGATTTCTGCCCTTCGGTGAGCCCTCTGTACATTCCTGCATCCATCTTTCTGCTGAGGATTCCTTTGGTGAGAAAAGAGCCTTCAGCAAGTTTAGGGCTGGTATAGCCTCTGCTGGACGAATTATGCTTTTTATTTTTTTTAACTGATTGGAGGGAGATGAACCTAGCTGCCAGAACGGGTCCTTCCGAACCTTTGCTACGTAGCAGGAATGAGAGCTGGCCTGAAACTTCTTGAATTTAGCCACTGAGGTCGTCTAGCCTGGCGGCTTGCGGTGCCAGAGGTGGCACTGGAAGATGAATTAAAATACATTTGTCTTTTCAGTACTACACGTGAAAGCTCAAAGTCACAGTTGTGATTTTTTTTTTTCCGCTGTTTTTACATGAGGGTTTCTGTAGACCCCATGTTTGCCAGTGAGTTAAACAATTAATGTGGTCAGAATATTTTTTTTTTATAAACCTCTGACTATCTTTTACCCTGTTATTAAGAAAACGATATCTGTCTAATAAAGCTTTCCATATACACCTGCTACTGGAGTACCTTGGCAAAGTGAGGTCAACTCACAATGGAGCAGGGAATTTGATGGGGTTTAGTTTCTGAATTTCTTTGCTGTAATAGTACATTCAGAAGATGACTAAGTTTAATGATTTAATTATGCAAAAAGAAATGGTTTTCATGACTCCTCCCCCTGAGCATTCTCTTTCTCATACAAGATACGGCATCAGAAGGAGCTGATAAGTACTGTGACTTAGTCTTCAAGATTATATGTATCATTTCATAGAGAGTAATTAGGCAGAAGTATTTAGTTCACTCTGAAATAAGCCTCTGTCTGTTCTGCCCAATAGTTTAAATTCCTGCTTTCTAAGAGGAACTCCTTTTGCCAAGGAGTACATGAATTTATGAGGAGCCCCCAGCTGGTACTGGGGTAGGGCACTGTTGTTTAAATTAAACAATAGATGAATGATCAGAGGTAACAAGGACAGCAAAAAGGTGCTGGTTTTAATCTGTCACAATAATATAGCAAAAAGGTGCTGGTTTTAATCTGTCATAATAATAGAAAATTACAGGAAGCCCAACTTTATATGTTTTTTCATGCAGGCTATGCAGTTATTTTATATGGAAGAAATCAGGTCCATGGATGAGAGCATGATCAGCATCACCCTTCACTCATTCAGCACAGAATTCCAATCTCTGTTTTTAACAAACTACTTCAGTACTTTTCTGCAACATTTGGGGGCTTAGCATGCATCCTCTTTAAGCGTTCCACAACCATAATTCTTGTACCTGTGTAATTCAGTGTCACATTACACCTCTGCCTTCCATTGAAAAAGCTTTCAAAGTCATTATAAGGCGTCTTGACGTCTTCACATCGACAAGAAGTCTTTTTTGTAATTTTGAAAATTAGATTACTACATAATGGACAGCTACTAATATGTACCTTGGACCGTCTCGCTTCATTAATGGTTCTTGATGTCTTGTTTTCTCACTGTTTGGATTTAGCTCCTCTTTCACTCAGGTGTATTGGTGTCCCTAAGCCTTTCTGGGCCACAGCTGGAGAAAGCGGTGATTGACAGGACCCTGGTGGGGAAGCTCATCTCCGACACCATCAGTGATGGTAATTACACCCACGTGCAAATCAATTGCCTGCATTAACAATAGAGTAGAGAAACAGTATGTCAACAGGTAGACTAATTATTGCCACTGGGGACTTGCAAACACAACAAGTAATTGCATGTAAAGCCATAGTTACAACCCTCAGGACTGAGAACACTTTAAGAATAATATTTAACATCAAAGTTTTCAGGCTTGTCAAATGCTGAACGGTTTTCTAAAATTCAGTTTCTTATACATTTTAATCACCGAGAACCTGCCACGCGAACTTGACATGTTTGCTTCATAAGCAGGAAAATGGTACAGACCCAAATGTTAGCCAACTGATTAATTATGTGGGGTGGTTATTATTAAAATATTTACTTATTAAGAAAGCTGGATAATATTAGTTACGTGGAGGTGTTCTGATTTAGTTCCTAGCTTTCCAGAATCTCGCTATTGTTGTTAACTAGTGGCTGCTAAATATTGATTTTTAGTTCAATGCAGAAGAAAACTTAGGAAAACGTACCAGTTTTATAACAGCTTTATAGTACAACAGTACCTTTTTCAATGTGTCCCCACAGAGGTCCACTAAGAACCCAACCAGGTGTCAATATTTTGGCATCTGCATGATCAAGAACATGGAATTTCTTGTATATGAGAATATACACTGGATTGAGCTTTGATCTTTAATGATTTATTTTCTTCCATACCCAGGCATCTGTTGAATATTGGCCTGGTTATTTAAGAAAGCTGCAGTACTGTGTCCCTCTCATCCCTTTTTATTGGTATATTGTAGTTTAGTCTCGAAAAACAATATTAATATAACTATGTTAGTAAAATCTTTACTATCAAAAAAATTAACCCTAACCTCATTCTTTGATCAACTAATTACACAGCGAGCGTAAAACGCATTTAATGTCTTGACTCCTTTTTTTTACTCTTCACTTAAGTTACTAGGTTACCGGTTCCATCTCGGATTTGTCTGCCCTCTGTTTCCATTCAGGTGACAAAAAGTAGGAAAGCATGGAAGCTAAGGTTATACCAAAATTGAAGTTGCTTGTAGAACTTATTTAGGATGCTCTGTCTTTTTAAAAAGTCTGTAAATAACAAATATATAATTAAATTACACATCTCTTGCCTTATATTGGCTTAATATAGTATAGAATTTTTTTTTTTAAATTGCTGCTACCTAAAAAAGCTTACAACTAAGGCAACAAATATTTTTTCCTACAGCTATACCACTCAAACTGCCATAGATAACATTTTATAATGGTTTGTCCTTATTTTCACTTATTCGGGAATTTCTTAAACCTCCATGTTTGGTAATACTTATGTCTGAAACAGGATGGCTTCTGTTCAACAAAAGCAAAACCCACAATACCTGTTATTGCAATACATTGGGATTTTTTCATTAACAACAAAAGAAGATACTTCTGTTACCCACACAAATAGCGCTCAAGATACACATTTTTATACTGAACTATCCTTATGTGAGAACCCCAACATAATGTTGTCCTAGAATAAATTCACTTTAATCCAATGCAATTGCATGTCTTTCCAAGTCTAAGTTGGAATTAGGGCTGTGGTTATAATATTGGCTGAAAGAAATGCGATACTTAATACAAAAAGTTTGTATAAAAAGAATAGTTCTTATTTTAACAACTGTGTAGATGTAGAAATGGATAAGATCACAGTCTGTCAAATTTACTTATGAAATGTTGTCATTCTAACTCAAGAGTATCATGTCCTCTTAACATTTGGAATAAAGGTGCACAAAATACAGAATTAAGATTGTGTTTATAATCCTCCCGCCTCTAATAAAGTCCTCCTGATTTTTATTGTTTATAAGCAAAATTAAAAAATAAATTTAAGTAGAGGTTATAGGAAAAATTGCTTTCCTAAGAGAAAAGGGTATTTCTCATTTTTCTAAATTGTTTTGTGGCACTGAGGTCTTCCTGCCCCAGACATCCACGGCTGCTGGAAATCAAGGGACTGCGAGCCTGGTTCACACCTGCGCAGGGATGGTGGCATCCCCCTTGCTTTCCTTCAGCCAAAACAAATGTCAGAAGCATCCGAGGTGTGCTCTAGGTCATCTTTAATGTAAACTGTGTCTGTGAGGGTATCAAAATGTTTTATCTGTGTACATATTGAGGATACTCAGTGGCTTTGAATTTTCACTTGTTTCAGATCTCAGTTATAGCTTCTAACTCACCCTGTCAAATATTTTATCACCGTTTCTTCCCCCACCATCCCCTCCCCCCAAAAAAAGCTAGTGCTAATTCTACATTTCAAAGGCAATTATTTGGCTTTCAACTTTACCCTTTAGTATTTGCATACCAGATACTGCAGCACTGTGCCAGTACATGACTATTGGAAAATGAAACTGGTTGTAAATCGGACAGAATCAAAGCAAAGCGGAGTAGCCAGTTTTCACTGCTTATATGGAAGACTAAACTGTCAGTGTACTTAAAGATATATAAAATATGTTTAGGTATCTAGGCTATTAGTCACAAATGCTTTTTTTTTTTTCCCCCTCCTTTTTCCAGGTTGTTCCGCAGGGTTTTGTTTGTTTGTTTTTAAGTCCGGTTCCACTTTCTGTGGCATTTTCCTTTTAGCAGGAGATCCCAAGTTTACGTTCCGAAAACATCTTGCCTAGCTTGCCTTTAAACCAGATTCTCATGGACAATTCTTCGGTGAACTGGTACTAGTTACCCTGATGACTCACTTCTTTCTCAGACGTCTCTTTATCTGTGGCCACTGGATAGCACTTGGGAAAAATCCCAGATGCTATTGTCTGATTAATTTTCATTGTCAAATTAGTTATTCACTTTTCTAGTGAACTATTTTGGTTTAGCACCCCCTTAGGGTAACAGCAGGGATTCCACTGCGCTTTTCCAGACTCCAAGGGTTCCATCCCAGTTACCTGTATCTTTTGGGTAGGCCCATGTGAAGCTTTCAACAAACCCCTAAGCCCTCTAAAGCATAGTCCTGGATGTAACAGCCTCCTCGGCGTCTGCAGCAGCACCTGGAACCTTACAATGTCAAAATACCGGATAAAGCTCAAGGACTAATTAGCGTTTATCATCCTTAACATGAGCAATGCTGTGTTGGGGTGTATTTCTGAAATACCGATGGATGTTACCATATGGAGAAAAAAAAAAAGAATTGAAGGTTGAACCAAGATGAAAATGAACGTGGAAGGGCGTAAAACATATATATTTGAATGTAGTGGTAACTTGGTATGAGATAATTTATTCAGGTTTATATAAGCAGAGTACTCCCTAGGTTTTATTTCTCATTTCCAAGTAGGTCCTGGCAGGATGACACACTGATGTCTTTTAGGAGATTACGGAGGCTTCAGTGTAATATTTAAGACACTGTCTTGAGAAAAAAATTGCTTTTTGCAGTGTCTCAGCGGAGGGCTCAGTAGTGCATTTTGTTCCTCGAAACAGGTATTGCAGTGGTGACAACTTCTATTTGTTTTTCAGCTGTTCTTACAGACAATTTCATCATCTTGTCATTTGAGGATCATAACCAACTCTGCTTCATTCAGTTTACAAAGAAGATGGATTCTCCCGATGTAAACAAAAGACTGGAAAAACTCTCTTGTTTGGACTTGAAGGTATAGCTGTCGTTGGTGACTGTAAATACTGCAGTAACTTCACGTTGCGAATCGCCGGTGCTTGCTGATGAAGTCTAGCAGTATAACCGATGAGAACAGCTCCAATTCTAAAACCGGCAGTCATTGAAAAGTCAAAAAAAAAAAAAAAAGTGGCATTCTGAGTTAATTAATTAAAATACTGTGCCAAGAGGGATCCAATTTTCTACTGTATTTCGGTTAAGGGCTCAGCCGCACAGTTGAGTTACCCCTGCTTAACAGATTACCTCCTGTCAGTTGAGCAGCGGTAACTGACCCTTTGCACATTCTCAGCATCTAACAAGCATGAAGCGAAATCTGTAATGGTAAACCTCAGTGTAAAGGATTTAAGCTAATGTGTTTTACCTCTTGTTTGCTGTGGGCTAAAAATGCACGCATGGTCAATTACTATGGCTCAGCTGATATACACAAACTTATGAAGTTATGATAATTCAGTCATCTGCCTGAGCTCCAAGACTGTTGTAATTCTTTGCAGAAATCTTAATTTTCCCTCTAGTTACGGTGACAGTATTGTTGGGAGAGCTGGTTTTACAATTAAGCCGCTGAGCTAGGACTCAAGATACAGAAGCGGAGTTTCTTGCCACTGACAAACGATGTGTGTGACCTTCGGCAAGTGACTCGGTGCCTCTGTATCTCAATTCGCCGCTTACACAGTGACGATGAAAATACTCCTTTTTTTTCCCAGCCCATTGTGTATACTGCGGTCACAGCAATAGTGGGAAGGTAGTCTCAAGTTATCTGAGCTGGCTTTAAACTAGCTGGTTTGGATGTGGGTGGAAACCAGCTCATCTCAAACTGAATTACACCGTGTCTTGGGGTGGATTTGGTTATGTAGATGTAACTTAATTCGACCGTCAGCCCTTTGGCAATCGGGGCAGGGGGCTGACCTTCGGTGGAAGTGCTTGGTGCTCCCAACAGTATGACAAAATAATCAGCCAAAGGCAATTAACTTTGACCAGGCGGAGTAGGAAAGGGGGTGCGTAGAATTCGCTGCAAGAATGAAGAAGAGAGAAGCCTTTGCCCAAGAAAGGTCAAAAGATGTAGTAAGCAAAAGAGAGAGTTTGTGTTTATTTCAGACTGGATAAATATTAAGGAAAACAATCTTCTGCTAGCAAATATTTTCCCCTTGACAACCCCTCAGTAATTCGCTTCCTCACATAAGGGGAGTTTGCATCTGCAAGGCAAGCTTTTTAAGGATGCGTTTAATTTAAGTTTTGCCATATTCCCTTTTAACTTGCTTGGTAGAAATATTTTCTGCTAGGATGAATATCTAATACATTTTCCAGGCTGTTTCAGTTCAGGGCCTCTTTTCAGCAATGACTTGTGTTTGCGAGATTGATCCAACCTCTATAACGTGGATTTGAGACAGTTCACTGTTCACCAGGAACCGAGCTGATACGTAGTTTACTTTAAAATTACGTGTGCTTGTGCCTGCCCTATGGTGTTTGTAAAGGTCGTGCTTTAGAAACAAGGGCAGTGTGTGGTCCAGGGTGGTTTTTTTTTTTTAATAGCTTTAACTTTAACGAAGAAGTTGTGAGCAGAAGAGTACCTTCATTATTTAATTGTGAGGGCTGTAGCTCCTCACTTAATTTACATTTAGAAAATAGATTTTCATCCTGGGTATCGCTGGGCATGTTTTGGGTCTCATGGTTGCGGCTTTTTTTTTTTTCTTGGGCAAGAAGGAAAGCCTAATCCATAGAAAACTCCCTCTGCCCTCGGAAACCAGAAATATCTGCTGTACTTTTTAATAGGGTTGTTATGTTTGGTTCTTTGCTGACACAGCTGAGCTTCTAGAAACGCCTCCATGTTCAATGTTAACTTTGCTTTCTCTTGAAATCAGTGGGAATCACTATGGATTATTACTTTGCCAGCCAAAAAAAGGCATTTGCATTTTTTAATTGAATGTTCTTTTGTGCGAAGCTCGCTAGTTAGGCAGCTAAATATAATTTTTATTATCTTCAAAATTGCACCGGCATGAGCCAGCAGAAAGTATTATTCACTGCTGCAATAATATTATGTCAGCTCTCTGCATTGAATTAGAGTTCTTTAGGGCTGCTTTTGGTCAAACTTACAAAAGCTAAAAGATCACAGAGGCAGTCAACAGTAGTGTCACTATCAGTGGTAACAAAAGAAACAAAAGATGCTCCTCAATTGCAAATCTGCAAACTTGCAACAATACACACTTTAGAAATAACAGTCCCTTAGCGTTTATTTTTATTTCTTTCCAAGAGAAATTGAGGGAAAAGGTGGCTTGCCCTGGTATAAAACTGCCACGGGATTAAAATGGGGAGCTAAGATTCAGAGGATTTGAATGTAACCTTCATCTCCGCCTCCGACATTTGGTGTAGCCTTGAGAAACGTACGTAGTATTTGGGTTTAAATTCACATTTCTAACATGAGGGAAATGCTTGCTTCCGATCATATGTGATGATATAATTACATTTCCATTGTACTTACCTTGTCATTTCTTTGGTACCTGGATGGAAGCAACATCGCATTGCTCATGGTCCAGCCTCATGGTGGGCGAAATTGGCGGGGGATGTGAGGCAGTACTGGGCTGCTGGAGTGCTATTAGTAATAAGAACAAGTCAACGAGTCAAACTCCTCGTAGTTTGATATTTATCCAAAAGTCTTTTCTTTTTTTTACACAATACATACCTCGTGGAAGAATTACTTTCTCTATCCTCGTCCACTCCAACTGATGCCACCTTGGATTTTATTTACACTTTTACAAAAGAAAGGAAGACTTATTGTATGAATCACTACAGTCTTAAGACCAGCAAAATGTAAAAACAACTGTTATCATCTGCGTTTTCTCAGTGGTGTTAGCCCACGTTTGGAAGTGCCGTGTCTAACACAAGATGTAAAGGTTTACAAAAGATTTGTGGCTGTTATGACAGGTGAAATTCTTACAAACAGGTAACGTTGCAATACAGCACCAATTAATATCTGTGAAAGTATTTGTGTTTTTCCATCCTAATAAATGTGTTGTCAGCAAATTAACTCTTTATATATAGTTTTAATTCAAGCGTCAGCTAACTGTTAACTTTTATGTATGTTTTATCTTTACACTTCTAAAGAGTACTTTGACAAGTAAAACACAAGATATTCTGAAAATACTGACCTTTGGCAAGTTTTTCCCGTCTGTGGGTTTTTTTAATCCATTTCAATTTACTGAAGGAGGAGACAGTACAAGGAGTTAAATGTTTACCATGAGAGAACAACATTGGTAATTACTTTGATTTCAGTTCCTTTTGATGTGTATTCAGGGGATGAAGAGGTCAATAATATTATGACCATGCAAATAGAAAAGGGTTCTTTTTGACCATATGAAAAAAAAACGGCAAAGGATTATTAAAGCATTAACCTTGATTTTAATGGCCTTGGTTGAGTGGTGAGATCACAATTTGGATGAGCCTGATTATTTACTAAATACAATACATAAATGCAACGGGTTCTTAACACCCATTGCACTCTGGCATTATCGCATTACTGCCATCCTTTGTTGCCTTGCAGACAGGAATATGAAAGCAATCTGTCATGTAGTGAGACTGGCTCCAGAAGCATTTCTCTGATAAGAAGACCCCCTGCCCTTTGCTAGTGTCTGGTCCAGTAGGCTTAGCCATGCGCTTAATCCCCAGAAAGTGGTTCGATTATTGCTGACCAGCAATGGCAAGATAGTTTTTTTTTCCCCTAGCTATCAACCTTCCATTAATTCCTTAAGCAGAAATGCGGTGCAATCTATATTTCCTTGGCATGTGTCACCCAGATGGTGCACCGCTCATGTTTTCAAATAACCATGCTCCAAAATAACAGAGTTTGAATAATAAATTCCGCAAATCCTTCCTGAGAAAGGAGGCACAATTCTCAAGAGCTGCATAAACTTTACGCATGATGCTGTAGCTCATCCACATTATGCAGAAAAGTATGTATTCTCTTGCAAAGCGGAGGCTTGTATCTGGATTCCTTAATTTAGGGAGGAAAAAGGAAGATATATGTTTGCTCAAATGCTGTTGAATATATTTAATATTTGATTACGTCTTAAACACTAGTCTTAGCTCCCTGGTCAGCTTTGCAGAACTTGTCATTTAATATGGCTAAGCTTAAATCCTACGTGTAGGTCGATGCTGTCAAGCAACCATGACTGTACATTTTGGTATTGATTGGAGTCATTGCAGTAAATTCCTTCTTAACTCACATGCCTTTCCTTCCCAATCCCCTCCCCACAGATAAAAGTGTGAGTGTGTCTTTTTCTGTCTGAGGAGATATTTTTTACGTTTACAGACAGCCTATATGAAGATATACGTACGCAGTCCTCTGTGTATATATATGTTCTTTCACACATCCAAAGTAAACGCTCCCAATTGCTCCTACTGTGCTATTTCATCACCTCAAACATTTTCCTGCGTTTTTTTTTTTTTCTTCCATCAGATTTCTTACATTGATCTGCTCGGACCAGAAGGTAGAAGGATGAAACGTCACCTGGCAATAAACGGTATGCAAGATATGGTCGTTTGCTGGTGGTCAGCAGTTAGCCATGGAGCGTGGCCTTGGTCGCCTATTTCCCGTGAGAGGGACAGAGCCAACCTATTGCTGTTAGGCTGTGCGCATGGCAAATTGGAGGTAAAGTGCTGAACTCTCTTGTTACGTCATTTTTCGCATTTGCTAACGAAAGAACTGTTCCACTGTAAAGGCATATGCAGGCAGAGATGAAGGACAGATGTGCTGAAAGCATAAAAAAGGAAGAGCAGCCATTCTAATCTGAAAAGCAAAGGTTCGTTATTCAGTGAAAAAAAGCACCTTAGTTAGTACATTTACTGTTTCCACATCAAAACTGGCCATCTGAGAAACGTAGCAAGGAAGTGAGGTCTTTATAACAGAATAGCTTTGGAGCTGCTGACACTGAAAAGTGTCAATACCACTAGAAAACTCAAATCTGAGTTAGGAACTGTAGCTGTTGCGTGCTTGCCTAATGGAATTGTTTTACGTAGTCTGCAATGATAACTGATGGGCATTTTACAGCTATTTCAAGTGGTTTATTGTAAAATTTTAGCTACACCCAGATAATGCTTAAAATGTTGTTACGAATACTGATCAAGTCAAGGAATGATTTTTTTTTTTCTTAAAGAAAAACTCAAAATTCCCCATCTACAGATGGGAATGTAAGCTACAAGTTAGAACAAGACTCTGAGCTGACCCTCTTCCTGACACTGGCTTAGCTTTACCTTTTTAGGCGGATCTTTCCATTTCATCTCTTTCTTTCTTGTTTCATCTATTTAAGAATACCT
Source organism: Vanellus vanellus (assembly GCF_965231255.1). Classification (NCBI taxonomy): domain Eukaryota; kingdom Metazoa; phylum Chordata; class Aves; order Charadriiformes; family Charadriidae; genus Vanellus; species Vanellus vanellus. The sequence continues at coordinate 12,793,692 of NC_138907.1, forward strand.
GAAACCAGTTTCTTGTGTTAGATAAAAACCTTAAAAATGAAGCTATGTGGGCATACTCTGAAAAGAACTGGAGCCTGAATTTAAAATGTAAAAGCTGTTCTGGACTAGCATCTCATATAGATGCTCCTGTATTTGGAGTTTTCTTTTCAGTTTAGCTTAAGCCACTACTAACATGGACTAAAAAGGCACTGACTGTGGGAGAAGAGCACAAACTTGAGGCTCAGCTGCGGAATAGCTGTTCTGGAGCAGCTATTACAGGCTATTTCCCTGTGGGGAAAAACCCTAAGTAACACTTTAGAATAAGCTGCTCTTATAAACAACATCCTGTTCTCTTTAATTAGGGAAGATGTAAATGTTTTAATGTCTTGGAATTATTACTTTGATAACTAATATTCATTTCAGTGAGGGTTTTTTTTCCCTTGGGATTTTCTATGTATTGAAAGCAAAAGAAAAAAAAAAAAAGGTAGTTCAGACAGCTTTTCTTTCTTATTTCAGTCATTAATCCCTGTAGAATTTAAGTTCGAATTGCCTCCAGTTCTGCCACCTTTACTTCTGTTCAGTTGACCTCTCTCCACCACCGGTCATCTTTGACTCATCTCTCCTCTGCCTGGTACACACCTGCAGTTCTCAATTCCCCCTGCAGCTATGCCCAACCATATCTAAAAATGACTCGGGTAGCCGAAACGTGTGTCTCTTCTTTGCGACTTTTTTCAGCCTAGCCCCTGCGCCAGTTTGACGGTATGAAACCTCAGCCTTACTAACATTTCACATCTACTTTCTTACCGGGGATGCACGTGCGCCCGGGTTCTGGCAGTGACATTCCCATACCTTTTCTTTCCTCCCCACCTCTTCCAGAAAACTCTCTACTGCCAACACAGCAGCTTACAATCTTTGTTTTCTGAGATTTTTTTGAGACTCATTTCTTCTAAGAAATCCACAGAAACCACCCCGTCACTTTAAAGCATTCTCCATTTCATTTTCTATATTCTAGGGAGATTTCCAAATTACAGCATTGCTCTGCATCTTCCAATGCACCTTGTTTTATCCTTTTCTGGTTCAGACTCTTAAATTGCTCAGGGCTGAGGCTGTCTAGTATAGTCCCAAGCACATCACTGGTGCTTAGCACAATAACGATAATAAGCATTCCCTCAGCCTTTAGGCCTAAACTCATCATCCTTTTAATTTAACCCATATTGTAATATAAATAGAAGAAAATTATTTTTAAAAGCAGAACTGCCAGATTTAACTCTTCGGTTGCTTTCCCTTTTCTGATCCTTTGACTGTACTTGTCTGCTTTAATTCTAAGATCTTTGAATGAACTTTCTTTTTCCTGTGTTTGACAATAAAATAGCAAGCGCTGTGCCAGGCCTATGGAAAACTTAGTCGTATATAGATCACAAACTGTCTTGCTGGTCTCCAATTAGGCTGTTCCATGTTTTTGCCTCTTGGATGCTCAGTGGGCTGCTGTGTAAGGCTCAGGATACTCTGCCTGTACACTTCCCCTGTGTATCCATGATGTGTAACCTATGGTACTGTTTGCTGTTGATTTTTTTTTTCATGATTTCTCTAGCGCTCCTTATGGGCAGTAGTTAAAATTCCCGTGCATGGATGGGGGATGTCCTAACCCAGCAGCTCTAGAAGTAGCGTCAACCCCCTGTCGGCAATTAACTGAGGTGCCTTTTTCCCCTGCGCAGTCTTGGAGGGGAACTTTAACTTAACACCCTGAACTTCTGAGGGTCATTTGATAGCTTAAACATGAGCAAAAGTGTAGGTAGCGTTTCTAGGCAGCTTCTAAACTAGGTCAGATACCACAAAAATACAGTGTTTCTGTAAGCATGCTTATTTGCCTCTACTCCCTTACTATTTGTAGAGTTCCTCAGGTATAGACCTGGAATAAAAACATGATGTGCCATTGTTATGCCTGCAAGTAAATCCATATTTGTCATATTTGACCAATAACGTGAATTTCCCCCCGGTAAATAGTTATTGGTAACAGAAGAAGAAGAATGGGAAGCATGAACTGATTCAGTTTGGAGCATTTATCAAAAAGAAGTGTAGTAATACCAACATTTTACTTGAAAATAGTAGCATCATTTGGATAAGACAGTATTATTGTCTAGAATTAAGAGAAAAGCAGGGATTGCTGAATGTCTAACCCGTATGTTTGGCACATTGGGTTTATGAGAAAGAAGTAAACCAAGCCTAGGGAAATGAGCGGGTGCTACCCACAGCCGTTGTGTAGAACCTTGGTGCTGACCTACAAAACCCACAGAAAGATCTGCCAGTTGCCAACATGCCTGTTGGTGTGGCAGAGCAAAGGGAAATGGGGCATTTAGGGGATGCTGCTTCCTCCCTGGAAGAATTTTCTGAGTGGTGTTTGCTGGCCACCAGAAGAGCGCTTATTAGGAGAGGAATAGCTCTGGGACAAGGCGACTCAACCGGGATGCTGTCCCGTACCTGCGCGTTCTGTGTTGGGATGATGCGCAGCTTTGCAACTTTATGGAGGAAATATACATTTTACATTTTCAACTGGCTATAAATGGGATTGGAATTGTGCTGGGTGGCTTTATGTTTTAACATTTGCAACTATTAAGGCTAAAGGTAGAAAGGTAGACATTATTCCTCTAAAAACAGGAACTACATTTCCTTGCAAATCTTGACTTGGTTTACTCCCTTTTTTTTTTTTTTTTTTTTTTTTTTTTTTTTGGTCTGAGATCAGCGTTTACTCTGTTAAATGCTATAGGTTTTGGTGAGGAATCCTCCCCTGAAGAAAAAAAAGCGCTTCTCTGTTTAACACACAACTTCGCTCTAGCATGCAGTGTATGTTTATGTGCACACACTCACGTTGCTGCAGCACTCTGTGTCTGTGGAACCTTTGTCTGCTCTCTTGCCTGCATTGGTTTCCTCTGGGAAACTCATCCACGCTCCCATTTATTTATTTAATTACTTGGGGTTTGTTTGTTTCTTCTTCGTTAAAGTACCAATGATCAAGGATGTTATTTCAATTGTCTCCCTGTGGAGATAATGCTGGTATTTTGATTTCAAAACCAGGAGAGGAATCTTCCAGAAATCATTTCAAACCATTTGCTATGAATAAATAGGATCTGATGTGAAATCATCCTCAGATTAAATGCTTTGAGAGAAAGTCGTGTTAAAATCAACATGAACTTTATTCTGCAAACATAAATTACCAGGAGGTGATGATGCCGGGGCTTAGTTACTGTAGTACTTTGCATTTGTCTTTGCCGTGTTTATTTTCACTCCATTTAGTGCTAGTGCGAATCACTGAAATTATACTTCAATCTTGTGGAAAAAAAAATAATTTGCCTGAGAGAAAATATTATTTCTCTTTCTCCCAAGAGACAATATTTCATAGTTATTGCTTCCACGTTGTGCCTCAAACTCACGAAATAAACACGGCGGGTCTTTTAGGAATGAGCTATCCTACAATTACTGCAGCGCTCGGAAAAAACGGCTATGGCGTGTGAGTGAATAGCTGAAATACCTCTCACACACATACAGCAAAGAATGTTAAACCCTCGATGTCACGTTGGGTTAAAAGTTCAATGAATAATACAGGATAAAGATGATGACGATACGTTTTGAAAGAAAATGAGAATAAACGTCAGCTGAAGATCTAAATAATAAGATTGCATGTAGGACAGTAAATACAACGCAGCGAAATAAGTAACCTAGAGCAGGAGCCTTGCATTTTTATTTTAGAAATGTTTAAAAATAGGGCTGGGGTTTTTTTTCTTCCATCTTCACAGTGCTGTATTTAAAACTATTTTACCCTTGTGTGCACTGCACTTCCCACTCTACATTCCTAATTAAAGTGTTTGTTGTTATTTGGAGCCTCACTGTGTGAAATTAAATAAGCATTTTTTTTAACACCCATAAAATAAATCAAACATTTTTCTCATCTGAAAGACACACAATTCAGTCACAGCAAGCTTATTTCTCTGTTTCTTTTGTTTTCTTTTTTTGTATCTGCCTGGTAAGCCAATTTTCTGCTTAAGAACTACTGGTTAAAACTCTTATTTGTTATGATATGTGGACTTTATCCTTTCCCAGCATTCTATGCAAAATACTTCAATTTTAAGTGTTCAAAGATTTGCACTGAAAAGAGTGATACTGCCCACACAAGCCAGTGCTATTATTTCTTTCAAACGTAAAATGAAAGAAAGTATTTTAACTAGCATAATTCAGGCCCCTTATTTACAAAGATTAACAGATTCTTTCACTTGGATCTTTGCGATTTCTGACTCCAGGGCTTGAGCCCTTGACATGGATCGTGTCCCTCGTACTGCTGATGAGCCGAAATATGCAGTAATGGTGCACAACTGCCACAGTAATAAGGGAAATATGCCTAAATTATGTCGACAGTATTTAAGTACATTTACTACATTTTTGTAGCATGCACGTCACAATACAAAAAAGGACTTTTAATATTTTTTATTATTATTATTTATTTATGTATTTTACAGAAAGTAATAGGTTTTACTTCATGCAGAGTACCTCCAGAAATCTTCCCTTGAAATCCAAGGCTACCTGCTTAGTCCCGGGATTTATGGAAAGCGCTTAACGTGGAATGGGATTCAATGCCACACCATGTGATAGTACGGCTCAGTCTTTGTAGATCCAGTGCCCTGTCCCCTCCCTGCAAATCCTGCACTGTCCTTCCTGATTCTGGGGAATTCCTCCAGCTTTTGCTTTCCCATTCCCCAAGCAAACATTTGGTTAACTTCAAGATATATATTGCTGTTTTAATGTTCCCCATTAGGCTTCCAGAGGAGTACTGCTCACCGGGAGGGAATCCCAGCGGATTCCTTTAAATGGACTGCTAACGCACTATGTGTACTACATTTACTGGCATGTGGCTCCTTCCCAGATTGAAAAACAATTGGCAGGTGATGGAGTACCATCTTCTTGGGGAATAAAAAAAAAGATGTTTTGATTTTTAGACTTCTTATTTTTCAAAAGCATTATCTTAAGCCTTATTAACATGTTTTTGTAGCTGTATATCTCTCTGCTTTAGTTTTCTGGTTAATGGCATGAAGAATTAATAATAAAAGTCACTTCTGACAGAGAAACTCAAATCTTCCCTCTCAGATGAAAGAGAATATCCTTCCCCCCCTTCAGAGTGCCAAATACCAGTTACATTCAGCAAAACTGGAAACCAGAACAAAGAGGTCTCTGGGCTTGGTACTCTTCCTCCAAGAGGCACATGAGGCCACTGATGCATGAGAAGCAGCTTATCTGTTCCAATCTAAGGAGAAATGTTTCTCTTGTTTTCAGCCAGAATGTGAGCAGCGGTGTTGAGAAAAGTTTCCTTTAAGCCTAATTTGTTTAAACGTTATGTCAAAACTTCCGTTTTGAAATGCAGCGAGTAGTCTTTCTCTCCTCGCGGGAACTTTTCCCTGGTTTAGAATTGTGTTCTTTACAGCAACCAGCCTTACCCTACGCTTCATTTCAAGGATTTGCTCTCAAAACCTTGTGAAGCTAGGGAACTTCTCATCTCAATTAGCCTTCCACAATACAAGGTTGTACTTTCTTTTAAATTCAAAGTAGTGAGCAACATTTTGTCCCACTTCTGCTCTAACAAGGCAGAACAAAATTATTAATTGCATTCAGTTTGGTTGCTGAATCTCAATCAATCAGATGACAACGTTTACTTTTCTGTGACCATTTCCATCACTGTTTTCCAGCAGTCACTCCTATGGAGTTCTAAAATCCGTTTTTTTCACGTTTTCTTCTCTATTGTCTTAAACTTCAAGGCCAATCTGTCTTCAGTCTTTCACCTCTCGTAGGCTTGAGTGTTGTGTGGATCTTCATGACTTTCTTGTAGCTTATGTGATGTCCGGAGAGGAACGCTGGGTTTGCATCAAAATATGTAGATGAATAATGCAGTGCATTGAAACCTGCCACAGGAAGACAGAAATCTGAGTCCCAGAGGGCCTCAAGGCTCATTTCACTGAAGTTATGGAAGCTTTGAAGACTTGCTTGGGCAAGATTTCTATTTCACATATTTGAAAGGCAGCTACCCGGGTCTCTAGACATACTCTTAGGGAAAACTGCAGAAGAAATAATAACACTTCACCTTGCCTTTATTTGGGGTTACAGAGCTCTGTGGTCACAGTAATCCCGTGTCGACAATAACATCTTTTAAGGGTTTCCTTGCTATGCAATTTAACACCCTCGTAAGCTCCACGTCTCAGCAGTTCTAACATCTGCATGGTGGCCACTGCCCATCTTGTGGGCATAAGTGACTAGTTGCTGAGGCTAAGTCATTAGCAAGGGGATGGTGGAGATGAGAAAAAGTTTTTCAGGCTATATGAGCAATTTAATCTTTTATTTCCTCTTTGGTAGATATTTTCATTAATCGCTGCTCTTCCTTGAAAGCAGTTTACCTGGTTTTCACAAGTGGGATGCATTCTTCTATTAAATTATTTAAAATTAAATATTCTCTATTAAATTATTTGGCATTAGGTGTTTTTTTGTATGTCCCCGACTACTCGTCTTAAACTAGCTAAGACTTTTGTATTAACTGGCAGCTCTGCAGAATTGCAATAATCCTTTTTTCTTTCTTTTCAACGAGAAGCCCTTTTGCTTGATAAAATAAGTAAACTATCAAAACAAAACATCCTAATCAGTCTGATCAACATCCTGAATAACTTGTTTATAAATTCATCAGTTGCTTCTGAAGTAATGGGTGGCATGCCAAAAAAAATAATCTTAATTTCTTATTCTCCTCCTTTGCAGGATGAAAGGCTAAATTATATGTTCAGTCGGTCTTATGATCTGGGGAAATCAACTTTAAACTGCTTTAAAGTTATGTGTGCATTTCTCTTTTCAACCTGAAATTTCCAAACTTCCTCCCTCGCCCTCTCTCTGCCTTTTAATCACGTTTGTTACCCCGTTCTGTGTAAATGGTACTTGCACACCACCTGGACTCAAAAGAAGGGGCTTCCAAAACTAGTGGCGGGTCAGCAGCTTTAGTTTACAGCATGAAGGATGCCATGGATACACCTGAGGGTGGAGTTTGGCTCAGTTTGACATTTTCCTTTCATTCTTTATTTCTGCATGAACAAACACCAGCAGGTTTCTGACTGATTTCTGCTACTGTCATCCTTCTAGAGGCATTCTTTTTCACTCTCTTTCAGAGAAATGGTTCTTCATAAGCCAATTTGTAACTTTTTTTAACAGCTGGTACTTCTCCCACACTTTCCCTGCTCAAATCCCATATAATGCCTCTCACTCAAACCCATGTATTATAGGATGTGAAGCTCCGTCAGACTGCACTGTTGCCTCCATCACTTTATGGTACTTCCCATGCTTCCATACTACAAATTCTTGCTCTTGGCCAGCTGCTGTCTTTGCATTGTATTCTGCCGCCTTCTGTGTTCTTCTTCCAGTTCATTCAACCTTCAAGTACCCCTAAACGGTCCCCCCTTTTCAGCCATCACAAATTCATTTATTCTACATCTAAAGCTATACGGCACCAAGGAACATCTACCACCTACTCATTTGGCAATGTATAGCATACATTGTTTAAACATGCCATCGTTTCTACCACTACGGTGTAATATTTTTTGTTACCATGGCCCAGAGCAAACGATCAAAAATGCTCTACATGTGATGCTCAGAGTAACCTATTATTAGTTTTTTTCCGGAAATTTTTGGGATTTCTTCCCCACTTCACTTGTGAATAATTATTCTTTTATGCCAGTCAGCTACTCCTTTCTCCTCTTGCCAACACTGTTAGGACTTTTATCTTCTATTCTGCTAACCTATTATATACTCTGGACAAACAAATATGGCTCTAACTGTGTCACAGGGTTTTTTAATCGAATGTATTAACCTTTTAAAAGTTAAAACAGTAGATTTTACAACTCCATTTCTAAAATGTGTGTTTGTTTGAGCTTACTGACCCATGAGAAAACGCATTGGCAGCAGTCAAAGTAAGAATAAATTGTTACAAATGACTACCAAAACGTTTCGGATTTTTTTTTTCAGGTTCTGAGTTATGTCCGTACAGAATGGGATCCGCTAGATGCTCGCTTCAGCACTAACCAACCTTACCAGGTTTACACAGTAGAGCACTCCGTCTCCGCAGACAAAGAGCCCATGGCCGACAGCTGCGTCTACAAGTGTGTTAGGAACAAAATCCAGTGTGCGGCAGTCACCCGCATACCGCTACGAGCCAGGGCCGTCAGCTGTTGCAGAGACGCAACAGAAGACAAACTGGTCCTGGGTTGTGAAGATTCATCAATAATTCTGTACGAAGCCTACAACCAAGTGACTCTCTTAGCCCAAGCAGAGCTGCTGCCGGCCTTAATAACCTACCACCCTTCTGGAGCTGTATTTGTGGTTGGCAGCTCTCAAGGGGAGCTGCAACTTTTTGACACGGCACTGTCCCAAATTAAAATTCAGCTCTTGGCACAAGACTATGCGCCTGAGGCAACCCTGCAATTCAGTAAACACTTTGACGTGCCTAGCAGCCTCATCCAGATCCAGTGGGCTGCTCCTCCAGTTGCATCCGCCAGCGCTGACGGCACAGATGTTCATGATCTTTTGTTGGTCAGATTCGACAAAGGACCCTTAGGAGCACTTCACTTTAAACTTGGTAAGTTGCTGAGCCCACCTGTTGAACCCTGAGCTCTTAAGGAAACATCTCTACCTCGCAAGGGTTTTTTTGTAGTTTGAAAGCAACACTGTCATTTTAGATATATGGGACCATGGCTTTAAAAGCTGGTAGTTCCAATGGTATCTGAAGATGTGAAGCAAGGAGTTAATTATGTTTCACAATTACTTAGTACCTTTTCATATGGGGTCTGACAGAACAGGACCCCGATCTGTTGTTGGATCAGGGTCCCATTATGTTCCCTACTACCCTAACAAAGCATAACAATTTCTCTTACTGAAAATTCTTTCACTCTGTAGTGTGTCATTTTAGGAGTTGTATTCATTCTGTAATAATACACCTAACAAGCTAAAATAAACTATATTTAACAATAGGGTAGTAATGCCATTTTCTTTCGTAAATTAATTTTTGCATGTGTGATGCAACTGTCCTTTCCATTACAATGTGCATTTGTCCCAGTACTCTGTTCTTCCTGGCTGCAGTTACACCATTTCTTTCCTTGAAGACTTTTCACACAAGAAAGAAGGTTTTCATAACCTTCAGAGAAGTTTGGTCTCTCAATTGATTTGCCAAGAGCTGTGAATAAAAGACAAAGTACTAAGAGCTGGGGAAGGACTTTTTACAAGGGCATGTAGTGATAGGACGAGGGGGAATGGCTTCAAACTGGAAGAAGGTAGATTTAACTAGATATTAGGAAGAAATTTTTCACTGTGAGGGTGGTGAGCCCCTGGCCCAGGTTGCCCAGAGAAGCTGTGCCTGCCCCATCTCTGGAGATGTTCAAGGCCAGGTTGGACAGGTCTTGGAGCAACCTGGTCTGGTGGGAGGTATCTCTTCCCATGGCAGGGGGGTTGGAACTGGATGATCTTCAAGGTCTCTTCCAACCTAAACCATTCATGATTTTATGATTCTAATATAAATTTTGGAATTTATATACCACTTCTCAGTTTAGGTGTAAGGAGAGTAAAACCACAACTCTTTTCATTTTACAAACGGGATAACAAGCAGCAGTAAAGGAAGGCTAAAAGGCTTTCCAAGAGTTACACGACAAGTTGGTGACTGCACTAAGAATAAAAGCCCTACAGTTGCTCATCAGTGAGCTGTATTCATTCCGTTCAAGTCAGGCAAGTTACAGTGGTGCAAACCCACTGTGAGAGCTAAAAAACCAATCATGCTTCAATCTTCTGACTCCTGAGCCAGTGTTTCAGCAGGGCAGACAGCCATGTCAAATATACTCCTCCTGGAAAATTGCAGCATTTTGCCCATTGTTCTGTCCAAGGAAACAGCATCGCCTTTGTTGCTCTTTACAGGAGGGTTTTTTTTAATGACTCATGTGTATAAAGCTACTGAGATTAGGAAGAAGCTTTTTTTTAAAAACAAAACAAAACTAGGTGACAATAAGGGTTGAAAATCAACTTTATTTCTTTACTTATTGAGACATACATGTGCTTTTGTGGGGGGAAAAAAATCCTGTCTAAAAGTTCTGCAGACCTAAACATTGGAAAAACTGAATTGAAAAAACTTAACTAAGTATGCCACTGCAAAAAAGGGAAATTAATATAAGAGGATGTTAGCAGCAGAAATGCTGGATTGACTTATAGCTGTATAGTTTTAAAAGAGCTGATCCAGATTACTTCTGTTATCCAAAAAAAAACTATTAAAAAACTGTTTGCAAGTTATCACTTATTTTGAGATAATTCAGCTGCATTGTGTTCAACAACAGGTTTAATAGTTGAACACTAATTATAACAGCTATTTGATGTTTTTGTGTGTGTTGGCCATTAAAAAAAAAAAAAAAAAACACCTCTAAATTACCTTTTACCTGTCAAGCAGAAGGCACTCTACCCACATCTACCTTGCTTTTCTCTAGCCCTCCCTTGTGGGGTTTTCTCACAACAGCTTTCCAGAAAGCACAGCTTTCCCCTTGCTATCTTTAGCACATTTATGTTCTTACCAAGGCAAGCAGGCTCTCAGTGCAGGGATTTAGAGGCCTTTCCCGCTAATTGCCAGCTTGTAAACTTAATTGGACTGTCTCCCTGGGCACCGTTCCTAAATCAATTAGGCAGCCAGTTGGCTGTCACCTCTTTTTCCCAAGCAGGTTGCCTGGAAGCGCACCACCCAGGAGGAGTCAAGCATCCAAATGGGAAGATGTTGACCTCTACAGCTGAAAGTTATCACGTTTTAAAAATTCATTCTGTATAATTACTGTAAAAAAAAAAAAATCTTTTCTAGGAAGAAGGCAAAGCTCTCTCTGTCCCTCCCGCCCTCTTTTGTAGTCTGCAAATGTGCTGTTCTCTGTTGCATCCTGGGTTTCAGCTTTACCCCTCTTCTTCTCAGTTGGCCGCACTACCAAGGTAACGCTGCGGTGATTAGTAAGCCCCTCTCCCCAACCTCAGCAGTTTTTAGGTCTCTGCTATCGAAGAAATAATGCAAATACAAATTATACAGAAAATTTAAGGGTCCATGACAGCAAAACCCAGACAGGCATTTAGGGCTGAAATAAAATCCGTAATTAACTCACGGCTTGGAATTGTTTCCCAAAAAAGGCTGTTAAGAAACTCTGCCAATGAGAACAGGCAAACATGTTTTTAACTTCCAGCTGACATATTACGACTTTGGACAAGTTCTGTGAATTCTCCATTGTGCTGTCTAGCCAGATTTTTTTCAGGAAAAGGTTCGTATTAAATTTACCCTCAAAGATTCATGGCAAATATTTTTGGTGTCTAATGCCAAATTCATTTTCAAAAGCGTTGCGGCTTCTTGTCATTGATGTCAACCCAGATCTTGGAGAATGCCAAACGTGGTACTGGTGCCAGTGGTTCGGCATTGCTGGCCTCGAAAGACATTTTAAATATAATAATATATTTAATTAGCATGCAAATAAGGATTTTCATCTTCACTTCGTGATTAATGTGAAGATCGCCCAACTGATGTAATACTTTAAAAACACTAAACATTTAGGAAGAGTAAAGTCTACCATAACAATTAGCTATTATCATCACACATACACAGGTTAACCATGGCTATTGCACAGTATAATAGGCTTTGACACATGCAAATGTAAAGTGAAATACAGTAAACAACCATACCATGTCTTTTCTTTAATGGCACTAAAATCTAAAGTATTTCTCTGTTACAAGAAATAAATATGTAAGCTTTTTTCCCCCAAAGCGTCAGATCTGTAATGCAAATTCTCGGCAGGTTACTTGTCCTCAAGCTATAGTCAGCTGTTTTCCTCTACTTTTGTTGTTGTTGTTGTTGTTCAATTCTTATTTTACATCACAAACAATATGCATAACTATGTTTATGAAAATTTTGGGAGGTATGTCTTCTATATATCAGGTCTGCTTTTCTCTGTTGTCAGACTTTTTTTTTTTTTTCCCCCATCCGTCCTATGGCTTTAATATCAATATTGAAATGCAGCTTGTTCCCTTTCTTACCAGAATTTTTGCCTTACAATTAGTTTTGGCAAACAACTTCAGAATATAAATGGAGAAAATAAAAAAAAAACAAAACTCTCTCCTTAAATAAAAACGTTTGTTTTTATTTAAGGAGAGAGGAGCAGTAAATTTATTCTGATCTCTTTCTAATATCTGGAGCAGCAGCGATAAAGAATACGCTAGCACGGTGATCCAAAGCAAGCAAGAATCGCTCAAATGCCACACGATTATTTGGCTGGTCAGAGACAATAAATAAGATTACTTTCTGCAGCTTTTCAGTCACATTGTCTGCTCAGAAGCTGAGATCTACAAGTCAAGGAACACTGGCAGCCTTTTAATTTCTACTTTTCGAAGAGAGTAGATAAATCGTGCTCTCATGGTGTGAGCAACATGTCGCTCGGTATTTTTCCCTTACAGCGAGCTTGTTCTTGGTTTCACATGCAACTGTGATTCAAAGATCCCTAGATGTTGATCTCTCTCGTGGTGTCCCCTCCCAGAAGAAATGCTTCACCTAGAGAATTTTGCCAAGCTAGAAGTAAGTTCTAGAGCAATTGCAATACGGAGGGTAATGGAGCTGCTTTGAAGTTTGAGCTTCTGTAAAGTTGTATATGTAGGTAAATTTGTGTGAAACTAAATGCTGGGTTTTAGTATTGTCCAGCAGTACTTCCCTACAGGGAGGAGGTGCCATGAACATGGATTTATTACCTCCAAAACAATAATGATAAAGCGGGAACGAACCTTTTCTACCGTGTTTAAAACAAACTTCATTGTCACGTTGTCACCAGCAGATACTGGCCATGTTTGCCCAACCTCCACGTCTGAAGTTCACTGATGGTTTTTCTCCGCTGTCCGAAGCAGCCTCTATATTTAGTATATTGGTATATTTAATATATTGGTATATTTACAAAGATAATAAAGAGCTATCTCACATAAAAATTAAATAATGAAAGCCATTAAGTTAAACTTTCTAATTTTAACAAATGGCAGTCATTTTTCACTGTGCTGAAAAGTAGTCAGCTGCTGTTTTATGTACTCATAACACTTTCTTCGGTTTTAATATTTCCTGTAAAAGGTGTGCTCACAAGAGGACGGCTGGGCCTTGTGGAAATCATCCACCAGTACATTCGTTACGATGAGATACATGCGGCAATTAATGTCCTGAACACCATGAACTGGAACACGATGGGTCGTCAGTGCTACATATGCTTGAGTGCCATTGTCAATCACCTTCTTAAACAAAAGCTTACACCAGACAGAGAATGTAAGTGATTATATTTTTAATGTAGTTTGGTAGCATCTTTGTAATTCGTATGTGGATTAGGACAATGTATTTATTGACTACGTAAAGAAGACAATAGCGAGAATGCAGACAGTCAGCCAGATTGTGATACTTCGTAATCGAATGCTGTATGTAGACAAGTCATTTCTATAAAATCTGGATCGATGTGTTGATTGCATTTTAGTTCGTCTATATTAAAGGTGATACTAAAATAATGCATACTTTAATATATATATATGGGACAGGCATGACTTGATATATATACAGCACCATCATATATATGCTGTGACTTTATTACATTACATAAATTTGCTTATGTTACACGCTAACGTTAGTTAATATAGGATTTAAATGCTCGTTACATATTCATGGTCAGACAACAACGGCTTAAGGAGGGACATTTTTCCTGCAATGGGGAGAAGAGATTTCTGTGTGGTTTTTCAGGTGCTTTTGAAGGGTCATTCTTTCATTACAAGATCCAAAGGCTTTGAATACACTATCCTCTGCTGCCTCCTTTAGGATTATAGCATTTGTCCTCGCCGTAATCTGGGCCCCTGCAGTCGTAGCTGGGGTCCCTCACGAGAAGCGATGACTTTTAGGTTCAGGCTCCTCTCTGCTGAAGCCCGGTGTGATGCCTTCCTCTTGATTTGCTGTCTGTCTTGAAACTCAATCGACTTCCAAGATTTGAAGTGCCTTGATTTAGCGAAGGTGTTATCCCCTAGGCTAGCAGGCAGACGGCTGGGGACTGGGAGTCTTTTGTGCCAAGAAAGAATACTCAGGATTCCAGTGCGTTTGATGATAGAAAAACTCCGAGGTGTCCTACATCGCTGCCAAGCTATCAGCTATCCCATTTTGGGGGATCTGATTAAAAAAAAGCTCCCTGCATTGCGAACGTAGCGTATCGATTCTAAATAAAACATGTTTTTAAAAGGACCCATGAAGAGGGCTGGTTTTGAAACTCTTGTAAAAATATGCACATTATAAATAGATGTCTGTGTGTTTCCCCCCGTGCAGCTCCCTAATGCTGTTTACAGCAGACGGGATTTTATTCTGGCCAGGAGGAGTGATTCTATGTGAATCTAACAAATTTGGCATGGTAATTTGTTTCCTTTTTTATTAGCAAAACCCAGTGGGGCCTTTTATTTATAGCGACGGGGCAGTTATCTTTGAGATCTTTATTCTGCCTTCAACATCAAGCTGGGCTATCTAATGAATCTATAACTGTGCTAGCGGTTGCTCATGTTCCATGTAGGTTGAAATATTTCACAAGTACAAAACATGCTGTCAAGAAAACAGCAACGGCAAAGAAGTATGGCCTGCTTTTGCACAGGTACTGCTGTATTCAATTTTAATCTAAATTGACTGCTGCTATGAAAGAAAATACCTTTAAAGTTCAACTTATCTTACTGTCTAGATTTAAGATAATGCAAAACCTGATTTACTAACAGTTTGCCTATGTTACTGACACAGTACTATTAGCACATCTAGTGCTAGCAAGCCTAATAAAATGTAACTATGCTCAGAAATAAAGAACTTATTTCAATAAATAAATAAATAATAAAGAAAGAAAGACATTATCACTAAATACAGAAATGGCTAGTTTTGACAAATGTTAATAACAGCAAATCAGTGCGATTTTTGTCTGCTTAATGAGACAATAGGTTATATTTTGCTTTTAAAGCTGGCACAAAATTCTGATTAGCAGTAGCAGTTTGCACATTCACTCCGAAAGGAGAACCTGTATAGCGAATTGTCCCTGTTCTGCCTTTAAGGACTTGTACTACCTGTTAACTCTCAAGCAGAGATCACGTAGCATAAATATTATTGATCATTAAATTTCCTTTCTGCTAAGCATGTGGGACACAAAGGTATACTGTGTATTTTCTTGTATTATTTATAATTTTGTATTAAAAACATGGAGAAAAAGGCCTAAGAGCTCCAGCTGTGGAGTATAGCAGCCAGAAAGTATTTAAAGCGGAGAGAACTTCTGAAACAAAAGGACTTTTATTGATTACAAGGGAGGTTATCCTATTTCCCACCACTATGTGCTGTAGGAGAGTCAAACCCTTAGGTTTTCTAGACCCTTTCATTTAAAGTTTTTAAAGAACTGTGGGCTGAAGGAGGTTCCTTAGATCTCAAGGCCATCCCAAGAAGGGTTCTGTCACCCACTGACCTAAGACAATAATCCCCGAAAAACTGAACTTCCTTGTTGCTTGCCTAAGAGGACAAGGACGATTTGAGTTAATTGAGAGTTGATCTCTACTGGACAAACTTGTTCCAACTGTATTACTCTTATGAGTCACTTTTAATTGTACGCTGCTGGTGAGAACTTGATGTGTTGTAGACTTCTTCATCCTTTTGACAACTTTTTGTTGCTCGAAGTCATTGTCAACTCTGCCTTAAAGTGAAAGTTTATGTGCGCTTTTGTGTTTGTACAATCTGTCATATTTTAATTTCATCTGTCCTACAACAACATCCCATTTTATCCCTGTTTGAGGAATTTGACTGACTGCAAACATGAGCAACCTGTTGTAATTGAAACAGTTTCACTTGTTTCATTGCTGTTGTGTTTGAACTCCGCAGCGCAGCTTGAGGCAAGCCTTGGAACCTTTTACGCTCCAACAAGACCCCTGTTGGATCCAACCGTGCTGGAGTACAGGGACCCGATCAGCAGATATGCGAGAAGGTTCTTCCACCACCTGCTCAGGTGAATGACAGTTTTGACTCCTATCAGCTTAAAATTAATTGCATATTTCAATAACTACCTCCTTTAATGTGGTTAACATTTTCCAAGAGGACCACCCCTGAAAAAAATGCATTCATTGTTACTGTTTGTTTAACTTGCACTTCGTTCCTTTCAAGTACAGTATTACAGATAAAATGCTATTCAGAGCTCCTCTATCATCAATACACTTGAAATGAATCACCCTTTCCCTTTTAGCTCGATAGAAAAAAGATAGCATGCTTCTGAGAGGTTTATATTCACCAACTACTTGCAGATTAACTATTGAAACAGCTTATAAACGTGGAGCCAACACCAAGTTTAAATAGCAAATGCAAATGAACGGTGCATGGTCCAAGACATTTTTGTCTTTGTACCATTGAAATCTGAGCGTTTTGTTGTCCTCATCCTCAAAGTTCTCATGCAGAAGTTCGTATTCCAGGAGTTTTCAGTGAGTTTTCAGTGCCATTAAAATAAGAGAAGAAAATGAAATGTTGCATTTGTCTGTAAATTATATATCAGAAGAGTCATAATACTGAATTCAGGTGGAATTTATAGTACGTTGGTTGATTCCTATATTTTTCCTCCGTATTAAATTAATAACCTAAATTTCAATCAGTTATAAATAGCAATATACAGCAGTTTAACCCATTCATGTGTTCAACCTCAAATACAGCTGAAATATTCCCTCTGAGAATTATCCAGTGGGTGAAAATAAGGAGAAATTAACCTTCTGAACTGTACAATGTATGTAACACCTTGTCGAGGGGGAGTGTAGGCGGACATAGTGAGAAGACTTGCAATGCAAAAGAATCACTTTTTTCGGTGATTCTTCTAGATTATGTTGGCTGCATGTGCAAAGCTAAGAACTGCGAGTTACTTTTGATAGTGCGGTTTGTGCTCCTTTCAAATCTTAAAGGGAAATATTGCTTACTGTCTTCTGCGTTTTGAATCCGAATAGGATCATCTTTCTGCTAAATGGGTCCATTCCTGTGGGGAAATTATTTTAAGTAGAAGAACGCTCCAAATATAATATGCAACCAGCCTTTCATGGGAGTTTTCTTAATCGATGTGGCCACAGTAGCAGGTCCAAACTCTGCTTTTGCTTTTCTCCTAGAAGCCAGCGGGGAAGATCTCTTGCTGCAAGTGGCCAACTGTAGTGGCTGCAGGCCAGTTGCCTGCAGAGGACAGATGCAGAAAGAACGCCTCCGAGATGGCTGAGAGGTGTAACCATAGTCCTCTGACATCTGCAAGAGAAAGGTGTATTCCCTCTGACTCAGGATTTGCTTCCAAACGCTAGCAGGCATGCAGAGGCGTGGGGCCCTGGCTACGCTTTCAGCCCCTGGGGCTGCTGAACACAGCTGAAACACTGACTCAATCCCCCTAGAAAACAAGAAATTTCAGTGTCAGAATGCTGCCCGGACAGTACAGGGCACAGATGGGAGATGTATAGCAGAGTCTCCCTGTGGCTTTTACCTCCGCTATGAAGCAGCCCTTGAACCATCTCTGGTCGCAGCAGTTTTTGGAGCAAATGTGTGTTATTTTGCTGTTTCCCTATTGTCAAAGGGATTTGTATTCAGCTGAATCAAAGTGATAGGATCATGTGATTGCTGCAGAACAGATGGTAATGCTTAAAGCTTATCTGGGAAGACATAATCTAAGTACGAAATGAAATGTTCAAAAATGGGAGATTTATCTGCCAGAAAGCAAGGAAACGATGTTCGGAGCTGATCTTTAAAGTGGCTGTGCCTTAATTGGTATTTATTTATGGTGTTTATTTCCTTTTAGAGGTTTCCTTAAGTGACTAGAATGATTCGAATGTAGGCTAAGCAGCGAGTACTACGGATTTGTTTGTTGGCAGAACGGTAAACCGTGGTTCTGGGTGAGAGGATGTCATCTTGGCGTGATGCAATGTCTAGGAGAGTCATAGGGAGGCACAAGGCTCACTAATTCTTGCAGGCACCCAAAAGTTGCGGCCGCTGCTATTAAATCCATCTGCGAGGAGCCAGCTAGGTGGCCAGAAAAGAAGCCTTGAATGCAGACATGCTGTCAACTGCCGCTGCCGATTTGATGCGTCACTAAGGGGACATTTGTTACTGTCTTGTGAGCATCAGGAGACAAAAGCAAGGTGACTGCTTTGTGCCCTGAGGAATTGGGGACGAAGGGGTAAAGGCATCCTTTAAAAAGTACAGAATTTACTGAGTCTTGCGCAAGGGCAGGGTGGGAATACAGAGCGAAATGGGGGAAGACAGATTAGGGAGTGCGTGGTGGGCTATAGAGGAGACCAGATAAAGGATGGACAGGTAAGGGTGGAGTCTTTCATACAATATTAAAACCTTAAAACATTTAAATATTTCTAGATCTAAATCTGAAAAATGTTCATATAAACAAAAGTTACCCCCCCCCCTTCAGCTTTCCTTTGAATGCCCCACCAATCTGCCTTAAGCCTTTTCTAGAAGGACCCACTCTCGGGAGAGAAATATTAATTCATTCTACATGCTGAGGCAATCTTTGACCTGCCTGCCGAGCCTGCCAAAAAGGTGCCAGTTATTGTTGTACTTTTGAAGATGCGAGTGTCTGCATTTGCTAGAATTGAGAAATACAGTTACCTTTTCAGAAGGGCTATCCTCACCTAGTAATAATCACGTGCCAATGATTTTAATCTTTACTGTAGGCTGAAAGGTTGTATATCCAGTTGCAAATAACTGGAGACATCCATTTTCACGTTATCAGTGGAGATTATAGGCTAACTCTTTTTCAGTCGTCAAAGGGATCAGTTTCTAGAAAACGCTGAACGGTAGGTTCCCTCTTAGGTATCTTTAGAAAGAAGATGCTGCGTATGGCAAGTACGGGTTAGGAAATGGTGCTGCGAGCTGAGATGGGGCAGGGGACACTGACAGCCCAATTGAAACGGGATCGCAATTAGATGGAGGGAAAACACGTTGCCGCATACTTGTGGCAGCCGCACTGTTTGCCTCCGTCGTTATAAAGGCTATGTTCTCAAATTTGCAAACCGTGCAGCATCTTCAGGTTCTGTGACAACAGAAGCTTAGAGCTTTGCAGGTATAGGCCCTGAATGTAGAATATGGAATCCCTCCAAAACCAGGCGTTCGGTATACAAAATTAAAATTAAAGGCCTCTTAATTATATGCCGGGTATCCATTAATACAGTATTTATGGAATGAATAATTATTTTCACTTTAAATTCTTATCTATAATTAAAAAATACAGGAACCGAATGACAAGTATAGAAAGGTAACTTGGGTGTTCCTTGCCACTTGAGCAGCACTCCGGTGTTTTATTATGATGTCACTGCTCGTAATAATACAACGCGTTATATCATTATGTAAAAATGTTGAGCAGAGGTGGATTTATTAGGAAGCCTTGGGGAGCTGCAACCTTCTGGCCCCCACCCTTTTGTGGAGGGCTGGCTGCTCAGTGTGTAATTTGGGGGGGGGGGTAGAGCGGCGGCACAACCTCCCTCCAACAGCCTCATCTGGCTGTGTACAGAACACAGAATGGGCTGGGATTGTTTTTTCACTCGTTAACTACAGCAGCGCTGACTCACGGCTTTGCTTCGCTCTCGTCGAGCGCTCGTGAATTGTGCTTATCGTATTTTCTAATGTGTGAAATTATCTTGTGTGTTTGACACACACACAAGAGGCGCAAACGCACATGCCTGCACTGTTTGGTTCAAATTTTTATGCCTCTCTCAGAGAGATGGTGAGGAAGTAACGTGGCAGGAGCTGGAGGTAAAGGCTGGGCAGGAAAGTGAAGTCTGAAAGGCAGCTCAGGAGTTGTAGAATTAGGACTCAGCCACAGCTCCCTGTTTCTGCTGTGCCCTTTCCTCCTTTGTACTTCTGTTCTTGAGTTTGTGAATACACAGTTTAAGGATCTTTTTACCTTTAAGGATCTTTTTACCTTCTTTTTTTTTTCATGGAAAAATACTAAGATTCAAAACCATTTGGACCTTTCCATCTGATAATTCCATTAAGAGAATGTCATTGGGGTTTTTTCCCACCCCTAGTACAAGTACGTTCCCCTACAAAGCAAGTTCTCTTGTAAAGAACATAGTGCATTTGCTTCTTTCAAGAGCAAAGCGTAGCTCTGATCACGTTTGCTGGTAGAATTTTGGATGGATTCATTCTCCTTTCTCTGAATCCAAAACCGAAAACCTCCGCCATGTTTTTACTGTTATTCTTTTTACGCCTTCTCAGATCTCTTCAGAAGCGTTGTGTACTCTTCCCAGTGTTTAATGTAAGATGCTACTGGTTAAACACAAGGAAGAATTTAGCTCCGCATTGGGCAGAATGTTCATAAAGTGGTGTTACTTTACACGCGGAACTCGATGGAGCTCCTTTGTAAACAAACGCTCGTAAAGGAGATGGGAGAATAGGTGGTTGTTAGCATCAGGGGAGACCTGTTTCCAGCCAGTCCTGATTTTTATGAGTCACTTCGCTGTTCAAGAGTTCTGAAGTGTACTGCTATACTACCTGACATGATGCCTTGACACAGTCAGTTATCACTTAAGTCCAAGACAGCCTTTGAATAGCTCAAATAAAGCTCTTTTGCCCTGCAGGTACATCACTTATGCAGTACTAACTACCCCTCGGTAAGCAGGTTCCCGTATCACTACACTGCAACCTGCAAAGTAGATATTCACTGTGAGTATTCCATCCTAAATAGGACCCTAAATCAAAGGTGAAAAAAAATGCCTCAACTCCATAGGAAGAGTTCCCAATCCCGTCTGCTGCCAACCGTACGGAACTGAGGGACAGAGTGAGCAAAGAGCTTTTATGATCCTTTTTAAGAGCTCCCTAAAAGTAGAATCTGTAATTACATTGGGACATAGTGTTTCACAAAATATGTATAAACATTAACGATGACATGGTTCAGGACTAAGAACGGCTTTTATATTCATAAGGTAACCTATTAGGCATTAAATTATGCCTTCGGATAAAATGGCCACTGATGTCAGTCAGGTTCTCTATGGCGGCCACATGAACAGAATCCATCTCTATAGGAGTAAGTTCAGTAGCAGCATTCTGACTAAAGTAGCACCTTCTGGAGAGGACTTTGAAGAGTCATTTTTTTGTCATCTTGTGAAAACGATCAAACCCAAAGGCTTTCAGATTACCGCGGCACTGATAAATGAGAATTTCAATTGCTGCGATGGAACTGCACATGAAAAGATTCCCCTGGTCATGCTTCTTGACCTGTTTTAGAAACAAGAAATAAAGGCGCTATTTAATGGAACTGGATTATTTTTGCAGTTAAAGAGGTTAAATATCTCAGGAAAAGTTTAGAATGTCTTTCCTTCAGTCCTGTGTTGCTAATGATTTTTTTTTCTTGAACCAGCTCCGTGACAGTTTTCAATTTCGGTCAGATGCTTTGATGCCAGAGGAATGGCTCCAGGATTTAATTCTGTAGCGCTGATTACAATGTAAGAAATATTGAGCAAAATATCAGGGGAGGGGGGGGGACAAATGACATGCCATAATTGCTTGAGAATAAAATGCCATGAAGATAAACCACAAGAAATCTCTGTCAGAGATTTGGGCGAGATTTTCCACTGAACCCAATGGGAGGCATTGCTCGGAGCGTGGGAAGAACAGCCCCTCCCACACACTTAGAACAGTCCCAGAGCTGATCTAATAAGGAGCCGTTTTCCACAGCCACCAACAGATGGCTGTTTGGTGGCTCAGAGTGCCACAAGTCCTCCCGTTCTCTGCTACGTCCCCCACTCTTGGGACTGCACTAGAAGAAAGGAACATGCAGAGAACAGCTACGTTGGACTAGCATTCTTTGTGCCAAGGCTATTCCCATGCGCTGGTTAATCTGACTTTGATATTGGTACTTTTAGAAGCTGAGCCCACATAGAGACCATTGTTGTGTTGTGTAACTGATAATTTGCCCTCATCAGGTGGCTTTTTCCTGCTGTGCCAGCTGTGCAGTTCCCCTGAGATCTGAGGGGCATACCTCGAGTGCAGAAACAATGCAAATATACCACCTTCATGGACAAAAACTCAAGAATAAGTTCTTAGCAACACATCTCCACCCTTGAGCAGCTGCAGTAAGTCAGCCTCAGCTTGCCTTTGCAGGTCATCGCTCCCTCCCCATCAACTCTACCTAGTCACGAATGGTATCTCCTTCTGGAGCAACACTCAAAAATCTCTTCTTGAGGTCCTGACCAAGAAACTGAATTTAAGATGAGGGTTTTGTTTCTTTTTTCCTTGCAGTCTTTCCAGATTGATTCATGTCTCATCTCTTTACGAAGATACTTCTTCTCCGTTCATCTTCAGAGTCTTCCTGAGCCCCACCGTTACATTTCAATTTTCTATCTATGGACCATCTGATGATATTCTGTCTTGTGCTCACCTCATCAGATTGAAACAGAACATGGCTTGGCAATCTGTAATCCATTGGTTGTGTGCAAATAATTGTTTTCCTCCCTGAAAAGCTTTGTTTTTCTGACTTTTCTCCCACTTCCATCCCGTACCCTCCAGGAAGAGCTAATTGAAGAGTCAGGCAGCCCTCGGCTTCCCATCTTCAAATGTAGAGCTCCCTTTTATGGCTCTTCAGAACCAAAGAGCCTGCTAAGGAAAGGGTACCATAAGTAAAATTTAGAACGAAAGTCAGCAATAGTCGATTGTCCAATAACTGGATGTAGTGTCTTGGGGGTACACCTCACCTCTCCTGACTTAATAACGTAGAATTCAGATGTCCTACACGCTTATCTGGGCTTCCTCTGTAGTTAGTATAAAGACATGGGCACCCAAAGGATGAGTCATCCCATCGAAGGCAGATGTCTAAGATAAGCAGGAAGAATCAAATGTCAGTGCCTATCCCTATCAATTAACTATAAAGGGAGCCTACCTGATTAGCTTAAATTAGCCATGTAAAGGTGAGCTGTTTGAAGATAAATGGAATGATTTGCACTGTAAATGTCTAGCTCCTGTATCACATTATTACTTGCCAGTTAGCAGAAAGATCTTAGATGCTCAGATATAGTTTCTGTAATAGGCAAGAGTCACAAAGACTAGCAAAAATAGATGAAGAAAGGTTTACAGAAAGACACAGAAAGTGGATAGACATGCAGATCTCTTTAAAAAATCACTTTTGACCAGTTGGCCAGGATAGGAGAAGATAGGGATGTGTTTTCGTTTACACTGGTAAGTGTTGGAGTATCGGTAAAGGAGGTTATACTATAGATAGATAAACAGTAATATGTGACCGGAACTAGATAAAATTCACTCAGAATTTCTAAAGGCAGTCAACCATAAAATAGCTGAAATTACACACTGTGGTGGATAACTACTTATTTAGAATAACCATAGCACCCGAGGATAGGATCGTGGCAAATATTATGGCAGTTTTCAACACACAGTCTGGAGGGACCTTGAAGAACTTTAGCCCTGTAAGTCCAACCTCACTACCGGTGAAATTAGTAGAAACTATATTAAAACAAATTGTGAACATACAACCATATAGTGGGGGAGAGTCAGCAGGATTCCTGTAAAAGCAAGTCATGTCTCAAAACTCTGAGTTCTTTGATATCAGCAATCATGTCAGTTATGGATATCCAGCTGCTACAGATGAAAGTTTGACCATTGAAGACTTTTTTGGAAGGTCTCCCACCAAAATGTCTTAAAGAAACTAGGCTGCCACAGGATAAGAGGGAAGCTCCCCTTTCATAGATGAGTAATTCATTCAAAGAGTAAAAGGTAAGAGTAAATGGTTAGTTGTCAGTGGAGGTCACCAATGGAAGTTATAAGTATAGAAGATCTATACTCATAAGTAGCCCTTCAAAGGAACAAATAGTGAGGTGCCAGCGTTTGCTGATGATGCTGAATTACTAAGACTAGTAAAGATGGGGCCTGCTGTCAGAAACAGCCAAAGGGCTTCACAGGACTCAGTGACACAGAGTCAAAATTGAAGATTTAATGTAAATAAATACAAGGTGAAGCACACGGCGGGGGGGAGGGGGCGAGGGGTGACTCCTAACTTCACATAGAAAATGATGGGAGTCTGAGCTCACCATTATTCTGGAAGAAGAATTTGGTCTTATAACTCTACAGCTATAAAATAGTCAGTGCCATGCTCGGCACAAGTACAAAAAGCAAATTGGGTGCCAGGAATTGTTAGAAAAGGAACAGACAACAAAACAGTGAATTTGAGTTCACCTGAATGTTGTATGTAGTTTTGGAGTCCCATAAGCTGTAAAAGGATATCATAGAACTCAAAAAGCTTTAGGAAGGGCAGCCAGGATGATTAAAGGCATGAAACAGCTTTAGTGAAAGGAATGACTAAATAGACTAGAGCTCCTCACCCTATAGAGGAGGCAACTGAGATAGAGATCTATTAAATTGTGAGTGGTAGGGAGAAAGAGCACAGTAAATGACTGCTCACTGCTGCTTCTAATACAAAAGCCAGGGGTCATCAAGTGAAGCTAACACGTGGCTGTTTCAAAATACAGTGATTCTTCACGTAACATGTAATTAAAATATGAAGCTCCTTACCACAGGATGTTGTGGATGATAAAATCCTACGTGAGTTGAAAGGCGAGGTTCGGGGAAGAGAAATTCACTGAGGAATACCAACGTGGAAACCACCTCTGGCTCAGCAAATCCTCGAACCACAAATTGGTGGAGACGACGAGACTGCTTAGGGAAGTATCGCCGTATTCTTTCCAAGGCACCTAGCTCGTGGCAAGGTTTTGGGTTAGATGTACCTTCGGTCTGAGTAAGTGGTCGTTCTCACGTTTTTTGTTCTTGTACAAGATGCTGTGCAGAAAAAAAGCGTACAATACTCATTGGTTTTCCATTTGCTCCCTCCAAAACATGCCAAAAGTAGTATGATTGAAGTTCTAGAGGGTTTCTTGTCTGGCTCTCCCGTGGCTATGTTTGCTGTAATGGAGTTCTTACGTGTGAGAATTTCATGGGCATTACCACTGCGTTATTTTGTTATAAAGAATTAATATTGGCTATTGACAAACCTAGATAGAAAAAGTCAATATACTGTAATGGATGTGTAACTCAACAAGTGATTAAAATTTGGCCCTGCACCATGACTTTGGAATTAGATACATACCTTTAGGCAGCCAGCTTTAGAAAATATTGAGCTAATATATTTTCTCCGAGAAATCTTAGCACTAAAAGACCGGATCTTATCCAATGTCAGGCGTGAGTGAGAATTGGCCCTGCCGCTCATGGAAAGTCAAGGAGGGAAAGGGCCTCTTCATCTTAACTTTAATACCAAATTTCCATCTGCTGCAGTTTGAAAATGGGGAGATATCGCACGTATACAATAGGGATTTATTCTGGAGGCAGCAACTCATCCTTAACCATGGCGATGATACTGGGCCTCTGTTATAGAGCTGTCTTTAGCGTGTAGACATGCTGATATGTTTGCTCAATAAAACCCAGCTTTTGCGACATACTGTTAAGTTTACATGATCACCAGAGTGAGAGGGATAAAGCTGGAAAAGAAGAAAAGCAGAGGTGAATTAATGCAATAAAGACTAGGATTTAACAGACAGGGTTGAGTAAAATAAATGTGAAACAACAGGTGTCACTGCCTCTTATCAGCATTTTTAATTACCATCTGGTTTTAGCCCAGAGTACTTTGGAAGAGTATGCTGGAGTGCGTCTGTATTTAAAGATAAAGATAGACTGTTGAGAAGTTACTAATAGTAAGAGGTTGGGGGAACTGGGTGGTTTGGGGCCTGGGGAGGGGGAGGCTGTGTTGGTTGGGTGGGTGTTAGTTGCAGCTTAGAGAAACCTGAAGGAAAGCCACTATGATAAAATTGCAAGGTAGGGAAATACTGCTATGGCAACAAAATATATTCTTGTGAAGGAAAATGGGTATGAAAAAGGAAATACACAGTGTGGGAAATTCAAAGGAAGCACATGTTACAAGAAGGGAAAAGGCTGAGTCTAGTTTAAAAAGAAATAAACCATCATAGTTCCAATTTCTATAATAATAATAATTTATAATAGTAATAAGTTCCCATTCCCCAGACTTTTATAGCACCTAATATTGAAAATCTCAGAGCAATTGACGAACATGAAAGAATTATGCTACAGAACAGGAAAATGTTTGCTATTGCTCCCAACAAGTCGTCCTCCTCAGTGGCTAACCCCGACTGACCAACACCACCTGGGAAACGTGCAACGTAAATGTTCGTAGAATACAGATCTGTTAACTCATATTTCTCTGGTTTAGACATAAGACAGCTCTATAGTTTAAAACTAGTGCTATTTTATAGTTAATTGGGCAATGGTCAACACATAAATGATGTAGCTTTTTTGTATAGCTAAAGCTACTTCTTTTTCTAGACTATTTCTTACTAAATATGTATTGTAAATGTTAAAATGGTGCCTTCTTACTAAACTACATTCAAAAATTAACTTGGTTCACTTGAAAATATGACTCAAAAAATGCCCGGACAGCTTTCCTTTGAACGTAGAAAGTCCATTCTGAGAAGCAGCAGCTATGTTTAACGCAAAGTCATCTAAACTGTTTCACAGAAGAACACCTTTAGGCTTCCTAGAGCAGAATATCATCTTAAAAGATAGGAATCACATGGTTAGATATTATATTTTGTTTCGGGTTGGGAACGTCTTCAAGATTCACAGCCAGTTACAGCCCTCAAGGGCTTTTTCTGGCCAGGGAGTCATACTGTCTGGCTCCCCTTATTAGCTTTCTCTTTCCTCCTGTTTTTTTAATTTGGTTGGTTGGTTTGTTTTCTTACTTCATACCAGAAGGTACCCTTTGATGTGAAGGGCATTCGGTTCGACGCCCAACGATCTATAAAGTTATAGGTGGACTTCCTTTAGTTCAGAGATGCAGAATTTGATGGTGTAGTCCAAGTAGCAGAGATTTTGGGTGGCTTGAGATATTTGTGCCCGTTTCCAATTTTCTCATGGTTATTCACTCACTTTTACTTGAGACCTATTTGTGTATGACCTTTGGAAGGTCCCAGAAGGCTTTTCTTTTTAAACAAGTCACTCAGGCCCCAAATCCAGTGCTCCACTTAACATGCCCATATTTAGGGCCCACAGAAAATTACAGGTCGTAAACCCATACATTAATGCTTTGCTAAATTGGGGCCTGAAGGGATGTATAGATTATACCTGAATGACCTTTAGAGCTTCTGCATGTAAAATACAATTTAGAAGATTATCCCCTTGACTCGCATACATAGAGACTTGGTGGCTGTTTCTCCATCAGCCTTTGCTGTGCTCTGCAGCGCTTTCGCATTGTCAGGGTGAGAGCCTCTTAGAAGGCAACAAGGTTGTGGACCCCCAATCCCTGGGAGGTTTGTTCAAAAGAGCTCATAATCTAAAAAACTTGTAGCATAATAGCAGGAGGTTGGCAAAATCATACCACCAGCATCTCAGAGGTTTTAACATACCGATGCATCCATTGATTCTTCCATCAGCTAGTCAAGAGGACTTTTCGCTACTCACGGAATAGTTTCTTTTAAAAAAAAATGGCAGTCGTGGTTGAGATTTCTGATGGTGATACATGAAACTTTCCGTATGCCGTTGCACGTATGTGGGTGTCGAAATAGCCTTGCTGCAGTAAACTGAGAGCCAGCAATTAATTGATTTTTACCAAAGGAGAACAGTGGTATCAGGGATAGTCTATTTCCCGGACAGTTCATTATCCAAACAAATAATAAGAGATTATGAAGTAAATTAAAAAAAATTTGAGACTGAGTCCCCCAAATGATGATGTTCTGAAACACAAACTTACAGTTTGGGGAGAGAGGGAAAGACAGGTTCTTTGGAGGGTGCCTCATCTTCGGCTGCATTCAGTGGTCTGTTTTTCTCTGCAACTGTCTTATTTAAAATAGGGTATCCCACTGAACTCATTAGGGTAAAATGGTATCAGGTTTTGGTTGACTTTTGTTTAAAGTGTTTTGTTTGGTTGGTTTTTTTTTAATGAAATTTAAGATCTTGATGTATTTATTCCTCTCCAAGAACTCCAAGTAAAGTGACAGTAATTCAGCATTTGCTATAAAATGCAGGTTCTGAGTCTTTGACTAATACTGTATTTTATATATGAAAGGTCACATAGCAATCTAAGTCTTCAGAATTTTCTGAAATTTTACTTAAAAATATTTCCTTGAAGGTCAATAAAATTCCAGGGTTGCTATTTTAAGGATGCGCTGAAGTTACATCATCTATACCTGACTTTGTTACACATCAGTATTTTTTCGTGTGAAATATATAAAAATATATAAATATATAAAATATATAAATATATAAAACCTTAAGCCCTGGACCAAGTTGTTATTCTTTTTTTAAATGGGTTCTGAAGCCATATTCTGAAATCTAGCTACATGTCTAAATCAGTGGGGTTATGTTCAACAGTTGGTTGAAAACCAATCTGTCTCCATTTAAATCAACCACTTAGCAACCTAGCCACACTTTACATTCTTTAACCTGATAATCTCTTATTATTCTGGCTCAGAATTCCATTGAAACAGGGCGCAGAGTCATTTTACAGACGTCGTTCTTTATTTTAATATTGTCTAATTTAAAAGGAAAATATTTCTGATAATAACAACTTTTTTTTTTTTTGAGGGGGAAAAAAAAAGCATGAAAACCATTTCTGTTCCAAAAATTGCTGATATGAGAACTTATGGGAAATGGCTCCTTTTATGAATAATTATTATTATTGTGTTTAAGAAATGGGCAAGATGCCTAGAAATTGAATGAAAGAATGAGCTATTAAATTGAAATATTAAATGAAATAACTGAATTTAAAGTGATCATGTAAACCCTGCAGTAAATGTTGGGAGCTGTAGCTGATTGAACATATTTTCATCATCTGTTTTGTATGCTTAAATACAATTGCTTGATGTAAGTAAACACTTGATTGATATTCTGAATACTTTAAAATCTGCATATGCATCACAGAATACTGAACAATTAAAACTTCATTTCAGCGTAGTTTGATTACATGTAAATTATTTCAATATTCATTTTTGCCTGTTCTGTTTGCGCAGTGCATATTTTAAATATTCACTTTTTGCATGCGTATCACCCTTGATTGGACTGTGAGATGAGGCGGACTCTGCAATTTCTTCCATTAAAAAGGATTGCCTTATAAATATTATTTGTGCCACAGCTCTTCCCCTGCAGATTATTTTCTAAATGTTGTGTACCCTTATTGAAGACAAGGAAAAAAAAAAAAAAAAAAACAAACCAAAAAAACACCAAACTGCTGCAGCCCTCCTTTATCAGCCCGGCACAAGGAATATGCTTACATGGTCGATGGGCATGTCTAAGAAGGCTTGTTGGTTGTAACTAGTCCCTAAAGAAATGCTTCCATCTTTTCTGCACTATATTTCTCTCTTGCTTGCATGAGCTCTCACTCTCTTCCCTTCTTCCTCCCTCCATATGATTTTTTTTTTCTGGTTCCTGGACTTTTTCTGACGTGTTTTAATGCTATGGATAGATTTTACAAATATTTTTAAGTTGACCGTTTTCAGCTTGAAAAACTTATCTCTGTCGTTCAGAGACCGCATTCAATGCAGGTGTTGTGGAATACAAATGGCAAAATTCTGCCTTGTTGATATATTTGCAGAACCTCTCATAAAAACTGAAGAGACTTCTTCAGGACAGAATCCGGGCACACGATTTTGATCTTTAAAATCACCTTCTTTCTGAACATCCAGCTGGAGGAAACCCTGGGCGTTTGATTCTCTTTGGTAGTGAAAACCAACAATAGCCTCTCTGAAGTTAATAGATTATTTTTTTTTTATTTCATATCTGTTTTATTTAAAAATGAAATGCTTTCCTGGCGTCTTGTCAGTTAAGTCACATACTTAAAATAGAAGCAGGTAGCAGGTCTGCATTCTTCTCTGCCTCGACCATTTTTGCCCCACATGACCCTTGTCGTATCACTCACGTTTGTCTCCTTGTCTGTACAATGGACGTACTAATAGACATCTTTTTTAAATTTTTGCAGGGTACACAGAAAGGTTGCGTAAGTGCATATAATAGTATTATTTTATTACATGAGAATTTGAACTTCATATTGTACGTGCTGAACAGCTCGCAGGGAAATGCTTTCCTGTCTGTCCGATATAGTTAATCTCAGTTTGAGAGTTTTCATCTTGAAGGTCATATTTCTGTTGGCTGTCACTTTGACCAAACAAGTGGCTGAACTTCATGGTTTACAGGCAGATTTCCTTATCTCTCTTTTTCAAGAGACATATAAACCTTGATTGCTGGAGTTATTGTGAAGCAAGCAATAAGGAACAAGGTGAAGGAGGGGTGGGAAGACGCTCACTTCAAGACTGGTACCCTGTAAATGCCATTTTTGAAAGCAAATATTATACCTCGTAATTGTAGCACAAGAACAAAAGGGAGGGTGTTTTGCTTGGGTTTTTGTTTGTTTGTTTGTTTGTTTGAGGACAGACTCTAAGTGAAGTGTGTTAGCAATAGCAAGAGGTCTTCCCATGATACAAACCAGCATTATTAGCTTGAGGTCTCTCTCTTGTTGTTCCCGTAGAATAAAAACAGAATAAAACCGGCACAAGTTCCACGCCAAAGAGACTCAAAATAACAAGTATCTTATAGCAAAGCTAGTTCGAAAAAAACTGGACATTCTTGACTGATTTAATACCGTTTGCCTAAATAATGCAAACTTGTCACTTTCTTTTGAAACCTCCACCTTATCTTAAAGCAATTCCATTTATAATAATTTATGAAGTATCTGTGGTTGTTATTTCCAGCTCTCTCAGTTTGTGATAGTCTTTTTTTCCCCCCTTTTTTTTTAACCCTCAGTACAGATCTGAAAATAATGAGCTCACTTCACAGCTTTATGAATAGGGGCCATAACAAGACTGAAGTATGTATGCTGATTAAAGGAAAAAGAAAAAAATAAATTTTTGTGGAACAGCAAAGAACTGATGGCTTTAAGGCCATGACTCCCTTTTGCGGGTCCATCAAATGAAAAAGTTATTTTACATTTTTGCTGTGGCTAAAGCAAATGTCATTCAAATAGCCTGTAGAGTTAGAACTTTGGAAAAACAAAATAACATGATGCAGACAGTCTTTTTAATGAGTCGTATAGCCGGTTTCTGTTTGGTTTCCAATTTCCCCTCTAAGTACTAAGAATGTATATTTAATCCATAATTGAAAAGAAAAATGTGCCGGGAAAAAAGATATATACGATAGCTATTCAAGATACCCATATTTTAACGTGTACTTATTTGTCTTAATTAAAGCGTCGCTTCAGAAGCAGCATTACAACACAATGTATTTTAATGGCAAATCCTTCGTAGAAAGCACGTTGAAAAGCTTCCGATACGTAGATGTGCATGATAAAAATGGTGGTGCACTGCCTCTTGCCCGGTGATCAAGAGGTTAACCTTAATTCCTCTCTTCCCCTCCCTTAAACAAGTTGGGTGAGGAGGGCTGCAAATTACCTCTTGGAAGACACAGCGGGGAGATTAGCTTTAGGGAGGAGAGGACTCCCCGCTCCAGCTCTTAGGAATCTCACCTGGAGAGCGAATTTCCTTCACTACTTATGCTGACATATTATACCTTCTTGTCACGAATTATTATTCCTTGAGGAAAAGTCCTCGCCGGCTCTGTCTTGCAGTCTGCTGACTCATTCCATGTGTGGTAGAAGAGGAGACAGCAATAAGACTGTAGCAAGAGAGAGGCAGAAAACTGCTTCAGCTTTGGCCAGAAACAGGAGTCCCCAGTACAGTACATTGTGGCCCACATGTGGGCCTACAAGAAAGCTGTAGAGGGACTTTTTACAAGGGCATGTAGTGATAGGATGAGGCAGGATGGCTTTAAACTGAAAGAGGGGAGATTTAGATTAGATATCAGGAAGAAATTCTTTCCTGTGAGGGTGGTGAGCCCGTGGCCCAGGTTGCCCAGAGAAGCTGTGGCTGCCCCATCCCTGGAGGTGTTCAAGGCCAGGTTGGACGGGGCTTGGAGCAACCTGGTCTGGTGGGAGGTGTCCCTGCCCAGGGCATGGGGATGGAACTAGATGATCTTTAAGGTCCCTCCCAACCTACACCATTCTGTGATATGGGACTCCTTCACCCACCAAGGTGAAGGATTCCCATGTTTCCCCTGTGCTCACACTAGCCTGAGGAACAGCTACAGCATTGCCCAGTGCTTGCTAAGATACCCTCAAGGTACAGAACATGGCATCCATATGATGCTGTCGGACGACATTCATTGGGCAAGCACAATAGACTACTTTTTAACACTGAGAAGTCACAATGGTGCTTTTTCCCCACTGGGGAAAAGAAGTCATCTGCTTCCCAAACTTCGAGCATCTACACCTGATCTATTATTGAAGTTGTTGACAGGTGAAAAGGGGGAAACTTTACCAGTAATGGGAAAGATCCAGAAATCATTCTATGTGGAATCAATCTTTTACTTCACAGCTGAAATAAAATTGGGGTATTTTGTTGGTTTGCATACCTAAAAATAATCACCCAATCTATTTCTGGAGGTATTTTTAAAGAGTTTAAAACGTGCAGCAGAAGAAAAGGCGTACAAATAGACTCTCTTTCTCACAGCACAGAGTGATTGTCACGTCGTTGTTCTCTACATCTAGTGTAAGAGGGGCATTAGCCCAATGCAGAATTTCCTGTTGTGATTAGTGTTTGCCAGCGCAGTGCTGTATATATTCTCAGAAAGCTTCTGATGGATGGCTTGGTTCCTCCCGCTTCTGTGGAATTCCCAAACGAGGGGTATATACAACCTTCCGCAGTATCTCCATCCCATGTAGGCATTTGCTGTAATTAGCGGGAGATGGTGTATGGTCTCTGGGTAGGAAGATGGTGGCAGTCTGTGTGATTACGGAAGGAAGAAGCTGTTGTTCAGCAAGCCCTCAACCCACCAAAGTAATTGTCTCAACATGCCACGATACAGCCCTCCTGGGTTAATGGGTAAAGGTCAAGTTCCACATCCACGCTGCTACCTTCCTACTCTACTGCGTCTCTAGGTGACACTCAGGTGGTGCCTTCTAGAGCACTTTCAGAGGTAATTTTTGCTTGTGGATTTTGCCCTTTTTCTCCTTGTTTTATCTCATTGTCACCATCTTCTTCACCATAGGATCTTCAGAAAACCCTCAGGAGCCTGTGCTAATACTGGGCTGAGGGAATTTGAAGGCCAAGCAGTGCCACCCCCTACCAAAAAGTCCTTGAGCATTCGTGACTGTTTAGAATGACTCGACTGGATTGTCAGCTTCAGAGAGCTGTATTGAGGGGTCTGTGAGGGCAAAACTCAATGCAAACTTCTACAAGGGTCTCTGAAGTCTTGTGAGATTTGGGATTAGTCTTTTCCATAGGGGATTTTGAGGTTACTACCAATGTTACTTGGGCAGGTGTTTATCTGTGCTGTGGCTGGTATCTTTCAAAGGATCAATTTGTTATGATCCGCAGTACCTTCAGTTCCCTTCAGATTCAACTAGATCTGATGGGACTCAACACCAAATATAACTCTTGCTGAAGGTTTTAAACGATGGTTACGGGTAGTCACTGTCGTACCTCATAGTTCTGCAATCTGAGCATGAGCACATCAAGTTTCCTCGGTAAAACTTCAGCATCACTTTTGGCAAGACTTGAAGGACTCCATCTGCCCATTAACAAAATTTGATGCAGCTCTTTGGTTGTCCTCAGCAAGTGACATGTTTCCTTTTTCCTGCAGGTATCAGAGATTTGAAAAAGCATTTCTGCTAGCTGTTGACATAGGTGCTCGGGACCTGTTCATGGTGAGTCATTTCTGGAGACAGAGGCTTTTGTCAGGATGTTCATTTTGTAAACATTAACATAGATCCGTGTCATTTGCAATCTTAGACTCATACTGAAGATGGAACTATTCTACCTGGTTTGCCCTTTGCCATCATGAAACTCGTCAATAGGAACTGAGTGTCTTTAGAGTCATTGACATTTTCCCTACCCTGGCCTAAGGGCTATTCTTTATTTTCCAGGAATTAATGTATATGTTTCTGAACTTTCCCCTTCTTCATCTGTCCTGATGTGGGTAAATGTCATCTTTCACTCTAATAAGCTTATACGTTTCTAATCCGTTCCTTTAAGAAGTACAACTGCTGAGTCCCAGACACAAGAGCCGGCAGTGTCCTGGGGATCCTGAATGCTCTTAGTTTGTCTCTTAGGGTTTTGTGAAAAGTGACAAATTATGAACGCTTCCACAGGTACTTTTAAAACAACAAAGCTCAGCAGCATCAACCCAAGGGTTTTTACATTTCATGTGCTCTCTGCCCCCTCCCATTTAATTAGCTACAAAAGTAAAATTAACCAGCTCTTAAAAGGTCCTCTGTGTGAGCTCTGCAGGAGGCTCTTGTTTTATAAGATCTTGCACCACAATGTCACAGTGAGGTCAGATGGACAAAGCCAATCGTGCTTTCCTGGTCTCTCAGCATGTTGCTGCTCCACAGCTGATTTCATTGTTTTCAAAGAAACAATAGGAAAGGGGCTTGTTGAAAAAAAAGGCCCTTTGAACGATTCGTTTGCTTGACTCTTTTGCATAATGAAGACATTCTGTTGTTTAAATTAAGCTTTGACACTAGATGTTAATATCATTTATCCCATTAAGTCACTTGCCCTGCTAGTTTGATCTTGATATTTAAATTGTATGTTAAATTACACAATTAAATCCTGCTTTTATGGGTTATGAAAATTCCCTTCTAATTATATAAAAAGTTGTGTGAACCTTTTGATGTTTTTTTCACGGCTCTAATCATCTGGCTTGTTCCATCTAATTAGAAAGATGTGAATACTGCGATAAACTTTTCTAAGTATGCATCAAAAGAATGTGATGGAAATGTCAGACTTTTAGGAAATTCATTACACGTTTTATGTTTACTCTCCTTGATTTTTCCTCTTTTTAGCTCAGCTTTTTCCTTTTCTCTTTTTATTTAATGGAACTTCTTCAATACAAATTTTATACCTAATCAAGCTAAGCACTGCAGTCACATAGAAGATTCAACCGTAACCTGACTGTGGCAGGTTACAGCTTTTTGGCAGGGGCTCTCCCACTGTAGAGATAATAAATTCTTCCTAAGTCATTTCAGCTGTTCTGGCAGAACAAATGTCCTGGTGTTTGGCTGGCCATCTCAAGGGCCCTCTCTCGTATGGCTGAGAGCATGTCCCACGTGATCTTTTCCTCTTTCCTTCCCTCCCTGACAGCAGGACTGAGGGACCACCACTGTCCCAGGGTGGGGAACACCATTGTTGGGTCAAGAAATGGGTGCAAAGCTGCTGATAAGAGGGAAGGACCATCAGTGCCTGCTCCACAAGTGGTAACGTCCTCTCAACAAAAAGGTTCTCCAGCTGTCTTCAAGAGGAGTTTCAATGTTCACCGAGAAATTACCTCCATCCTTCCTGCTCTTCCTTGTTTTCCCTTTCCTCTCTCAACACCTACTCTTCATTCCCCATCTCACCAATGCTCTTAAACATAAATATATATTTCTGCATAGTTCCTGCTGGCTTACATTACTGTGGGATCAAAACCAGTTCTATATTGTCCTCGTTCTGCTTGCATTACCTCTGAGATTCCTCGTGCTTTCCCCTAAATTACGCAACAAACAGCACGCCCACCTGTCTCTTCGAATCCTCATTTAAGTCTCTGCCTTCTCTGGGGAAATGTCCTTTCACTAACTCATCTCTTAAGTAAGGGACTAACGAACAAACTTCACAATAAGCCAACAATAGCACCGCTGCAAGACTGCTAAGGGCAGGACTCAAGAAGTTTAAAGGTGGATAGCTCATAAAAGGTATTTATTTGTGCCAGGGTAATTTCTAGGGAATTGGGTTTCATTGCACTAAATACTGTGTGAAAATGAGATAACCCCTTCCCTGAAAGCTTACAGTCCTTCTAGGTACTAGGTATAACAATACTAGTGCTAAGCAAGGTTTGTGCATCCTTCACTTCTGCTTAACACGGAATAATTTGTACATATTGTTTATATAGGTCAAAATGCAATTAATAACGTACTACTTGACTTTACCTGTATTTAAAGCATTTATAATTATGAGCAGTACGAGTAACTAATATATAGGTCAATTATTTGTCCTGTTGTTTTACAGACCGACCAAATCCATTTATAAAACCTCAGGTGGCTCTAGGAGTCACACCACCTTATTCCCAGTTAATGTAATGGGATTTCGAAAAGAAACAGTAGACTAAAGAGAGCTATCTGATGACATAAGCGAAATGCACAAGAAAAAAGAATCTATTTAATAAACAGGAACAGGGAAGGAACAGAAAAGGCAAGGCTAGAGAGGAGCAGATATAACAGAGGCTGAGGAGGATCCAAGAGTTGAACACCCATCTTCTGAGACTTCTAAGGAAAAAAAAATTCTCTAAGGAGAATTTATCCTGAGTATCTTTTTTCACTAAACAGCATTCCTGTTATTTGTTTTGATATCGCAAAGAAGTTGGAGAGAACGCTATCTGAGGGCTGATTTCTTTCATGAAAAAAGAAAAAAAGGAAGAAAAAAAAAAAAAGGCTTAAAAGTTAGTTCTCTAGCTATAGCGTCACTAGTGTGATGCCATAACAAGACACATCAGACACTGCTGTGTACCCCCATCAGCTTTACCCCTCACGTCATGTCCAAGTCCATCAATTATTATCGTCTCCTACAAAGTTCAATAAAAAAATGCAGCTGAAAAGGACATCATATCGTGAACAACAGCTACATTTATTGGACAGTGACTGATCCAATCTGTGACAGAAAAGATCAAGCAGTAGAAGGGTTGTTAGCTTTAAATCCTTTTGTAGTATGCTCCAGCTCTCAGCTGCTGAAAATTCAAAAGGCCATCCCGTGTACCAAAAAAAAAAAAAAACCTGCAAGGAAAAGACACTTTAATAAAACTGTCAGATCTTGGGTGATACACTGATGAGGAAAGTGCGTGTTTCGAGGAAATGTTGGAATTTTGCCCAGAAATATCCTATAGACAAATGCGCATCAGTGTTTCGAATGACTTTGGCTCACCGAGGGCCGGCGCTGTGAGTCACAGAGACGAGGGTAAAAAGGAAGTAGTCCAAAAAGTAATCAACCTGATAAATGATAAATGCAGCCCTTTCAGCAAACGCCCGATAAGCAGCTGGAAATTGTTTTTATTGTCACGATTGCTTTTGAGAGGGACATGATCTTTCAGCTGATAAGTTCTTAGATAATTCTGTGAAAAAATCTGTAATTAATATTCAGCTAATTTAATCAAATTTTTCTGTTGTTCTTTAAGGCACCCTGTAATCAACTGGTTTTTTTATTTATTTTTCTAGTTTTATTCTACTCAGAGATTTATAAATTCTCAGCAAAATCCAATTTTGCTGGGTCATTTGAATGAGGAACATCTAAATTTGATCTGGGATTGTCTAATTAGCAGGTTTTATATCTGTGATCTTTTTTTTCTAAAGCTTGTTTAGAGACAGAGATAAGAGTTACTTTTTTTTTTTTTTTTAATTCTTTATGACAGCAACTTCAGGAACCACAAAGAAAGCCACTTACCAGCCTACTGCTCTATCTTTATTTCTTACAAAGCCCCTGTTAGTTAGCAATGGATATGTAGCATCTTTACACTTCTGTCCTCAAAACATGGCCAAAACCAAGAACTGAACGTGACGGATGTTTTGATGCACATCCTCTTAACTGGAAGACCTTTGTCATTTTCTGCAGTTGTTTCTGTCCCCAAGTTTATTTAAAATCGCGTCGAAGTGTACAACACTTCTCTGAGTTTAAACTACAAAAAAGACAGCCATTGAGCATAGTCAGAATATATTTTACATTAGCGAACACAATCTGCCTATACATTCAAATCTCTGTGAGCTCAGACTTGTTGGAGAGCCCTTAGGTTTTCCATTGTTATCTAAATAAGCTGACAATATCTAGTGTTTAATCTTCATAGAAATCATACCTTGCTATTCAGGCCCTTTTCTCCTGACAACCACGTTAGACCTACAAAGAGAGGAAGTACAGAGTTCGCAACAAGTTCGTAACTCATTACTTTGCCCCGAGACACTTGCACATTTTTTTTTAAGTCACACCTGTGTATGCAATGAGAAAATGTTGCCGTCTCCTGCGGACTGTTGGGATCCTGCGAGTCACTACCAGGGTATCCTGCAGAGTCAATCTCAGTTTCCCTAACATGCTCGATTTGCTTCTTATTTTTGTTTTAATTCTTTTTATTATCAAATGAGAGGATAATAAAAGAAACATCTTTTTCTCCTAACGCTATTATCTTTTTTTCATATAGCTTCTCTTCCTAGAGTACAGTCACTTTTTTCCGTAAGACTTTCTTTCTTTCTGTGGCAGTAAACTCACACCCAGAAGAACAGTTTCACCTGAAATTTTCTGCCTTAGTGAGAATATAGTTGCTTTTAAGGTATGGAGAGATCAATGTTTCCAGCAAGTACTCCTTTTCCCTTTAAATTCCTGCATGCAGAACAATAGCCAGGAATGACTTAACTCTTTGGATACCAAACAGCATCTTCAGCAAAGAAGTGGGAAAAGGAAACTTTGCCAACTGTTCTTGGGTTTCCCTCACTTCATCCGTTCACGCACAGAGCCGTGTGGCCATGATGCCAAAGGAGAAGGGGGTTAATTGTCTCTTTATCAATGGTGAGAGATGAAACTTTTCTTCAAGGGTCAAAACCAAGGACAGTGAGACTGTAATTTGTCAGTGGGAATATGTTCTCCCACAAATCATGCTGTATGTAGTAACGGTGGGTTTCACCTAAAGGGTTAACATGCAATAAAAAGCCTTGCAATTCAGCACAGAATGGTACGGCCCCTGCTGCAGCCCGCTGATTTTTAACCCTAGATCAAGGACTAGAACCAGAGTATTGGCTACTGTTCATGCTAGCCAATGATGTTTTTGGAAAGCCCTTTGTGGTCCAAGAGTAACTTGGGAATCCTGTCACCTGCGTGGGTGTTAGAACCATTATTACATCCAATATCAGCACAAAGAGGACCACCATCACCTTACTCAGAGAACAGTAAGGGGAACATGACAACATCCAAACAAAAAATGAGTCCCAAAAGAGCTTTACCCCAAAACTCATGTATTAGGTGGAAACCTTAAATAGGAGCTGTCAGCCAGAAGAGTTCCAGCACTTCAGATCTGGTTTATGCAGAGCCACCTCCTCTCAATCCTCTCTTAATTCACGTTGCACCAACAGAAGTTACCTTAAAAGCAGACGAATTGTTTCTTTCATGCACTAAGTCAATAGCTTCACTTTTATCAGG